>NC_045429.1:464005243-464332558 GCF_902635505.1 Sarcophilus harrisii | reverse complement strand
CTTTTGGCCAAGAGGGCATGCATGGCAAGTCACAAGAGGTACCACAGTCCTCAGAAAGCTTGGCTTGTTTCTCTCTCCTCTAATAGAGGCATCAACTAGGTTAAGAGCATGGCCTTCAGCAAGTCACCCTCTGCTTCCTGGAGCCGCCCAGCAGAGGCCAGAACGTGCCATTGAGAGCCCATCCCCTCAGGCCACCTTCCCTTGCTTGGAATGGCCGCTTCTGCCCTTCGGGGTCAACCTTGAAGAACCACCTACTGATCCGAGTCTGCCTGGCACAAGCTCCCTTTCCATCACATCCCGAGTGCCCGGCTGTCTCCATGGTCATGGGAGGACCTCTCAGCAGAGGGCCTGGGAATCGGGACTGTTGCCATAGCGGTTAAGGGGCAGATAAGAGCGCGAGTCGCAGAGGCGAGCCTGTCTCATTTGGCCCAGTGGCAGACGTCCTTCCTACGCATTCCCTTGGCCTGCTCCAGAGACCAAGTTCCAGGAAAGCCCCACAGGGAGCCCACTGGCCTTTTTGCCTGACATGGGAGGCATCTTCTCCACACCCTGCTCATCTCCCCATTGCTACCCAATTCCCTTTGCTGAGAAGCACTGGGTGTCCCATCGCTGGCTGCTCACAGCACAACGAAGGGCCCCAGAGCCCTCCTAGGCCCTCCCCAGCAAGGCCACCGCGCTTCATCGGACAGATTTCTGTGGAGACGTGTGCCCGGGAATGCCCACCACATAGCGGCTCCCTCCAGTCCTGCTATGCATCGCACTGTGCCTCACCTCCCTGGAGTCTGAAAAGCCCCACGGGACCTCCCTGCCCACAGGAACTGGCTCCCATTCAGACAAGAGCACCCGATCACACACACGCGGAGCCCCTCTGCCCCCAGAGCCGCGGCACCACCATGGACGCTCCTTGCAGGCGACGGGCTCCAGTTGCCTTTTGCCTGCTGGCCCCTTTTTCCCCTGCACCAAAGCCCAACCCACTGACTTCCTTTCAGCCTCACATTTGGCATCAGTGACCCAATAGAACCCAAGAAAGGATACAGACCCATTGCCTCAGAACCCTAGCACGCCCATCCCCAAATACACACACACACACACGCACTGACAAGACTCATAAACACACAGAAGCCAGCAGCAGCACACTCACACTCACACAGCTAGAGGTGTTTGTGGACCGATGGCTGTCACCAGGGCTATGTCACCATCCCCTAATGATCGGCTTCTGAGGGAAGCGGCCACAAACAACAACAGGGAAGAAGGTCCTGTCTTCCCTTGGGCCATCCTCCCGGCAGGAGGGATATAAAAGCCCACCAGGCTAGGGCACCTTCACACACAGCCCCACAGCTTCACTCACACTCACACTCACACCCACATCCCCACACCCACACCCACACCCACAGGTACAGACACCAGCCCCAACCCGGTGAGGCTCCAGCACCTCCCTGCGTCAGGCACTCGGCCCCTCACTGACACCCGTTTCCCAGTCTTTGCTGCCCAAGGCACCCCATCCAGCTGCTCCCACCATGGCAGACACCTGTTTTTCCGGGCCTTGTGTTCCCACGGCCTCGGCCGTCTCGGTCTGCTCCAGTGACGTGAGCTGCGGCAGCAACAGAGTCTGCTTGCCCAGTTCTTGCACCGGCTCTTCCTGGCAGCTGGACGACTGCCCAGAGAGCTGTTGTGAACCCAGCTGCTGCGGCCCCAGCTGCTGCGCCCCCCCTTGCTGCCCAGCCCCATGCTGCACGCCGGCCCCCTGCCTGACCCTCGTGTGCCGGCCGGTCTGCTGCGTGCCCGCCACCTGCCAGGCGGCGTGTGAACCTGGCCCCTGCCAGGCTGTCTGCACCTCCTGCTGCTCGCCGTCCTGCTGCCAGCAGTCTTCCTGCCAGCCCACTGGCTGCGGGTCTTCCTGTGGCCAGCAGTCCTGCTGCCCAGACCCTTGCTGCGCTGCCTCTCCCTGCACGGTGCAGTCCTGCTGCTGCGTCCCCATGTGCTGCAAGCCCAGCTGCTGCATCGCCCTGCCCGTGTGCTGCAAGCCCAGCTGCTGTGTGACCACAGCCTGTTGCCCCACCTCCTGCTGCTGCCAGCCCAGCTGCTGCCGCCCGGCCTCCTGCGTGTCCCTCGTCTGCCGGCCCGTGTGCAGCCCGGCCTCCTGCTGTGTGCCTGTCTCCTGCAAACCCTCTTGCTGCGCCCCCACGTCCTCCTGCTCTTGCTGCTGCGCACCCTCCTGCTGTCCAGCCACCACCTGCTGCCGCCCCGCCTCCTGCGTGTCCCTCGTCTGCCGGCCCACCTTCTGCAAGCCCGCCTGCTGCGCTCCCAGCTGCGGCCAGAAGTCTTGCTGCTGACCACAGGCTGCTGCTCTCTGTCCCCCTGGCTGACGCCCTCTGTCTCTCCCCCGCCCCGGGAGCCACTTCTGCTGGTCTCCTGGATCCCTCCCCGGGCATCAGCCTCAGTAACTGACCGGCCACCGCCCGCCACCCTGCCTTGCAGAGACCTCAGAGGTGCCGAAGTGCAGGAAACAGCTCCGCCATCCGAACCCCTGTGGGTCTCTTCCAAACCATGGCTGCCCCAGCCTCGGCCCCTGCTTGGCGTGCACCCGGGCCCACTGCTTGCAGCCCCCGGGCAGGCTCTCTCTAATGTCAAAGTGCAAGAGGATGGCCTTGGTCATGGCCAGCCCTACTAATAAACAGCATCAACTCACTTTTCTGGCCTCTCACTCGTCCTGTTTCCTCATCTTGGGCCCAACTGGGAAAGCTGGAGCCTCACGCTGCCACAAGCAGCCTGAGGAGCCCAAGAGGCCCCAGGAGTCAGTGACTCTAAAGTGATCGGCGTACCATGCACACGCCTCACCGAGGTCCTGCAGAGCCGGGCCCTGACACATCGCACCCACACTCTGCCCCCTGCCTTCCAGACCACAATCCTATTGCCTTAAAATCTTTCCCCTGTGTCCACCATCACCACATCCCAGCACACCGGCCGAGAGGTCAGCTGCCTCCAGGTCACGGGAGGGGGGAACCTTCGCATGCACTGCTTAGGAAGGATGTCCTTGGCACACATTTCTCTAGAATGACTCCCAGGCACTCCAGCTTTCTGGTGTCAGGCTCACTAGAAATAGGCCTTTAGACATGAGGGAACCCTCAGCTGGGCACTTGCACATCACAAGCTGGCCTTTGCCTGGCTTCAAAGACCCTGAGCCCTGGGGCCTGACTACTGGCAGCTACTGCTTTGGAATGAGCTCCAGAGCATAAGGAACACCTTGATCCATGTACAAGAACACACATCCTGTGCCAGAGGTCCCTGGCATGGAGCTAGCCTTGACACGATGTGGCCAGCTGGTACATTGTGACACTTCACTTGTGGCCAGGACGGGTTGAGGGACTACCAAGCCCAGCCTCCCAGTAGTTCAGGCAGATAGCATGAGCACATAGGGCATTGCGGCCCCTTTACAGCTGAGGAGCTCTCAGGGCACAGGGGCCTCGTCCAAAGCCGGGCAACTCAGTAGTGAGCAAGCACCAAATGCTTATGGCCCAGTGTGCGTGGCAGGGGCATAGACACTCATTGCAGCAGGCTCACCAGCCCATCCAGAGCAGCCTCTGCAGCAGCCTGTGCTTTCTTGAATGAACTTTCGGGCCATGACATCTGTGGCTCACAGGGCTACAGAGGCAAAGGTCTCTGGGTGCAAGACCCAATGGAGGTACAGGGGAAAAGGGGAGAAAGCCCCATGCCAGCAGAGTCTTACCGACGGTCATGACGAACACAAGAAAAATGTCACCCTGTACACCAAGATAAGGTCAAAATGGGTTCATGATCTAGGCATAAAGGATGAGATTATAAATAACTTAGGGGAACATAGGATACTGTGGAAGAGGAAGGAATTTGTGACCAAAGAAGAATTAGAGATCACTATTGACTACAAAATAGAAAATTTTGATTATATCAAATTGAAAAGTTTTTGGACAAACAAAACTAATGCAGGCAAGATTAGAAGGAAACAATAAACTGGGCATTTTTTTACAGTCAAAGGTTCTGATAAAGGACTCATTTCCAGAAATATATGAAATTGACTCCAGTTATAAGAAATCGACCATTACAATTGATAGCTGGTCCAAAGGATATGAACAGACAATTTTCAGATGATGAAATTGAAACCTTCCACTCATATGAAAGGTGTCAAATCACTATTGATCAGAGAAATGCAAATTAAGACAACTCTGAGGTACCACTACACGTGGTTAGAATGACAGGAAAGATAACACCGGAATGTTGGAGGAATGTAGGAAACCAGGGATACTGATACATTGTTGGTGGAGCTGTAGACATCAGCCATTCACGGAGACCAATCTGGAATTATGCCCAAAAAGTTATCAAACTGTACCCTTTGATCCAGCAGTTGCTACTGAGCATACCCCAAAGAGATACTAAGAAGGAAGGACCCATGTACTGGAAACGTTTCTTGTGGCCAATTTATGATGGCTAGAAACTGGAAAATGAATGGATGCCCATCAGTTTGGAGAACAGTTGGGTAATTGTGAGTATATAAATGTTATGGAATATTATTGTTCTGTAAGAAATGACCAGCAACATGAATACAGAGAGGCTTGGAAAATTACATGAACTGAAGCTGGTGAAATATAGGCAAGAACCAGGAGACCATTATAACCGTCCTTGAAATACTGTGTAGGGATGTGTTATTCTGATGAAGTGGATTTCTTCAAAAAAGAAGATCTAACTTAGTTTCAGTTGATCAATGATGGACAGAAGCAATACATGAAAGAACATAGAAGTAGATATAAACTGCTTGCATTTAGGTTTTCCTCCGGGTGTTATACTATGCTTATCCAATTCTCCCCTGAGCAACAAGAGAACTGTTCAGTTCTGCACACAATTATGTCTAGGATATGCTGCGACATGTTCAACAAATATGGACTGCTTGCACCATCTTGGGGGTGGGAGGAGGGAGGAAAAATCGGAACGAAGTGGTGCAAGGGACCAATGCTGTAAAAAATTACCTGGCATGGGTTCTGTCAATAAAAAGTTATTTAAAAAAAAAAAGAAAAGAAAAATGTCACCGTGTCTCCGCCACAGGTCCTCAGAGATTCTGGCCCTGGAAAAACCACTTTAGCCATGGTAGAAAGGCCCTGCAGCGGTGAGGTCTGAGGTGACATTTCCCATGGCAAGGACAGGAAGAACACTGTGGTGAGAAGCTCTCCCAAGACTCTGATTGGGGGCCACACAGCCACAAGAGACCGCTGGGAAAGGTCAGGGCCAGAAAACGCTCCTGGCTGCCGTCTATCGCACCCTCCTTCTGGCCAAGAGGGCATGCATGGCAAGTCACAAGAGGTACCACAGTCCTCAGAAACTTGGCTTGTGTCTCTCTCCTCCACTAGAGGCATCAACTAGGTTAAGAGCATGGCCTTCAACAGGATCCCTCTGCTTCCTGGAGCCACCCAGCAGAACGTGCCATGAGAGCCCGTCCCCTCAGGCCACCTTCCCTTGCTTGGAATGGCCGCTTCTGCCCTTCCGGGTCAACCTTGAAGAGCCACCTGCTGATCCAAGTCTGCCTGGCACGAGCTCCCTTTCCATCACATCCCGAGTGCCCGGCTGTCCCCACGGTCATGGGAGGACCTCTTGGCAGAGGGCCTGGGAATCGGGACTGTTGCCATGGCGATTATGGGGCAGGCACGAGCGTGAGTCGCAGAGGCGAGCCTGTCTCATTTGGCCCAGTGGCAGACGTCCTTCCTACACATTCCCTTGGCCTGCTCCAGAGACCTAGCTCCAGGAAAGCCCCGCAGGGAGCCCACTGGCCTTTTTGCCTGACATGGGAGGCATCTTCTCCACATCCTGCTCATCTCTCCATTGCTACCCAACTCCCTTCTCTGAGAAGCACTGGGTGTCACGTCACTGGCTGCCCACGGCAGAACCGCGGGCCCCAGAGCCCTCCAAGGCCCTGCCCAGCAAGGCCGCCGCGCTTCCTCAGACAGATTTCTGTGGAGACGTGTGCCCGGGAATGCCCACCACATAGCGGCTCCCTCCAGTCCTGCCATACATCGCACTGTGCCTCACCTCCCTGGAGTCTGAAAAGCCCTACGGGACCTCCCTGCCCACAGGAACTGGCTCCCATTCAACAAGAGCACCCAATCACACACACACGGAGCCCTCTGCCCCCAGAGCCGCGGCACCACCATGGACGCTCCTTGCAGGCGACGGGCTCCAGTTGCCTTTTGCCTGCTGGCCCCTTTTTCCCCTGCACCAAAACCCAACCCACTGACTTCCTTTCAGCCTCACGTTTGGCATGAGAGATGCAAGAGAACTCAAGGCAGGATACATATCCATCATCTCAGAACCCTAGCACGCCCATCCCCAAATACACACATACACACACACACACACACACACACACACAAAAAAAAAACACACTGACAAGACTCATACACACACAGAAGCCAGCAGCAGCACAGTCACACTCACACAGCTAGAGGTGTTTGTGGACCAATGGCTGTCACCAGGGCTATGTCACCATCCCCTAATGATCGGCTTCTGAGGGAAGCGGCCACAAACAACAACAGGGAAGAAGGTTCCATCTTCCCTTGGGCCACCCTCCCGGCAGGAGGGATATAAAAGCCCACCAGGCTAGGGCACCTTCACACACAGCCCCACAGCTTCACTCACACTCACACTCACACCCACACCCACACCCACAGGTACGGACACTAACCCCAACCCAGTGAGGCTCCAGCACCTCCCTGCGTCAGGCACTTGGCCCCTCACTGACACCTGTTTCCCAGTCTTTGCTGCCCAAGGGCACCCCATCCAGCTGCTCCCACCATGGCAGACACCTTTTTCCGGGCCTTGTGTTCCCAGGGCCCGCCATCCTGGTCTGCTCCAGGATGTAGGCCGGGCAGCAACAAGTCTGCTTGCCCAGTTCTTGCACGGCTCTTCCTGGCGCTGGACGACTGCCCAGAGAGCTGTTGTGAACCCAACTGCTGTTCCCCCTTTTGCTCCCAGCCCCCGGCGCCCGCCCCCCCTGCCTGACCCTTTGTGTGCCGGCCGTCTTGTGGCCCCCACCTGCCAGGGGGTGTGAACCTGGCCCCTGCCAGGGTTGTTCGCCCCTCCTGTTGCTTCGCCCTCCTGCTGCCCAGCAGTCTTGCTGAACCCACTGGCTGGGGCCCTTCCTGGCCCGATCCCTGCTGCCCGGCCTGCACTGCCCTCCCCCAAATTAGTCCTGTTCCGGGTCCCCATGTGTTGAAGCCCAGCTGCTGGATCCGCCCTGCCCGTGTGTTTGAAACCCGCCTGCTGTGTGGAACAACCCTGCTGCCCCCTCCTCCTGTTGGCCAGCCCAGCTCTGTTGCCCCCTTCCCTCTGCCCTTTGTCTGCCGGCCTGTGTAGCCCGGCCTCCCAGGTGTGCCTGTCTCCCCAAAACCCTCTTGTTGTGCCCCCTCCCTCCTGTTTTGTTGCTGCGCACCCTCCTGTTTCCAGCCCCCACCTGCTGCCGCCCGCCTCCTGTGTTTCCCTTTTGTCTGCCCGGCCCACCTTCCTCCCCCAGCTGGTAGAAGTCTTGCTGCTGAACAGGGCTGCCTTGTCCCCCCTGTCTGATGCCCCCCTGGTCTCCCCCGCCCCCAGGCACCCTTTCTCTGGCCCCTGGTCCCTCCCCGGCATCAGTCTCGTAACGGCGGCCACCACCGCCACCCTGCCTTGAGGACCTCAAGATGCCGAAGGTGCAAATTGGTTCCGCCATCCGAACCCCTGTGGGTCTCTTCCAAACCATAGCTGCCCCCAGCCTCGGCCCCTGCTTGGCGTGCACCCGGGCCCACTGCTTGTAGCCCCCAGGCAGGCTCTCTCTCAAAGTGCAGGGGGATGGCCTTGGACATGGCCTGCCTGCTAATAAATAGCATCAACTTACTTTTCTGGCCTCTCACTCATTTTGTTTCCTTATCTTGGGCCTAGCTGGGAAAGTGAGAGCCTCACGTAGGCACAAGGCAGCCTGAGGAGCTCTTGAGGCCCCAGGAGTCCGTACCTAAAATGAGCAGTGTGCCATGCAACTGTTCCATTTTTGTCCTGCAGAGCTGGGCCCTTTCACTTTCCTTCCCTAATTCCCATCTAACTCTTTGTACTTTTTCCCCTTATACATGCTTCTTTGAACCTTTTTTTGCCACCTGCCCAATTAATCTTTTCCCTTTTATCCATCTGGATAATAAGTAAAGTTTTGCATCAACTTATGTCACCCCCTTCCTTCTTTTTCCTCTTATTCATTCTTGTGCCTTGGTCTTCAGTTATTTTTTTTCTTTTCTCCCTTTCAATCATCTTCTGTTCTTTTGATGTTTTCAGTAAGCAAAATTCAGTGGGTTTTTTATAACTTCACTTTCAAATAAATTGATGACCTATAAACTCATATATGCAATGTCATCTCTATTGTTTATAAATAAGGTATAATCAAGAATGGGAAATCATTAGAAGAGTTTTTTCCCTAAAAGTTTTCAATTATTTTATTTTTGTTTTTACTTAAAGGCATCCTGAGAAATAAAGATTTCTAGATGAGAAAGATATGCATTCTTAGTATGTGGAAACAATGGGCGATTGCCCAGACCTTAATACTCTTGTTTTTTATCTCTGGTCCAGCCAGAAAAAGTTACTTTGTCAATGAGCACATTATATGAAGCTCGTGTAACAAATTCGGATGTTCGGCTTAGCTTAGTTTATCAAGGACTTTGTAATCCATAGAGAACATTTTGGATTTTATCTTTGATGCATTAGGAAGCCCCTGAAACTTATTGAGTCATAAGTTACATGATTAGAACCACACTGGAATACACTCACTTTAGGATCTGAATAGAATTTGGTTTAGAGTAGGCTTTCACTGGGCAGACCTATCAACAGGCATGTGCAACACCCAAGGCATGAGATAATATGTCTCTCAACTATTGAAATCAACAAAAGTAGCATATTAGAGAAATATAGCAAAGGAAAAATTGACAGATTGTGGCATCATATTGGATTTGTGGGATGAGAGCAAGATATCCAGGTTGACTCCTAGGTGATGAGTCTAAGGGACTTGTAGGAGGCTATTAGGAGTATTATGTGGAAATACAATTAATACAGGTTTGGACATATTGTATTTAAAATGTTTTCTGGATTTGTTCAAGGTTTGTGAATTTAACAGTGAATTATTTCTCATATTCAGATCTCTTTCCTCATTGAAACTAATAGGCTGATAATCTTGTTTTTTAAATACTCTAAAATATCAGTGGTTCACTGAACATGTACCTTCATGCTGTTACCCCAAACAGATCTTTCTTGAAGAAGCTCCCCACAGCCTCATATATCTCTGTATCATTCAGTCTCCTCTAGCCATGTTCCCCTTTATTCTGCTATCATTTTGCCATTCAGTCCAGCTTCCCATTTGGGGAAACATAATCAAATCATTTCCTCCATTTTTCTTCCAAAGAGTTGTTGGTCTATTCCTCTCTGGCTTCATTCACCAACCAGAAACTTTCTCAGCCATAAGCCCCTCACTAGCCATCACTCTTCTCTATTTCAAGTGAATTAAAGAAGTACTTACTAATGGGTTTCTCTTTGCCCGGCAGTCTGTTATGTGTTGTGAGTACAAATGCTGTCAGAAAGATAGTGCCCTCAAAGAGCTTCCATTCTAATGAGAGAAATGAAGCAGTCCCCCATTGGGTTGGTTCCCACTGATCATGATGGAGAGAAGAGTCAGGAATGGAGCTAAAAAGGAATGCAGTGAACATAGCTAGCCACGGCCCTTTCTTCAAATGGAACTTCTAGAAAGAACTGACCAATCTACAAAAGTCCCAAGCCCAGCAGTGGCAGACTTTTCAAGATGAGAAAGATGCTACTGGAGAATGAAGGCAAAAGCAAGTCTGGACTGTTGGGAGATGGGCCCAGAGAGGAATGGATAAGTGGATTCTATATGTTTTCTATACTCATTGAAGGTATGCCTCTAAAACGGTGAGACCAGCTCTCATTCGGTTGTATTCCAGGCATTTCAATTCACCATAATTTTGCGTGTCTCTGGCTGAGCCTGGTACACAAAAAGCATTTAATAGTTGTTTTTTTTTTATTCCTACCTTGATAGGTATCATCTTATTCCTGCAATGGAAGTGCTGCAGTAGGTTCTGTGACTTTCTATTCTACTCAGTTCCACAAATAATCATTAAGCACCTAAAGGTTCCATGGTATACTAGATCCTAGAAGTACAAAAAGCTACTTCATGTAGCTTATGTCCTAGTAGGGCCTGGGAAATATTCCTTCCCCTCTATGGCGCTCAATTCCTCATTTATAAATGAACTCTAGTCTCCATCTAGGATTCCATGATCTTAGTCCTGAGAGTGGGAGAATAAAAGAGAATCAGGATCAAGGAGAAAGATCCTTTGCTTTGCCTGCACCACCACCAGAGGGCAAAAGCATTCCATCGCTGATTCCCCATGCCCACCCCAACTCAAGAGTACCAAGTTGGAAGCAAGGGGCCTAGCAATCTTCAGTTTTTTCCTGGGAGTCCCAAAACAGGCTGCAGGCTGCCTTGGTTCTGGCTCTCTGACCCACTTACTTGCCTTTTTGGATGTGGGTTCTTGAACAATATAACGTGCTCAGGGATCTTTTGGCCTCAACCTCTGGATTCAAACAGACTAGATCTCTCATAGAGGCTAGCTCTCTCTATTGATTGATTGACTCATTATGTTCCCACCTGGTGTTTACTCTGGTAAAATAGCTTAGGTGTCGCCCATGTCCCCATATATGGGTAACCAGACACCTACAACCCTGGGAGAGATTTTGGTGACAAGTATCTGAGGCCAAATCTGAACTCAGGGTCCAACCTTTTGTCTGTTGTGTTACATAGCTGCCAAATATGGAGTAAGTTAGAATTACATCACACAGAAAACCTAGGAAATGCAAGACTCATAAGAGGTCATAATAGGAGGCATTGACAGGCTCCAGTCCCTTTCTTCACCATGGCTGCTTCTCTAACCATGGGAGCTGCCCAAGTGGTGATCTGTCCCCAAACTGTTCAGAACATCTTCCTAGGGAAAGCCCAAGCCTGTTCCAAAGCAGAAGCTATCCAAGAAGTCTTGTCCTCTGGCTGAGGGTTCCCCCGCTCAAGTCAAGGAGGGGAGTTTGAATTTTCCACTACTTCTTAGGGGTCCTCTGTTCATGTAGTTCTTCTGGAGTTCAGGTCCCCACTTTTTCTCTCTTGAGCATACTGACGTCAGATTCCCATGTGTGACTGCAGTGATCTACTTCTATGATGAACTTCTACTGCAAGTCATCATCAATAAATCCTTGGAGGAAGGAGAGGGAGAAATTATTTCCCCAACCTCCAGAGGTTCACCAAAAGAAAAACACAAAGTAAAAGGGGAAGAGGTAGATAAAATGAGACCAGAAGTCACCTGCTGCCTTCTTGGGCACAACCACTGGCTCTTCTGAGTCCCATTTAACCCAACATCTTAGTGGTGACCCAGTTCCTGCTGACCAAGTAGTAACCAAGACAAAGTGCCAAGGACCTGATAATACCCTATGTATGGAAAGTTGGGCTCCGAGTGACCAGGTGAGGGTAAGGCTGGCCTTCTACTGCCCTAAGGAATTAATTAATTAAGGACTTAATCCTTAATCTGGGCCACAGCCAAGATTTCTCAGGATTGTCTTACTAAAACCAGATGTGATCTAACTATTAAGTGTTCTCAAATAGGCATCTCCTCTCCAAACCTCCCTTCCCTGAGTTGAGGGTAGCCCTGACCATCCAGGACTTTGAGCAGTTCCCTCGACACTTTTTCCACTACTCTGAAGAGCCTCTCTCTCTTGGTCATCCATGACTTGAATTGGGGAAAGGTACCATAGCACCCTGGAATGCTCCCAAGAGAGATAAATGGTCAAAGTAATAGAAAGCTGACTTTGGAGGCAGGAACACCTGAATTCAGGTCCTGCCTCAGACACAAATTGGTTCTGTGGCTCTGAGGAGTCACTTCTCCTCTCCTGGCCCCAGACTCCATCCACAGATGAAATAAATTCAACTGTCTCATTTTACAGCTAAAGAAACTGAAATTCAATGAGGGATGGTAGTGGCAGAGTTGAACACTAGACAAATCACCTAGTAAAAACCTTGGCAAGTCTTTTACCATTTATCTTCAGATGAGGATGAAAAAGATCCAAGCCCTAGTCCCTGGAACACTGTCAGGGAACACCACAGGGGAAAATGCCCTCGTGCTTGGAGTGAAGAAGCCCAGAGTTAAAATCCTATCTCTACTACTTCCTAGCTTGTGACTCTAAGCAAACCATTTGACTTCAGTCTGCCTCAGTTTCCTCATTTTACAAATGAGGATCATAATAGCACCTTCCTCCTCCCAGGACTGTTGTGAGGATCCAATGATTTGACATTGTGTACAATATTTTGCAAACTTTAAGGAGCTATGTAAATGCCAGATATTATTATGAACTGGCTGTTTGACCCCTAAGTGAGTCACCTGCAGGTTTAACTTGATTATTCTACTACTCTTACAATTACTCTGATTGGAAACAAGATGGTAGAGTGGTGAGAGCACAAGACTAGGAATCTGGAGCCCTGAACTCCAGGTCTCCCCCTCTTTCTTCCCTTCCTAGGACTTCTCTAGAAATGATGTCTTTAGTGCCAGGCACATAGCAGGTATTCATTGATTCTGGCTCTGATAAATCTCTACTCTTGTGTCCCACATCTTGCCAGTCCTTCAACACTATTATGGGCTTTGAGGCATGACAGGATGAAAAACAAGGTTCATTGCTGTTGTTTTTACTGTCATTAATGATAGCCATCCCCAACACTGTGGAGCATTCTTACAACAGCCCCATGAGCCAATTGTTGTTTCTGTTATTCCTGTTGTATGGATGAGGAAACTGAAGGCACCACAATCCCAGGGTTACTAAGATCTCATAGCTCCTGTCCAAGTTTCTGCCCAAAACCTTGCCCAGATTACAGTCAAGGTTTTGCCATCTTCAAGCATGTGTATGTAGAACTACCCAGTAAGGCATAGACATGGGCTGGTCACCAATGGAGGCAAATTTGGATTTGAATCGCTCCTCAGACACTGAGTAGCCATCTGGTCTTAGGCAACTCAGCTCTCAGTCTCAAAGTCCCAAGCTCATGGTTCCTCCCTGATGGTGTCGTTGTCAGAGACACTTCATAAATCCCAAAATGCATTCAGAGGGTCGTAAACATCACTGTTATTGCTACCAACCCCCAAGGATCAGCTCAGCTCAGCCATTGTCATAACCATTTACATGGCAGTTTGACCTTCTTCCAGTTTGCCCAGTGCTACATAAAAGGACCTGTCTATTCAGTAAGAATCAACCAAAGAGAGGCTGAGCCCTGCCAAACTGGGCACTGCCATACAACAATATCAGAAGGAAAACACTGGAGCAGAGTCAAAGCAAGGTTGTGCAGTGCTCTGTACAGTCTAGGGCTCAACTGAAGCCCTGCAGGGCAGGGAGCCAAGAAGTGTTTTCCCAGCGTGCTCAGAACAAACGAAGCCCGCCGGCCCTGATGAGTGGGATGATGCAACCTCCTTGGCACCTCTCCAAAGGGAAGCCGCAGCAGCAGCAGCTTGGTATCACTTGCCTTGTGTCTTTCTTTCTCAGTCTTTGCAGCTGGGTCATCATTTCATGATTTGTTAAGTGCCCTGGGGAAGGGGGACAGACTTTTTAAAATAACACTTTTTATTGTTGTATGAATGGTTCGTCCCCTTCCCAGCCCAGGTAGGAACATGAAAATACAAGTTTGTGACTCATCTTCCAACATGAAGAGGACTTGGCTTGCTTCCCTGACATCGTGGGGACAGGGACAGTAGAGTTCCACTGATGTGGCCCCTCCTGAAGGAGGGGCCGTCCTCCACCTGCACCAAAGGCAGCTCCTCGGTAAATTCAGTTGGCAGTATTCAAGAGCCACTGTGAAAAAAAGAGACTTTTTTGTCTTGGCCACTGCTAAAAAAAAAAAAAAAAAAAAAAAAGGAAAATTCAAAATGGCACTTGGCCTTTGGTGGGCCCTTTCCTTCTAACCTGGCTATGTTTAAGCAGGACAAAAAGGATCAGAGGATGCTAAGGATCAAATCATTTGAATGTTGGAAAAGACCCAGTGGCCATTTGGTCCATTTGAACAGACCTGAAAGGAATCTTCACTTAGGGCATACTTGACAAGTGCTTGAAGATTTCTAATGAAGAAGAATCTACTACTTTCTGACACTTTTGTACAGTTTTTTCTGCACAAAAAGCCTCCATTTGTCCTGAGGCATTCTGGGGAATGACTGAATCCAGAGTTTTGCTATCTTGGCTTTTGGTGATCACTGCGTTTCCCTTTCTTGGTGTTCACCGATGTTCACGTTTAATGACTCACCCTAGAATGTCCAATTTCTAGAGACATTGGAAGTCAAGTTCACTGGCCTGTAGGTTTCACATTCTATAGTCTTCCATTTTATAAGACTCAGAACAACACTTGTCCTCCTCGAGTCTTGTGGGACCTCTCCTGTTCTCCATGATCTTTGAAATATTATTGACCTTCCACCTGCCATCTAGGGGAGAGGGTGGGGGGAAGGAGGGGGAAAATTGAAACAAAAGGTTTTGCAATTGTCAATGCTGAGAAATTATCCATGCATATATCTTGTAAATAAAAAGCTATAATAATAAGAATAAAGAATAAAGGGCAAATAACAAACAATAACAAAAAAAATTATTGATCTTGAGTGGCTCAGCAATCACATCTGCCATTGCTATTGATACTGCTTTCCAGGACCCAATACCCAAGGATGCCATTCATCTGGGCTAGGAACCTTGAATCCATGACAATGAAGTACTCGCTTACTATCTCCTTCCTTATTTTGGATATCAATTTTCCATTTTCCATTTCTGCTCAGTCTTTTTTAGTACAAAGGTCACTGTCCCTGGCAAAGAAAAAAGCAAATTTTTCTTATTCCTTATCCTGATTTGTCCTTCTTTGAGTCTATGTATTTAATCTGCAACTTTCTCTAACATTCCATTTTGATTCCTGGCTTTCTTACTGAAACTAGGGTCTGGCTATCTCTGCTTTTAGTTCACACTTCCTTTCTTCATGCAATAAAAAGTTCTTCTCAACTGGCAGCTCAGCAGGTAATTACTGCTTTGCTGATACTGGGTAAATGGACACGTGCCATGTCCACGCCACTGCTATACAGACCTGGCTTTTGAAGGCAAAACAAAAACAAAAACCCCTCAGACCCAAGTAAGTCTATTGAAATATAAGCCAATTCCAGCAAGCTAAATGGTCAATGACCAGTTGTGCCAAATTGTCTCAATTTCTGAGCCAAGATTTGTCTTAGAATGAATTGTTACACTGTTTCGAATTAATTCATGATCTGATAGTGATGATTCTGATAGTTCCCCTCTGAGATGAGATGGTCTGTGATGGGGGAGGGCAGGGACATGGCATTTATTCCCTTTAAGATAATCTTTCTGTACTTGAGGGATGAAGGATTTCTCTGCCTTTGGCTAGGCCACCTGGTCTTCCTTCATAATGGCTGTCTTTTTTGAATCCCATCATTCTAATACCTCCAGGAAAGAGTTTGTGCAAATGGAAGATATGGCTAATCTTTTCTAAACTCATAAGAAGGAACACAGAAATTGGAAGAGGGACAAATAAACCTCATGTCCTGTCAGGGAATATTACAATCTTATGCTCCTTAAATGTTGATAAATTGTTCCCAATAAATATCATACTCACATATCACCTTGAAAATAGAAGATATATTTATTGATTGCCATAGTACAAAACTTTTTTACTTCAGGATAGGAGTTGTGGTGGTGGTGGTGGTGGTGGTGGTTGAAAACATAGAAATCTTAAGATTTTTTTAAAAAGAAAAAAAATCACGAAGTGGGCAGCTCTGGCTTCTTTTGTTAGTTATCATCATCCCATCCACCCTAGTTTTTAGACTTTTCATAGCATCACCTGAATAGTAAGAACCTGTACTTCTGAAGAATATTGACAACTGATGCTTCTTCTCTATGAGATGTTTGTCCAATAGCCACTGAATTGAAATGAAAAGACTAAAGCACATTAAGACTGACATTCATGTAAACGAAACTAGACATCACAAGTCAGCTCAGTGGGGAAAAGATGGTTCTAAATTCTCCTTGGAAGAATAGACAGATGATCTGTCACAATTGGTTTCATCATACACCCAGAAAGTACCAAGAAGTTAGTCCATGGGACCCTTGATCATCTGACCTCATTGTGTGTGGCCTAATGAACATTACAAACAAATCCTCCACAAAGATCATTGCAGTTTATGTGCCACTATCTCTTACAAAGAATCAAGGAGTAGAGAAAATCTCGACAAGATCTTATAAGTCAACATATACCTTGATAATTAATAACATCAATGTGGAAATGGATATTGGAGAAGAATCCATCAAATGCTAGAAAGAATAGTTTGAAAATTAGAAATGAAAGAAATGAGAGGCTCACAAGACTATTCTGGAATCTCAAGCCTATCGGTCATGAAAACTCTCTTGTGGAAGATATTTGAAACTAGGAATGATATGCACCAAATACACACACACACACACAATCTTAGCAGGCATTGGTTACCAATGAGGCATTCATTTTAGCAAATTAGTTGTATGCAGATCATAGACTAGGTAGAACAAAGATAAAAATAACAAATAAAAAGAAAGTATGAGAAGGTATTGTGTGAAATTACAAAAGTCCCAACTCTCATCTTTTCAAATAAGCTGGTAACTATGGAAAATGAATAAATGAAAAGTTAATGGTCCATTGGATCACTGTTTCTTAAAGATGGCTAACCAATGTAAAACCATGTCTATAAGGGGTTGACTAACAGAGGTTGGTCATAATGAAATGAAGAGATCTGGCAGCCTAGAGCAACAGTGGTTTAGGATATAAACTCATTTCAAAACATTGTGAAAGAGGAGAGCAGATTATAAGCAGCAGCATCTTTCAAAACAGCAAAGTGTGTTGAAATGAAAGAGAAATGCACTTGGCATGAAATCCAGCCAAAAAAGAACCTCCCCAGGATACCATCAGAAGAGATGGGAAACAGAACCACTAGGCAGACAGAAAAAAAGGACTGCTAGCTCCAGCAGAACCATCCATCCTGGACAGCGAGGGGGAAAACCTGACATTCCACAGGATCCCCTGGAGTCTAACAGATCAGTAGCCAGTGCACTCAATGAGAAAGCAAATGAAAAGGATGAAGATGAAGGCTGGAAGAGCAGCTGGAACAAAGGACATGCAGAAGAATTCCATGCTGGAGGCAATACAATTTTGAAAGTAATGAGAGATCAAGGGAGCTCAAAATGGGGAAAACACCAAATGAATGAAAAAAAATTCACTAATTACAATAAAATGTAACTGACAGGAAATCCACACCTATCAACCCACAGATGTGGTTTTTAAATTTCTACTAAATCTTTATGAAAGTGATCCATATACATACTTATCCAGGTTTCCCCCAAAATATATAAGAAAAGACTAGGGAGGCTTTCCTTGATGGTCTTATCCTGCTGAACACATCTTCACAGTCACACAGCTGACTGAAAGCAGCAGAAAATACAAGACCCAAATGTGCTGATTCCAAAAAAAAAATTTTTTTAAGTCCTTAGTAGACAAAACCCTGGATTTCCAAGTTTTGTTCTGACAAGGCATCTCTGAGCCATGTGTATATTAAAATAAAGACTAGTTAGTAAATGAAGTCCGGGGAGACACACTGTTCATTCAATGATTCCCTGGGTATTGGCATCAAGCCTGGCATAAAACAAGGAGCACAGGCTCAGCAGGTTAATTTGCTATTCTCATAGAGAATGCCCTGCACATAATCCAAAAAGGAAAAGCATTCCCTATTCGATAAGCCGAAAGATCTCTGCTACTGAGGTAAGAATTTAGGAGTCAACAAAAACTGCTAGAAACAAAGATCAGCAACAACCATGGCGGGGATGATGACAATATCAATAATATCTAGAGAGCATCCACTATATGTCAGGGATTGTACTAGGTAATTTACAAATATTATCTCAATTGATACAACTACCCTGAGAAGTAGGTGCTATTATTATCCTCATTTTATTGAAGAGGAAACAGGTAAACAAAGGTTACATGACTTGCCCAGTCTGAGTCAGGATTTCAACTCAGGCCTTTCTAACTCCAGACCCAGTGGTTCATCCACGGCACGCACCACTTAGCACCTCCAAATAGGTACATGAATTAGACAGAAAGGGGGATATTAGAAATAAATTAGAGGAGCAAGAAAGAAATGTCCTTTCAGATTTATGGATGGGGGAAAGTTTATGACCCCAAAATGGATAAAGATGATCACATAAAATGGAATGTTTATCCTATATTGGATTACTTGCTGCCAAGGGGAGGAGGTCGGGGAAGAAAGGAAGAAAAATTTGGAACACAAGGTTTTGCAAGGGTGAATGTTAAAAACTATCTTTGCATATATTTTGAAAATAAAAAGTTTATTTTTAAAATAAAATGGAAGCAAGTAACGGGGGAAAATATTTGAAGCAAATTTATCTGTGAAATGATCCATTTCCAAGATTTATAAGAAAGTGATTCAAATTTATAACAATAGAAACCATTTTCTAACTGATAAATGGGCAAATATAAGAACAGTTTTCTAAAATATTAATCCAACCTATCAATCTGTTGAGTCATCCAACTCTTTGTGACTCCATTTGTGGTTTTCTTGGCAAAGATTTTGGAGTAGTTTACCATTTCTTTCTCCAGTTCATTTTACAAATGAAGAGACTGAGGCAAACAGAGGTTAAGTGGCTTGCCCGGGGTTATATAGCTGGATTTAGATTTAGATGTTTAAGGTTAGATTTTAATGCATATCTTCTTGATTCCAAGCCTGGTGCTCTATCCACTGAAGCACTAAGCTGTCCAAACTATCAAAGCCCTATGGAAACAAAACTGTTCACTAGAGAAACACACGTGAAAGAACCTCTGAGGGTCACCTCACCCATCAAAATGGCAAAGTTGCCCAAAAAGAGACACGAAAAAACTAGAGGGGTCTGTGGGGGAAAGGTGCACTGACTGTGGAGTTGTGAACTGCCCCAGCCATTCTGGAAAGCAGCTTGCAGCTACACTTAGCTATTCTACGTTGGATTTTCTCCATTGTAGTTGCCATATATCGAAGGTCAGCATAAGAAATGGGAAATTTGGGGAATTTTGTAGAAGCTTCTGATGACATACAAGTCAGCAGGCAACACAGAAAATGCTCAAAATACCTATATAGCATAATGTCAAAGTTTTATTTTTAAATACCATAATAATTCAGACTTTTTCTCTGGTTAAAAAAAAAAAAAAAAAAGGGAGGGCCAAGAAATTTTACACAGATTTTCCAAATCACAGGGGTGTCTGGCCTCTAACTCCTGTGATGTGGAAGGATAACCATATATCTTCAGAAGTTATAGTTGAATAACAATTGAGCATGTTCTCTGTTCTGGCAGTACCACTACTAGGAGTAGACCACCAAAAAGATCAAAGACATGAGGAAAAGACTCACAGGGAAGAGCCTGATGGCAGCTTTGTTTTCGAGGTGCCAAAGAATTAACTAGAAAACACAAGTGTCAGTCCATTGGGGTATGGCTCACCAAATTACAGCACAGGAATATGACGGAATGCTACTGTGACATAAGAAATGCTGAAAGGGACAGTTTCAAAGGAACCTGAGGTTTGTAGGAACTAATGTAAAGTTGGTGCCATTTATCTAACAACGTTGTAAAGACAAACAACTCTGAAAGACTTAACAAGGCTGATCTGTGCAGTGACCACCCATAACTGCAGAGGATTGAGGATGAAGCAGAGGACTAGAGATTAATACCCGTCCCACTGAAACTAACCGATTAGAAACACCAGAGAAGGCATAGCAGCTTCCCAGCGCACACACGGGACAGCCAGATTTTTACTTTGTTGTGAAATCAAGAACTCGTCAGTGGCAAAACAGGGGGCTTTCCGGTAAGTTAGCAGGAGCGTGCTCTCAGTGTCCCTGCTGTGGTTTTAGTAGCCTCTAGCCTAGCCTAGCCCTCAGTGATCGAGTAGCTGACTCTATTGGGATTCTGAGATCAGAGGCTGGATCTGGAATCAAAGCACTCATTGCAATTTACTACTGTGCAACCGGCCGCGTCCCTGGATTTCTCCTCAGTCTCCTCACTGTAAAGTAAGAAGATGGGACTCACGATAAATCTGTTTTTTGACTCCAAGAGGCAAGTGGGGGAGGACTGTTGTCTCCCCCCCCCCCTTTAGGATACAGTGAGTGATCGGTAGGTGGGTCTGCATTGGCCAGCTCTTCCAAATCAGACTCCATCTGGGTCCTCTCGAACCGGGGCATCCAGGCAGCTTCACTCGGGACACCATTACTTGCCTTCACAAAGGCCTTCACGGGAGGGTTTCCTTATTACAGAGCTGTCCTCCCCACCCCCACCCCCAGCAACAGAGCATTATCAAAGCGCAGCCCTTAATAGAAATGAATGACTGCTTCATCAACAAGGCTTTAAGCAAAGGCCAGGTTTGCTCTGCGCTAAGACCTAAGGGGAATCTTCATGACCCGAGAACCCGAAGTCACCCAGTGTTCTCCCGGCATTAATAGAGACATTTCTCGCCATCATCCCCTTCCCAGGGGACGGGGTTTTCTATTTCCATAATTACAGGGCTGATAAATAAAATCTCTTGGCACCAGTCATAGGAAGATAATAAAATGTCGGAACTGTTAGCAATTAAGTTGCTTTTTTTTTTTTTTAATACATTCTCCAAAGTTGGGAGCAGATCTCTCTGTTAGCTGAGTTTTCTGTTTGTTTGGGGGCTTGTCTCAACTCACCCTTTCAGTGAGGAAAGGGGGTCCTGCCTTTGGCGCCTGCCGCCCAGGGGGTCTGGGCTCCCGTCGGCACGAGGAGCTATCTTGGTCGAAGAAGGGCCGCTGGCCGGCTGGAGTGCCGCGCAGCCCCAGCCCACTCGCCCTCAGCCAGGGCGGGGAGAGGAGGAGGAGAGGGGAGAGGCGGAGGACTTCCCCCCGGCGGCGCTAATTACAGACCGGCTTTCACCTGGCGTCTGGCATTAATGACCACCTGTGGCGCTTTCCAGCCAAGGGAGGAAATACACCATTTCCCCAGCGCGCTCGCAGAGGAGCCTTTCTCATTCCTAAGGGGCAGGTGGCAGCGCCCGGGGGCCAGGCTGGCCCCGGGCACTGGGCGCAGCTGCTCCGCCCCAGCTCCGGCTCCGCAGCCAGCCTCCAAGGAGGAGCCCAGACGGAAACGGTGGGGAGGCCGGCTCTCATTCTGCCCCCGACGCCGCTGCCCCCAGCACCTGCGGGACTCCTCGGGGCCTCTCCCCCAGGTGGCAGCCTGTGCCCACCTGCGGCGTTGCCCGGCCCAGCGCAGGGGACCAGCCCCCCCCCCCCCCGCGCAGGGGACCAGCCCCCCCCCCAGCCCAGGGGACCAGCCGCCCCACCTCCATCCTCGGGGGCCCTCCTACCTGTGCAGTGCTCCCAGGACCGCCACCCTCGGACGCTGCTGCGCAGGGGGCCGGCCCGCAGCAGCAGCAGCAGCAGGGGCAGTAACAGGACCGCAGCCATCGGAAGGACAGCGAAGCAGCTCGACCCACGCGGGGTGGGAGGGAGCAGGGGGGAGCGGAGGCTCACGTGCAGCCAGCTAGGGGCAGCTCCTCAGGCCCTGCCGGGGGGGAGCCGCCGAGCTCGGGCCCCTGGCCCCCTCGAGGCGCACATTACCGGGTCCCCTGCTCCCACGCTCCAGCGGCCGCTGCTGAGCTGAGTCCTCGGCCTCTGGGTCCGCCCGAGTCACTTCTCTCCGGGCCCCCAAGGGACAGCAGCCGGTCACAGCCCCCACCGGTGGGCTCGGGAGGGGGTGCAGCAGCTCCAAGCCGAGGACGCCCGTGGGAAGGCTGGCTGCTTCTCGCCTGCGACCGCTCCCCTGTCTTTCCGAGCCCCCCTGGGAGCCGCCTTCTCCTTGCTCATCCTCCTGGAGGACTCCAGGCTCACTCCCAGCGATCGGGAAGGGGGCGGGGGCGGGGGGGGGGGACAGACATTTAAATGAGAAAACAGTCAGTTGTCAGGGAGGAGAAAGAGGAGGAGTCCGGCTCCCTCGGGGATCGTTTCATCTTTTGCCCAGCCCTGTAGGGGGGGGGGGGGAATTTCCCTCTTCAGTGAAGTCAGCCCTCAAAGGGAATGCCGGAGGATGAAAAACCGGGTGCGGGGCGATGTGGGGCGGGCCCCTGACTGCGGGCTGCCTGCGTCTCCGCTCCAGCCTCCTGCCTTCCCCACCTGCCCAGCGAAGGCCCAACTTCCCCTTTGCAGGCTCGTGCGCATCCCTCCCGGAGTCCTGCAGAAAGCGACCTTGGGCCGGCCGGTACTTTTCACAAGTGCCTCTCTCACTGCCAGGAAATCCCCCTTGCCATCACAAGGGTCATTTTGTGCTTGAGACTTGAGGAACTTGGGCAAACTCCGTAAAATGGACTCGGCTGACTTCTGGGGTCTCTACAGGCAGCAGAGCTCGGGTGCTAAGGCAGGAAACCCCCGGAGTTCATGCTGAGATGGCCACTGAGGTGTCTCCTAATTCTGGAGGGATTTCTATAGTCCTGTGCGCCAGAGGAAGTCTAAAATGCAGCCAGGATTGGGGTCGAGATTCGGGGTGCAGAGAACGGCTGTTCAGAGGGAAGCGTCGGGGGGAGAGACCATCCCTGACCCTGCGCACAGACTTCTGTCCAACAGCATGTACCTAGGCCTGGACACAAAAAGCAAGAAAGAAACTATACCCAGTGGGGGACAAAATCAACCTCGTGTTTCAGGGTCCTCCTCCCCCTGCCTGATCCCAAGAAGATGAGGGATCATCTCCCCCCCCCATTTCCTAGCCCACAAGCCCTTTTGTTGTCTGGTTGCCAGGCAGTGGCTAGAGTGGATAGCTCTCGTCTCCAAGGTGGCAGCCCCAGCAGCTTCCCTGGAAACGGGCTGGTTCCCAGAGAGCACGACCACTGCCAGCAGTCAGACTTCTTGGATGGTGAGGCCCAGAGCACCTCCAGCAACCTCCCCAAGCTTCAAACCCACTTTAGTTCCATAGGTGCCTGAGGCTTCCACTTAGCCCTTTAGCCCCTTCCAATCATCCCCCATATCTTTGGAGCAAAGGCTTCCCTCAGTGGATCATAGGAAGGAAGTGCCCTTCTTTGGCCATAGCCCAAGAAACAGCAGCCAGAGCACCTCCAACTAGCTCTTCTGGCCTTCCCTGCAAGGAGCATCTAAGCTGACCTCCTCTGTTGTGAGTGTCCCGGAGATTTCTATCTGGCTACTTCAAAATCTATGTCATTGGTAAACCAATGGAACTCATTGCACTAGGATGAGGCATTTAAATATTTTTTAAATTTAGCTTTTAATAACAGCTTTTAAATATTTCGCCTTCCCACAGTCTCCATGTAGTAAGTGTGACCATGTAGTCAGAGTTACTGGATCCATTTGGCTACATCTCCAAACTGCAAGGTGGGATCCCGGGCCACTGAGATCACTTGGTTTATTGGCTCTCTTCCCCTGAGCATGCAGAAAGTCTAAGCTGACCCAGTGACCAAATTTCTGATCTTCCTACTGTGGACCCACGGAGGGAGGATCTCCTGGGAGCCACATCACAGCGATTTTCACACCCTTGACCACAAGTAACACACTTAGCCAGCTTGGAAAGGAGGCTACTTTCTATCCATGAACTTCACCCAGCCTGCCCCAAGTTTGTCTAGGACTGCAGGAAGGAAATTGCAGATGATGGTATAGCTGGTCCTGAGTAGAGCCTGTTCTTCCATTGCAGCTCCCATGGACACCTTGTGGGAGAATAATGCAGGTGTCCTTCACCCCCCCCCGCCCCCCACTACCACCAATCTGGAATTCCAAGCTACAAGCCTGGACTTGCCTCTAATTTAAGTCTATCAGCTCCTCAGCTTTCCGATGAGGGGAGCAGAGCCATGAAGGCAGAAATGTGAGCATACAGGCTAAGCCCAACAGGACATTTAGGGCTTTTTTAAAATTACAAAACATTTAATTTATACAAGAGCAACCACAGACTTCAGTCCCCCTTCCCCATTTCTTAGTGTCTGATGATGACTTGGAGGTAAATCATGAATCTCACCTAAAAGTGTCTCAGAAACAAATCTCTCTTTTAGGATGCCCTTATGAGAGAGGCCCCCGAGAACACAGCCGTCCCCATTACATTTGTGATGTGTGGGCCCTGTCCCCACTCTCCCAGGGCCGGGCAAGCTTCATTATCATCAGGATTCCCTGAGCTGTTTGTGAGTCATCTCCTTTCTCTGCCATCAGTTCAAGAACCCACCAGCTTGTTTCACTCCAATTATTAGGGGCCAGTGACTAGCAAGCCCAACTTAACTAAACGTCGATTATAAACTTCACAGCTGGCACAAAAATAAGCATTCAAATGTTTCCCCTGCTATCTCTGGGGCAGACTCTTCCATACCACCTCAGTCTGCCACCAGACTCCTGTCTAGAGGCAGTGACGGCAGAGGTCATTCCTCAGATCTCTCCTTGCCTCCTGAGGCATCGATGCTGTGCTGGCTGCCATATATAGCACAAATTCTGACTCCCAGCTTTCTGTGGCTCTCCACTAAAATCAGGGACTTGGTTCCCTTCACCTAGAATAGAGAAGAGCAAATGAAAGAGCCAACAAGGTCCCATTGCCAGGGATGTGGCTTCTGGAAAGGGCTGAAAAGCCTTTGGGAAATCCCAGGAAAAGAACCTGAGACTGGTTCTGAAACCAAGTCCAGGAAATGACTAGCCCTGCTTCCTAAAAGTTGAGAATAAAGCTTGCCTCCCTTTCCTTAGCAGGGACAACACAGGAGAGACAGGAGATTTCCCCACACACACACCCCATGATAGTACTGTTTTTCTGGACTATTTGTTACACATGAGAGCTTTGGGGAGAAGGGAGAAATGGAAGGAATGAGAGGAAATAGTGATAGTGACATGGGGGGAGAAGAAAAAAATGTCAGTGTGTGATTGGAACAGTTCAGAAGGGACCACAGGCAAGCTGGGCTGTTTTGTTCCTGCTGTGTTCAATTTAATATTCTCCAAGAACGAGCTGTCATGCTGGAGAATCATGGTGCCATAGAACTGGTCTTTTTCATGTCTTCATAGAGGGAAATGCTCATTTACTTGTGTTTCTCGAGTTTACAGCTGTTTAAAAAAACACCTTTTTTTTAACTTCAGAAGAAACAGCAGAAAGGAGACTGAGGGGCCCTCTCCCTCTTCTGATCCCCAAATGGCAAAAATAGTATTAACTCCATTTCAGGAATGAAATAATAAAGTTCCAGAAAGTGTCTCTGGCTTTGCCCCAAATGCCCATAAGTGACATCAGTGGGACTCAGAGACCTGACATCTTTTCCAGATCTGACAGCTGAGTGGTCTGTAGAATATGAAAATGGGATAGAAAATGACTGACTTCCCTCCCCAACTTTCACTTAGACTCTTCACAGACTGGAGTAAGTTGCTTATTGTCTCAGTAATGTAAAAACACCAGATTCAATGAGTTCTGTTCCATTATGTTTTAAAAAAATAAAATTACAATTTACTTACATTTGCCAGAAATGTTCATTATGGAATTAAATGCCCACCTCTGCCCCCTTACTCCCTTTGTAGCCTTGAACGAGGGACCTCAGAGGTTTCCTTATCCATCAATGCGGTTGAACCAATGGCCTCTGAGATCTCTTCCAGCTCTAGATATTTCTTTTTAAGGCCCCTGATAATGGCACATTTGTTTTGCAGCCAGATCTAGCTGTCTCTGGACATCTTCCTGCCAGGTGAGTAGTAATTTGTCCTGGACAAACAGGTACATCCTCCTATCTACTTGAAAGGAAACATGCTGATACATCACTGTTAGAGTGAGAAGATCAAGTGGGAGAACTTCTAAAAGTAATTCTAAGGGATGAGGCCAGAGGGCTGGCTTGAAGCCTGAGAAACCTGGATTCATGATCCTCACTCTGACCTGAACTGAGGCTGTGATTCCAGGCAATTTTCTAACCTCTTAAAAATTTGACCAAATCTCTAAGACTCTGGGGTTACAGAAGAGTGGTGGGGCTGTAACAGTGGAAGGAATTTCCACACTGGAACTTCCCGCACACTAATGCAATCACAGATCCACACCAAGTAGGAAATAGGTCCAGGATTCAGCTTACTTCTGCAAGCATTTATTGAACACCTGTTGTATGCTAGTTCTCCTTGGGAAAGGCTTACATGCACACTTGCCATTTTGTCTTCTTTCATCTTTTCCAGGACCCTTTTCCTATAGCCGTGAAAAGGATGGGAATGTCGTTTCTTTAAAAAAAAAAACTTTCAAAATGCTGAACTTAAACCCAAAGGAGAACATTTACATACAGATGGAAGAAGGCAGAGATTTCTCTAGGAGACTGGGACTTTCCAGGGCATACAGCTCACTTTTAAGAATTAGTTCTAAATGTTCCTTTTAAGTCAGTCTTGGTCATCTCTGCTTCTCGCTAAACTTCTGAATATTCTTCCCTGTTCATTAAAAAAAAAGAATTTTGATGGTTCTCTCTCTAATACCTCAATTAAAACTTGAGAAAGAAAGAAAGGGGGAAAGAAAGAAAAGGGGAGGGGGAAGGAAGGAAGGAAGGAAGTTGGAAAGGAAGGAGGGAGGGAAGAAGGAGGAAAGGAAGCAATGATGGGTGGAAAGAAGGGAAGAAGGAAGAAGGAAAAGAAGAAAGTGAGGAGGAAGAAGGAGAAGAAGGAAAAGAAGGAAAAGAAGGAAAAGAAGGAAGGAAGGAAGGAAAGAAGGAAGGAAGGAAGGAAGGAAGGAAGGAAGGAAGGAAGGAAGGAAGGAAGGAAGGAGGGAGGGAGAGAGGGAGGAAGGAAAGAAGAAAGGAAGGGAGGAAGGAAAGAAGGAAGGAAGGAAGGAAGGAAGGAAGGAAGGAAGGAAGGAAGGAAGGAAGGAAGGAAGGAAGGAAGAAAATTGTAACAAACATGACAAACCAAAATATATCCCCTAGTGATCATATCCAAGTGGATCTGCTGCCTGTGCCTCAGGAAGTAGGAATTGACCATGTCTCCTCCTTGGTCCTCTGGAGCCATGGGTGGCCGTTGCCTTGACCAGACTTCTGAAGTTATTCAGAGCTTTTTGGTTGACTTTACAGCTCTGCCACCCTGGTTATACACCCTTCTCCTAATTCTGCTCCCTTTGCTCAGCATCAGTTAATATGACTCACTTCAGGATTTTCTGAAATTGTCTCTGATAATTTCTTGTGGCACAATAAGTCTCCATTACATCCAAAGAACATTATTTGTTTATTCAGGAAGTGTTATTTCTAGCCAGTCAGATTATAGCGGTGTGCTTAGAGAAGTTAAATCGCCAGGATCATCATCCCCACCTGCCTTTGAACTAGGTTTGTATTGTTGAAATGACCCCCTTGTGGAAGCTGTTCTGTTTTCCCCTTCAGTGGGTCACCAGCCCTTCACAGAGAATTCAGGATGGGGAGAGAGCTCCGATCTCTGCTCTAGCTAGGTGTCAGGGCAGTTCCTGCATGAATGCACTAAATATTGTATAATTATCCGCCCATCCTGACAGTTACAAATTAAGCTGAGGGCATGTGACTGGCTCAGACAAACAGCAGGATTTTGAAATCACTTTGCTCTCCTTGGGGGAGGGGAGAGATGGGTTATAAGAGGAAAGCTGATGTCAGCTCCTGAAGAAGACCCTCACCAAAAGACCAAGTTGTTTATAAAGAGCATTCTTCCTTTGAATAGCAGTGACGGAGGTGTTCTGGCGCTGGCGTCCTGGAGAGATGGGCCAGCATCCAAAGCCAGAGCTTGTCCCATGGACCCCATCCCACAGGAGCCTGTGGACAAGCATAATCTCCACAATGGAGAAAGAGTCAGGGACAAGAAGGAGCTTGAATGGGAGGAAGAGGATGAAAGGAGGAGCTGCCCAGAATGGGACCTGCAGGCATCTCGAGTGTTACTCTGAGCTGCCGCCAAGCTCCTGTGTTCTCTGAGAACCTCCACCAGGCTCACACGCACATGCAGGGACACAATAATGCAAAGGACATTAACTGAAAATACAATCGGGGTCGCTCCCAAAGAATTACAAAAGCAACAGCTACTTGGCCATTTGTATCCCCAGACTCCCCCGTCACAACACCCAGTGTGATCGGCACTCGGGTCTCTGGCCAGGGGCCTCCCTGTTTACATCTGAAGAAGCGCTGGGTTTCTGAGCTCAGTGGCATCCGGCTGCAGCTCTCCATAGACTGAGGGCTCTGGGGTCCAGGCTCTCCTCCCACTTTCTCCTCCTTTTCTTTTCTCCTCAGCTCTCTGACATTTCCCTTCTAACTGCTTCAAAACTTCCAGGCTCTCTCTGCAGGCACCCAGGTTTCCCACCAACGCGTCATCCTCAATTCCTCCCTCTCCCTCACTCCACAGATTCAACCAGGTGCCAAACCTTCTCAATTGTCCCTTCCCAGAATCCTGCAAGTCTTATGTCCCCTTCTCCCCACCCTGGTGCCGGCCTTCGCACCCTCCCCCCATCACAGTAGCTGCTTGGGGTAGGGTGAAGGAGATCAGCCAACCTTTCCAAGCTGGCTGCACATCATTCTCCTCAGGCACTCCGTGCTCCTGACAGATTGGTGGTCTTGTTCCCCATTCCTGGGAGGCTCCCTGGTTTCGGTTCTGCCTCTTGAAGCCTCTCACTCCTTTGGAGGTTTCCCTCCAACACAAAGTCTTTTCGGATTCCCCGGTTGTTACTCCCTCCTCCCCCAGCCCTGCCACAATCATTCTGTGCCTGTTGTATATGAGACTCCTGTGGGACCAGTGCAGTCCGCTATCTGGACCACCCTCGATGTGCAGTCCAAATCTGTCCCCGGGTCTCCAGCAGCTGGCTTCCAAGAACACAGCACTGCATGTTGCTGCGATTGTCCAACAAGGGAGGGCAATATTTGAGTTGCCCACTAGGTGGCACTTTACTTAAGTGACAAGCCCAGGGTCCTCGGTCCTTCGGGACTCATTTTGGGATAACTTACCCCAAAAGACTGCAGTGTCCCTACTGGCCTCTAGAGGGAACTCAGCTTTTAGACAGAGGACTCGTCCAATTTCCAACCCAAACTATCAGAGCCACTAGACCCTTTGACTCAAGCATACAAGCCAGAGATGAGGTTCAATATTACTCAGAATAGTACATTTTAAAGCCTTTTGTCTATAAGCAGTTCACGAGTCCAAGCCCATGTCTGAGCACCTCTCGGTTTTCCTTCGTGGACGCAGACACTTGTTCGGTCGTTATCCAACTCTTCATGACCCCTTTTGAGGTTTTCTAGCAAAGGTGCTGGAGCGGTTTCTTGTTTTCTTCTCCAATGGATTAAGGCAAACAGGTGAAGGGAACCGCCCAGGTCACATGGCTAGTGAGTCTCCGAGGTGAGATTTAATCTCAGGTCTTTCTGACTCCTGCCCCAGGCCTTTATCCACTGAGCCACTTCACTGCTTCCACTAGCACACTGTAATTAGGGACTTGGCTGAGGATAGCATGAAGAAGAACATTTCGGTGTCTGCTTCCAGCCATCTTTTAAACCTCCTCCCACTTGCCCTCCCAGATCTGCAGATGTAGATGAGGGGATTTCCACACCACGGACCTTGCGTTTAATGGAAAGAAATAGTGTAAAGAGGCCTCCTCCCTCCATCAACAGTGTGTGGACACTGAACAGAGGAAAGAATCCCCATGTGGGGGTGGGAAACGGTTCTGTCCCAGCTCACCAGCCCCAACGGAATCTCCACACTCAGGATCTCAGCTCACGACTCCTCTTTCCATCTCAGTCCCATGATCCAATGTTGATTCCCCCCAAAATCCAAACCTTCACAAGAATTCTCTCCAAGCAATTTGCAACTATGGCCACAAGTTTATCAAACTGTGACATACTCTTTGATCCAGATGCGTTTCTACTGGGCTTATATCCCAGAGAAATCTTAAAGGAGGGAAAGGGACCCACATGTGCAAAAGTGTTTATGGCAGCCCTTTTTGTAGTGACAAGAAACTGGAAACTGAGAGGATGCCCATCAGTTGAAGAATGGCTGAAGAAGTTATGAATGTTCGGAATATTGTTGTTCTATAAGAAATGAGGAGCAGGATGATTTTAGAGAGACCTGGAGAGCCTTACAGGAACTGATGCTGAGGGAACTGAGCAGAACCAGAACATTTACACAGTAACAGCAAGATTATGTGATGATCAACAGTGATGGATTAGCTCTCCTCAGAATTGTGGTGATCCAAGACAATCCCAGTAGACTTGGAATGGAAAATGCCATCTGAAGCCAGAGAGAGAACTATGAAGACTGAAGGTGGATAAAGCACAAGCTTTTCACCTTTTGTTTGGTTTGCTTTTTCTTTCTCGTGGCTTTTTCCCTTTTGGTCTGATTTTTCTACATGATTTGACAAACATGGAAATTCTTTTAAAGGATTGCTCATATTTAATCTACATCAGAAGGCTTGCTGGCTTGGGGGGGGAGGGAAGCGAGAGAGGAAGGGAGGGGTTGCAAATTGTCACCAAAAAAATGAATGTTGAAAACTATCTTTACATGTATTTAGAAAAATAAAATACTATTGAGGACGGAAAAAGAATTCTCTCCATAATATTTTTTCATCCACAAGATAAAAATTCACTTTAGTTCTCTCAGGAAATATCTCTTCAGATACCTTCTTCTTGGTTGTTAAGTCACTCTGAGTCTCAGGGAAAAACTTTTCTCGGAATTTCCCCTCAAGGAGACTCTCCTCAGTGCTGACAATGAACTCCCTGGTTGACAATGAAGCCCCCAGGCTTTTCCCAGAATTCTTCAGATTCTGTTCATCAATTAAGTTGTCACTCCCCAAAATGTCTGTCTCCCACCCATAATTATTGAAATTGGCCTTACATATGATTAAATAAATGGTTAGTGAACATTTAGAAAAGCGGAGAAGGGGGAGATTACGCCCGCCTAGACCACCAAAGAAGACATTATCCAAGGAAAAGATGCTGGAGACCTGCTCTGGAGAGATGAGCACATTCGGCATCGGCCGGTCATGTGATGGGGAGCAGTCTGGAACTCAGAAATGACAGAGCTCTGATGGGGACCTTAGTCTGAGGGTAAAGGATTCCGCTTTCACCAAGCAGTAGAAAGGAGGGCCCAAGGGCTGCATCTACCCCTCCCCCACATCCTTTAGACCATGGGGCCCCCAAAATGGATCCAATAGTTTGACTCTGTTTTTTTTCTGTCCTTGGTGCAGGAATCGAATGTTTAAAGTGCTTGAGTTATAGAGTTCCAGGAATTCAGAAATTTAGGCCTGATGATATAGTCAGTCCAGCAGCAAAGGACTGAGGACCAAGAGCTCAGTGATACTAGCCCAGCTGACCAGTGAATTTGAACTTGGATACTATGGAAATTGAGCTAAGATATCAGCTTAATCATTTTCCCCTCCATGGAGATTAAAGTAGAATTGGTGGAATTGTGTCCCAAGGTATTAGGGGAAAATGTTTGTATGTTTGTTCTTGTTACGCCTTTGAAGTAATGTCACTAGACCTTTACAAATAAGGGGACATAACTGGTGGGAGCTCAAGTCAATGGCAGAGAAGAGACCCTCCAACTCCTTCAGAATCCTGGAGAATCCTGTCAGAGTGAAATGTCACAGCTCTTCCCCTAAGAGAAAACTAAATCAAAAAAGGAAGCTGTGATCACAAAGCAGAGGCAAGAAGTTTCAATCAAGAACAGGCCATGTCACAGTAAAATGAAACTGAACACTACCGGGTAGATAAGGCTATACTTCACTCTCACGACAAAGGTTGGGGGACCGTGAGTGTGAAACACTCTATATGCTGGCAGAGACTGCTAAGGAGCCGGTTGGTTTTCATGATCTGCTTTAAAGTTTCTCTTTTTATTTAATCTCTGTCATAAGATACATTGTTGGTGGAGTTGCGAACAGATGCAACCATTGTGTAGATAAATTGAAACTGTGCCCACAGAGCTATAAAAGTGTGCGATACAAAGATGCCCCCCAAAAAGGGGAAAAGACCTGTTTGTCCAAAAAAATCATATTTTTGAAATGGCTAAGAACTGAAAATTGGGGGGGGGGGGGCCAAGTTGGACAAGTGGTATAGGGTTGTGATAGAATATTATTTTGCTGTTAAAAATTGGCAAGCAGGATGATCTCAGAAGAAGCTGGAAAAACTTATGTGAACTGATGTAAAGCAAAGTGAAGAATGTCCCAGTTGTACAACAACATTGTGCAATGAAGAACTATGAATGCTCAGCTCTTTTCAGTAATCTAACGATCCAAGACAATCCCAAGGGATTAATGATGGAATATGCTATTCACCTCCAGAGAAAGAACTGATATTGCCTGAAGGCAGACAGTTTTCATTTTCTTTCATTCTTTTTCTTTTATTCAAGTTTATTTGTAGAAAAAACTACATGGAGATATTTTAGATGATTGAACATGTGTAACCTATATCTGATTGCTTAGTGTTTCAGGTAAGGGAAAGGGAGGGAAGAAGGGGAGAGAGGGATAGACTTTGGAACTCAGCACTTAAAAAAAAAAACCAAATATTAAAAATTGTTTTGACATGTAATTGGAGGAAAATAAAATTATATTTTTAAAAGTCTTTGTCACAAGCAAAAGCTGTATTTGGAAACAAATAAAGTGATTTTTAAGGGATCAGATGAACTTAAAAAAAAAAAAAAACAGGCCATGCCTGACTCCCATTTCATTTTTTATTAGTGTTACTAAACCCTGATGGATCAGGACAATGCCATGGGCATGGTTTACCAAAAGTCCAGCAAACGTTTCAGATCTCCCTTGCTATTCTTGTGGAAAATAGAGGGATGAGAACCAGATGGTCACATACTATGGTTGGGGACCTTTGAAAATGAGGGGGAGTAATAAGCAGTGATTGAGTGTCACCTTGGCAGGAAGTCTCCAGGGGATGCCATTGGTTTTAGATCCCCATTTTCATCAGGGACTGGGACAAAAGTGGAGAAGCCATGCTTTTCACTTGGCAGGTGACACAAAAGTGAGGTTCCAGAATGCTCCTGAGAGACAGAACATTGGGATAAATTGAATCAACAATGATAACTAGCAAGTCTCACACTTGAGTCACAAATACAAAATGGGGAAAGTGTGGCTTGGCAGCAGTTCTACCAGAAAGGATCAGTGGTCTTGAGGAGCACAGACCAATCTCAAGAACATGCTACAGTGAAGAAAGAAGGCCATATTCTTCTCTATAGGGAGAAGGTTCAGTAATAAGGAACTGACAGTAGGACCCTACTCTACTCTAGTCAGCCCCTTTGGCAGCAGTGGGCTCCATTTATGATGTCACTTTTGGATGAATATTGAGAGGCCCTTGAGCCTCACCATGTAACCATCACTTGAAGGGACTGGGAACCAGATACTGTGCTAAGGGCTGGGAACACAAAGAAAGGCAGACAGAGGGAGCAACATGAAAGCAGGTAATTTGGGCCTTTTCTCTCGTGTCAATACATCACTTCCTGATGTTGAATCACCTTTCAGGCTCAAGGACTGAGGTGACAAGAATCCCCTTCTCTGGGTCTTAGATAGCTAAGGCCGCCCAGATTGTATCTCCCCAGAGGCGGCTTCCCCAGAGGATGCTAAGGGTTCTGGGTAGAAGCTGCACTCATCGATCATCTGCCTCTTTAACCAAGCTAATTCATATCTCCATTAACAGAGTAGTAGCAGGGAGCCAGTTTCTCCAAAGTCCTTCCAATGCTGTCTCCATTTGGGGGATTTGTCATGAATCTTAGTTACCTGTAACATCTAGACAGCCTTGGGGTTCACATTTCTTCAGAGATTTATTCCTATTCTTTAACACGCTGTGAAAGGAATGTCCCTTGCTGTCACATGTTCATGACCTATCTCCATATACCCTGGATCCTGGACTTTTACAAGTGATATTTGATGCAAAGATTTTTTTTCCCCACTCAATGGTTTCTCTTATTATTTCTATCTTCCTTGACTTTATTCATGAAAAAACTTTTTGGTTTTATATAATCAAGACAGCGAATTTTGTTTCTCATGGTGTATCTCTTATTGGCTTCAGAATCCCACCCCCAGTCCACTCTTTTTTGTGTGTGTGCTTTTTTGCTGAGGCAGTTGTGGTTAAGTGTCGAGTGTCTGACATCAAATTTGAGCTCAGGTCCTCCTGACTTCAGGGTTGGTGCTCTATCCACTGCACCACTTAGCTGCCTCCCTCCCACCCAGTCCATTTTTAATCTAGGTCTGTCTGCTTTAAGATGCCGATCATTGTATTTCAACATACTTGGTTTCCTTTGTGAAGTGAGCATCCTTGTGGCTCAACATCCCAGAGTTTAGATACATTTTCCCTTCCAGGTTTTAGGAGTAGTCCTGCACCTTTGGGTGTCTCTGCTAATGCCAAGGGCTTCACCCCTATTTTCAGACATGGTTCTCCCCATTCCCCCTGCTGCCCCACTGTCAGCCAATCCCAGTTCTATAGAAAGAAGTACAAATATTCTTCCACAATATTCCTTCCATCTTTTTAGTCTCTGGCCTCAGATTTCATTCTATTAAGTGCAATTTAATTCAAATTTAATTCCCTTTCAATAGAGCATTGGTCCCACTGAGTTCCTGTTCAAATCAAGCTGTGTAGATGGAGGAGTCCTCATTTCAGCAACCACTGGCCCGGTCCCAAGATCTCCCTTTAGGACAATGATAGTAAGCAGGCTATAAAACTGAGTAGAGACTCAGTTTGCAGATTCTAGACTCCTGCCTGGGGAAGTGAATAAGGAGGTAGCTCACAGATGCATCTAAAACTAAAGAGGAATCAGCATGGCAAAGGAGGGAAGCCCATTGTCCAGGATCGTGTCAATCTAAGGTCAGGAGGAAGCCTGAGGTCTCTCCCCTTCCGGTATTGCCTCTCATCCAGACACCACAAGACAGGAAGAAGTCAGGCAAGAGAAACCCTAAGAGAAAGATCTAATCCAAGGAGAACCTGCAGCCCCACCAAAAGCCTTCATTCAGGCTGTTGTCCATCTCATGGCAAGCAGTTCAAAAATCATTACAGAAGGCTAACACCTGCTCGAAGGTCTCTCTGTCAGGCTTCTGTTACATGACCCCATGGCTTTCCTGGAGGCAAACTCCCCAGCATCAACCATGCATTTATGCACCTCTCCATGGCAGAAGGACCCAGGTTCTTGGACGGTCCCCCCCCAACATTTGCAACATTATGTCTTTACTTCAGAAAGTTTTCAGATTTTATTTTTTCAAAGATATATAAACAATTTTAACATTCCTTTTATTATAGTTGATTTCCAAATTCTCTCCCTCTCTTCCCTCTTCCCTCTTTTAGAAGGCAAACAATTCAATAGAGATGTGGAGTCGTGCAAATCATATTTCCATATGAGTCATGTTGTGAATGAAAACACCAACCCCAAAACAAAAACAAGAAAAGTAAAGGTACAAAAAAAGGTTTCTTCAATCTGCATTCAGATCCCATTTGGTCTTTCTTAAATCCCCACCGTAATACTTTCAGTCACAAGCAATGAAATATCCACCAAAACAGCCCAGAATCCATTTTAAAATTAAGGTGCAAAGAAAAAAGTCTAACTCTCCAATCCCATTTAAAAAACCCTAATTAAATCCGAGGGCTGCCACACCCATTTGGAGAATGCTGAGTTAGAGGGAAGAGACCACTGAATCTTCATCTTGCAACCCCAGCAACTTGCACATAGTTGGGACTAAATATTTGCTTATTTCATTGAATTGAAATGAAGTGCACAATGGGTTTCTGTTCCCTTTGCTTCCATCCTCTAAGTTCTCAGGAGAGTCTCTCAGCTACCCATATCCCCAGCTGCATCCTTTGCCGCTTGCTTGTTAAGGGAAGTCTTTTTTTCTGGAGTGCATGACGTGTTCAGGAGGACCAGTACCCCAGGTTGAGAACTTTGTTTTTTAGGCCCTTCTCAGGGCTGCTCATCCATCTGTCCCCCAATTCTCCTGTATGGCTCCAAGAACCCTAATCCAGGAAAATCCCCTTGGCAGATGGGCTAACCCAGGTCACTGAGGAGTCTCAAACCTATTGGTGAGCTGGGGGTGTGTGAAGCATGTGAAGACTTCCATGGGTGGAATGGGCAGATGAGACCAGTTCATTCCAATGGCCATGGCGGTGGCTGAAGCAGGGAACACTTAGAGCCTGGTGAGACACTGAAGACACTTTGATGACTGGAAGAGAAGGACTTTGTGCAAATCTGTTTCACTTGAATCTCATTGATGCAAAAGTCAATACATCGCCCGTGATGTCATCGGTCCCCTTCCAAAATGAAGGATAAATGACAATACTTTGTCTGGGCTGGTCCTCATATGAATAAACACTTACTCTCCTTAGAGGAAGACCCAGGAAAGACTCGGGACCCTTGACAGTCCGGGAAGGGCCAGGGCTGGCTTCAAACCCCCAATATGTGCATATCAAAATATTCTAAAGCTACTTATCTGAGGGGAATTCTCAACTGATCCCAATCTCCACCGAGGACAAGGATCCTTTGGGCTCATATGTGTTTCAGAAGGTACCACTCAGGCTGTAGCCACCCAGGCTGAATAGCCTCTGCCCCAGGGAGCCTAACCGCCACACCCACCAAGTCCACAGGAAGCAGCTTGGGAACGGAGACTCAAGGGGGCATTGGCCCTTTTCCTCAGGCAGCTGCTGCCCAAGGAGGATTCTCCTGAGATGGCTATAAAAGTCTAGATTGTGGACCACACCCAGGCCAAACTCTTCATGAGTCTCACTAGGATGTGTCATACTTGCGATTCAAAGAGAAAGGCCTACAGGTCTAACTTTGAAGGTTCTCCCAGCCTGGCTCCACCAGTCCTGCCCCCGGCTATCTGTTGTCCTGGGAGACAAGTCAGCACAGAGAGGAACCGTCAGTGACCCTGTGCCAGGCCCCCAGGCCCCCAGGGACCCTCTGCCATCCCTCAGTCCCCAACCCCAAGTCAGGAACTGCTAGGGAAAGACCCAAAGCCCCAGGCCAGCAGACTTCCTTGGGCCAAAATGAAATGGAAAATAGGCCAGAAGAGACTTACTTTGGTAGAGGAGTTCGTGCTACTCAGTGGATTGTTCAAAGCCCACAACCTCTTTTTTGATGTCAGTCTCTCTAGGAAGAGGACCCAAGAGGAGCAAGGCATCCAGAAATGTTGGCAGATGAGCAAGATATATGTCACTGGATCACTGTGAGATCCAAGGGTAAGCTTTTAGCTCTTCCACCTGATAGCCTAAGATGGCCCCATGCTGGTCCGATCTTAGCAGCTTTTAACAAGCCTGAGGGTCCTATAAGGCGTACCAAAAGAGACTAGCTGCAAGACATCACCACACCCAGCTAAGCTGGAGCCCCACAGAGTCTAGCCCCAACCCACTTTCCCAACAACCTTGCTAGATCTCTGTAAGGAAGGCCTTTTTTCTTCACAAACACACCAGGGGCCAGTCATCCAAGGTAAGGGCTGGAATAAGCCTTCTTGAACTCACTAATGGCCTAATTCATTATTAGAGCAGAATGCATTATTGACTCATGGACTTAGAACCGAAGAAACCTTAAGGAACAGGGAAGTAGGGGGAAAACATTTATTAAGCCCCTACTGTGGGCCAGGCACTGTGACAATTCTTATCTCATTTGATCCTCATCACAACCCTGGAAGGGAGGTACTGTGATTGTGTCCATTTTATAGATAAGGCAACCAAGACAGATGGAGAGTACATGGTTTGTCCAGAGTCACTCAACTAGGAAGGATCTGAGGCTGGATTTGAACCCAAGACTTCCAGGCCCAGAGCTCTATCCACTAACTACCCTGTACAACTCAGACAACCCCTCTTATTTGACAGGGAAGGAAATAGGCCCAAAGAGATGAAGGTACTTGCCCAACACCACATAGCTAATAAGTAACAGAAACAGGATTTGAACTCAAAGTCTCTACCTCAAAAGCCTGTTTTCAGCTGTTGGAACTGTATCCAGTCCCAGCTCTGTTGCAGATGATCTTACAACTTGGAGCCTCAGTTTCTTCATCTGTAGAGAGGGAAGCGTGACACCCACTCTTCCCCTTCCCCCACCTTCATTTCCCTCCAACTTTGAGTCTTTGGGAGCAAAACCTCCTGTGACTCTGAGAGGTGTAAGACCGGGGAGGGTCTTGGGCTGGAAAGCAAACATTCAGGCCAGAGAGCTTCCAGGAAGCCTTTCTCCAGGTTTTCTAGGGACTCCAGTGTCTGCCCCCACTGCTACTACTGCTGTTACTGTTAGTTACTGCTGCTGCTGTTATTGCTATTGATCTGCTGCTGTTACTGTCACTGCTGCTGCTGCTGCTGCTCTACTGTGACTGTTATTGCTCTGCTACTGCTACTGTTACTGTGGCTGCTACTGTTACTGTGGCTGCTACTGCTACTGCTATTTCTCTGTTGCTGCTACTGTTACTGTGGCTGCTACTGCTACTGCTATTCCTCTGTTGCTGCTACTGTTACTGTGGCTACTACTGTTACTGCTGCTGTTGCTACTGTTACTGCTATTGCTCTGCTGCTGCTGCTGCTGCTGCTGCTGCTGCTACTGTTACTGTGGCTGCTATTATTACTATTGCTGCTGTTATTGCTACTGCTACTGTTACTGTGGCTGCTACTGCTGCTACTGTTACTGTAGTTGCTACTGTTACTGCTACTGCTACTGTAGTTGTTACTGTTACTGTAGTTGCTACTGCAGCTGCTGCTACTTTTACTGTGGCTACTACTGGTACTGTTACTTGGTTGCTACTGTTCCTGCTGCTTTTGCTACTACTGTTACTGTGGCTGCTACTGCTACTGCTATTGCTCTGTTGCTGCTACTGTTACTGCTGTTGCTCTGTTACTGATAATACTGTAATTGCTACTGTTACTCCTGCTGCTGCTTCTGCTGTTACTGTCACTGCTGTTGCTGCTGCTACTCTTATTGCTGCCAAGCCCTGGAACAAGAGGGCCCCCAGAACTCGCTCTCCCTGCAATTAGCAGAGCCCATTTCTTAGGGCTCCCAGCTTCAAAGCTCTTCCAAGCCGGCAAGAGGGCGGGCATGTGGAAAAGATATAATTAGAGCCCACAATATGGGGCTCAGGGTGTGACCCAGGGCTTGCTCATCCCCAACACACAGCGTCCGGCCCCAAGGGCTCTTTGAGCTCAAAGGCCCCAGTGTCCTCACCTGGCCAAGCCACAAGAACAAAGCCTTCTCCTGTCGGATGGGAGAAAAGTACAAGGAACACATCCAGCACACCCCAACCCTGCCCCTATCTTTGATATTGGGAGGGAAAGCTCCTCTAGAGTTTCCTGCTTACCCCAGAGTGGGGGAAGGGGAAAGAAGGAAGGGAGAGGGGCAGGATGGAAGCCTGGCCCAACTGGGGAGCCCTCTCTAGGACTCAGCAGAGCCTTCTGCCAGAGTCACTGTGTGTGTCCAGGGAGGAGGACAGAGAAATTACTAAACCTTTTTCTCCCTTGAGGATGTCACTTATGACTTTAAGTCTTAAGCCTGTGGAGGTGGCTGCCCCAATCTGCCTTCCCAGATCTCCTTTCCTGTGGGACCCCCCCACTGGGATGCCCGCTGGCACCTCAGCTGGAAAGCATCTTCTATCAAACCCACTCTCCAGCCTGGCTTCCGTATACCTGCATCTCCAAGCCCCAGGGCCTAGATTAAAGTCCCCCAGAGTGTAAGGGTTATAGGAAGTATACCAGTCAGGGACCGAGCAGCCCAGCCCTCTTCCCCCAGCCCTTCTTCACATCACCCCTCTTCTTGGCTAATTCCTTTTCCCTCAACTCCCACATTGAATCCTACTTCACACCAGCTCTCACCCAGACCCTTCTCCCATTCCTCAGCCCTCACCTGCAGATATCAGGCTTTCTTTGCCTCTCCCCTGCACTCTACAGTGACTTCCTACTCAACCTCCCAGCCTCCAACTTTCTCCTCTCTCCTTTCATCCTCCAATCAGCAGCCAAGGTTTAAAAACCCTCTGTGGTTCCCCATTTCCTTGAAGGCTAAATCCAAACTTCTTGGCCAGCAAGGATCACTCCCTCCTCCAAAGCCTCAGAGCCTTTCTTAGCCATCCCAGACCTCTGGGGAGGAGTGAGGTGGGGGGGGGGGTAAGAAATAGCCCTGCTTTGCAGACGAACAAACAAGGCAGAGAAAAGGAAATTCCTGATCTGCCCACGGAGCAGGGAAGGGGGGGAGGAAGGATCTGCTGGGAAATGCATCTGGTACTGTGTGGGCAAATCTGCTCCAGAAGATGGGAGGGAGCACTGTGGGAGGGTGGGCCTTAGCCAGGAGAAGGAACCCACTCTCACGGACTTAAGGAAATGAGGTATGGAGGGAGGAGGGAAAATAAAAATGCAAAGAAAGGGCCCCCATTACCCAGTCTTAATGTTCTCAGTGAGGTCCTCAGTTGAGCTGGGAGGAGGCTTTCATTTTTTGTATTTGCATCAGCAGAGCCTGGCATGGGGCCAGGCATGGGGTAGGTGCTTAATAATTGCTTGTGGAGAACAATAAGCCACTTTCACTTCTGAGGGCTCCTCCCTCTCCTTTCTCCTTAGGGAAGCAGAATTGCCCTAGGCTCCAGGCTTGCAGGGGCCTTTCTTCTCCTTCACCCAGAGGCCCCCTTTCCACTTCCTGCTCAGGATGCCTGTCTGTCCTTCTGTCCTTCCCCTCACCTCCGCAATTCCGATGCCCCATTCATCCTCTACACTCATAATTCCAGGCTTTGTACACGCTCCTGAGCTTGAGGAGGTGAGAATGGAGTGGGAAGTCCATGATCCTTCCTCAGGGGAAGGTCCCTTTTCTTCCGGCATTCACAGTTTGACCTGCTCAGCTCACCAGTCCAGGAAAGTGCCTGCTCTGGTGATTCATCTCACCAAAGATTGTGAGGGTGAATGGCCATGCTCTCCACCAAGGAAAGGATGCCAGAGAACCACCAAGCTGGGACAGGAAAATCCACAGAGCCTGGCTTTCTGCTCCTTCCAACAAGATCAGTTCAAAACAATGGCTTCAGCTGGGATCTTGGGAATAAAAACTTGGGAAACAGAGTGAGCGGCCCCTCCTCAAAGAGGCTCACTCAGGTTTCGAATGAAAGTTCTACAGAAATAGGACTATAACCAAATAATGAGCTCACTTTTTTTGGCCAGTTCTATGGTTTCGCCCATTTACTCGAGGGAGGAAAATCCCTTCGCCAGTGCAAGTCACCACTCTCTCTGAAACCGAAGGGTCCCAGGGACTTGCCTGCAGCAGTGAGAAATGGCTCGACAGGGTCACCCAGCCAGAATGTCACAAAGGGAACGCTCAAACTTGGTCTTACTGACCCCACAGAGAACTCTGCCGCGGCCCCCGTTGTCTCTCTAAATGCATTTTAAGAGACTAGTGGGCCCCATTCTTCACAAGCGACAATGAAAGCTCCTGTGTCTGAAAGGAGGATTTTCTCACTGAGCTCTTTGAACCTCTGGAGACTCGTCCCTTGGTGGTCGCAGCCCCGACGTGTAGCGGTTTAATTGGTTAGTTCTATGCTTTAGTCCATCTCTACTTAACCAAAGGGACGCCTGGTGCTTAAAGTCAAAGCAGGGTGCCCATTACTGCCGTTTCTAAGATACGCTCATGGCACCTTGAAGTGATGGGAGGCCAACAAGTCATCAACAAGAGAGCGACAGGAAGGGAGACAGCCGGCCCTCAAGAACCCAGAGCGGGAGGGTGGGCGACCTCGGGAGAGCTGGGGAGGAGGGGGGTCCGCAGAAAGGCCCCAGCCTGGGCAGAGCAGCTCAGAGCATCAGGAGAGTGGCCAAGGCTTTGTGGGAAGGCCCCATGTGGCCAGTGGGCACGTGGGAGCTGTCCTCAGTGCTGACGGTCAGTGCCTGGCCCGGAGGGAGGGACTGGGGTGGGGAGGGGGCTGGAGAATGAGATGTGGATGGAAGAGCTGAGTCTGACCGGAGGAAATCTGGGCAACTGCTCGATCAGGCAGCAACAAGCATGATTTCTGCTCGATACCAGGATACGAGGCCCGACCATCCCCCTTGCCTTCCAGGAGCTTATGTTCTAATGCTCAACCTAAAAGGGAACCTTCCGGGCTTCAGGTCCAAAGCAGCTCGTGAAGAAGGAAGGTGGGAGAATGGGGAGGATCTCAGCTAATATTTAAAGGTGCAGGGGAGTCACCTCCAGGCCGCTCTGCCCACGCTCTGTATCTGTGAGCAGATACAGCACCAGGCCTGTGAGCAGGCCCTGCCAGGGCAGTGGGGGAAATTAGGCTGTTATCATATGGGAGAAGCTGAGCTGAGCCTTCGATGACCCAGAAGTCCAGTCTTCTATAATGTCTGTGCGGTATGTATTACTGGGCACATCACTGAACACCACTATATCAGACGGATCCTTGAGGTCATGTAGCTCACTCCTCATTTTACAGAAAGGAAAACTGAGGTCTGAGCAGAATCCCAGAAGATTTGAACACAGGTCCCCTAATTCCACATCCTGCACTCCATCCACTGATATAAATAAACCCCCAAATCCGAAACGGTTTTAGAAAGAAATTTATTTGGTTATTTGGTAAAGAGAGGATCAGAGGAAGCAGTTGTGGTCTTCCTTGAATCTTTGTGAGATTACAGGTGTTGAATTCTGACAAGATTATAAACACATTTGCTTCTTTGGCCTCCCATAGGCTGTGGTCAAAGTCCAGAGAAGGGAAGTTTGTAATGTACTCCAGCGGGCACCTAAATATTGGTCCTCCAGCTTCCCTGGAGGGTCTCGGAGGTCGCCTGCACTCCACAGTAAGTGTAGGGGTTAGACAATTTTCTGGGCACGTAAAGCTAGATACAAACTAATAATAAATATTAAATAATAAAGTAATTATTTCTACAACCCATATTGTCTCCCAAACTCTAGATGAAGTAAATAACAGGGGAGACACACGAACCATGTGACTAACAAAGGTTTGTGGGCTGAAAGCCATCACCAACTACATATAGGAATGGAAAAGAAGGAGTTAAAGACAGCAAGGATTTATTGAGCACCTACTGTATTCCAGGTAGTGTGCTGGGAGATGGGGACAGCACCCACTCCATGTTCTGGCTCCAGGCATTTTCACTGTCTTACCCCCATGCCTGGAATGCTGCTCCTCCTCGGGCACTTAATAAATGTCAGTTGACTTGACATCTTGCTTTGTTCTTCATTTTGAAGAGGACGAATGATATCATGGGGGATGTCCTGACTTGCACGTGAATGGGATTCAAGAGAAGCAGACTTGCACTAAGTCTCTGGCCTCAACTCTCTTTTCCAAAGTCATCAGAGTCCAGTGGCAGGACGGCCCAGGGTGCAGGCGACGACCCTGGCATCTTCGAGAGCCGACCAAGCTCTAAGGACTCCGCAGAGCCTGCTTCGGCCACCTGGAGGCCGCTGGAACAAATCATTCCCATCTGCCCATTCTACCGTGGGAAGTCTCCACGTGTTGGTGTACTGACACCCCCTTAACTCCCCCATGGGTTGGAGATCTGCCAGATGCTCTCAACCTAGTTTAATTGGAGCCACAGGTGAGAGTTGGGGGAAGGTAGACTCCAAAGGTGGATGGGCAGCCTTGAAAAGTTCTCACCCCAGAGGGGCTAGTCCTCCCTGAATATCCCACACATCTCTGATTCGACTTACATGGGGCCCCAAAAATTGCCTTAGAGGCACACTGGAGTCCATGGCCTTCCACAGAAGTTAAGATCACAGAATTTTTTCTCAGTGTTGAATGACATGTGTGCTGGGTGTGGGGCAGGGAATGTGGTTTTAGATACCGGTTAAGGGTTTCTTTCATATGTCAAAAAGTTGTTAGAAAACTGGGTTGGATCTCCCTGTTCTTTTCACAAATATCTTCTCTAGGAGATCTCAGAGCAGCAGCTGCAAGAGAGATGAAGCCACAGCAGCAGAAGACTGAACAAAGTACAACTAGAAATTATGAGGGGAAACAGTGATACATTTACATTCTAACATCAAAGACTGTGCAGCCAAATGGTGAATCAGTCATGGAGTCAGGAGGACTTGAGTTCAAATGTAGCTTCAGATACTTACCAGCTCCATGACCTGAGCAAGTCACTTAACTCTGATTCTCTTCCTCCCCCCCCCAAAAAAAAATCCCATAGATATACATATATGTATATGTATGCATATATCATGGACAACATGACTTATTACTACTATTAGAACAACAACAATAATAACTAATATTTCTCAGCATCTACCATGTGCTAGGTATTGTATTAAGCACTTAACAATTATTATTTCATTTGATCCTCACAACAACCTTTGGCTATAAGTGCTATTGTTGCCCCCATTTTACAGAAAGTGAAACTATGGCAAACTGTTCTGCAGAGCTTCGGCGTGGTGGGCAGACTCATACCTCTTCTCTCCCATACTTTCCTTGGCAGCCTCCCAAACGCTCAGCTAGCTGTGGCAATGTATGCTCCAGCCTCATCATCCACGTGGACATCCTTGGAAAATCTAATGTCAAGGTAAACAAGAGCCAGTGTGGCTTTAGAAAGGGAGGAGGAGGAAAGGGATAGGATATTTGCTGTTCGACAAGTCCAGGAGAAATGTCAAGAGCAGAACAGAGATTTGTACCCAATGTTCTTCCATCAAAGGGCTTTGATGCTTTCAGTTATGAGACCTCGTGGAAAATTATGTCAAAATCTGCTCACCCAGGGAAATTTGTCAGTATTCCGTGTCAGTTCCTCTGGGTTCTGGATAATGCTCAGTGCTCTTGCGCTTGCCTAGTCAGCAGTGGAGGGAAGCAGGGCTTGCTCTCATGCTTTTAGCAGGATGTTTTCAGTGATGTTTTTGGATGCCTTCAATGAGGACAAACACAATATCAAGTCAGCCACCACACTGATAGGAGGTCATTTAACCTAAAAGGCTACAAGCCAAGACTAACGTGGAGGAAGAACTGGTCGATAATTTTTTGTTCATAGAAGACTGTGTACTCGACGCAGCCTTTGAACCTGAGTTGCAACCAAGTATAAATTGATTCTTTGCTGCTCGTGCTAATTTTGGCCCAACAATTAACACCCAGAAAACATGTTTTCCATCAGCCAGCACCACAACAAGCACAGGTGGAACCATCAGTTCCAGAAAATGGGAGAAATTTTTTTGAATAAAGTTCAGAATGAATAACAAATTTTCAAAGAAGAAACAATAAAATTGTTGTTACTGTGTACGATGTCCTCCTGGTTCAACTAACTTCATTTTATATCAGTTCATACAAGTTTTCACAGGTTTTTCTAAAACTTTCTCCTTCATCATTTGTTACAGCACAATAGTATCCCAATATAATTATATACCACAATTTGTTCAGCCATTCCCTGATTAATAGGCATTCCCTCACTTTCCAATTCTTTGCCACTACAAAAAGAGCTGCTATATTTTGGTATATACGAGTCCTTTAAATTGTTCTTTGATCTCTTGGGCAGGCCCAGTAGTGGTATTACTGAGTGAAAGGGTAAGCGCAGTTTCATACCCTTTTGGGCACTGTTCCAGATTGTTCTCCAGAATGGTTGGGCCAATTCACAGCTTCACCAATAATGCAATGTACCTACTTTTCCACATCCCCTTTAGGAACTTCTCATTTTCCTTTTCTGTCACTAAACAATTTGATGGGTATGAGATGGTACCTGAGGCTTATTGTAATTTGCTTTTAAAAAATTATTTGTGATTTAAAGCTTTTCCTAGTCTATTGATCACTTTGACTTTTTCTTATGAAAACTGCTTGTTCATAACCTTTGACCATTCATTAATTGAGGAATGGCTCTTATTTTTTATAATTTTGGTCCGGTTCCCTATCTATTTGAAAAATAAGACTTTTATCAGAGAAATTTGCTGCATTTCTTTCAGTTTTCTGCTTTCCCTCCAATTTTAATTACATTGGTTTTGTACATACCCTTTTAATATAATGTATTCAGAATTATTCATTTTTCTCTCCTGTGATTCTATCACTGGTTAGATCATGAACTCTTCCCTCACACATACTCTGATATCTGATGACATAAAGTAATGTTGAGGTTGCTTGTGAAATTTTCCCATTGGTCGTCTGTCTTATATAGGGCTCACATATATTTCAGTTGTTTACGAACACACACGTGTTGTTTGCCAACCTATATCCCAATATGCTTATCCTCATGCAGAAAAAGAATCCATGAAAAACAAGCATAAAAATACTTCATTTTAAAAAATGGTGTTTCAATAAAAAATGAAGTCAGCTATTTCAAGGTGAGAAATGTTTTCTCACTACATTCCACCCTCTGGCTATTTCTGCAGCCTTTAAGATGATCTATGAATAGTACTATAATAATCACAACTACAGTTCCAGCACTCACTATTTACATCATTTGGGGTTCGAACATATGGTACACACAAGCATCACTACTACATTTAGGATCAATGTATTATAAGTATGTCCTTAATTCAGCAACAATAGGCCTTTCCATTTGTCCCATGTTCTCCCAGGAACTGTCCTCTGCAGACCCAGCCAGGAGCTAATAGAAGAGAATGAGTTACAAGGCCTCTTAATTTCTTAACTCAAACTGCTTAATTTCAAAACTTAATTTCAAAAAAATAAAAACTCTAATTTCTTAACTCTCAAACTGCTGCCCTATGCTTTTTTGTCTGGAGATCTCTGTCACATCCACTATCATCTGTGTTTCTTCAGGTTAACCACAGCCTTCCATGAATGCCTGCCCCACCTCTCAGCAATGCTTAAGCAACCACTCATGTCCCTGGCAAGATTTTCTTCGTCTCTGACGAGTCCAAAGGTCATCTGTCATCCCTCTACTTCTAATGGGGTGATTAAGTAGATGGCAATCCCCACTCTTACACATGGCCACTTACAAAACTGCCGATGCTTTGTATCCTTGTTCATCCTGTTTGTCACTAGCACGATTTATAGGAACAGTTGGATACCAACCGACCAACCAGAGGATGAAGCCCTTTTTGGCTGCAAGGGGCTGAAAGAAGGGCCCTGGCCCCTTCCTTTCTCTCTCTTTAAGGCCTTTCTCTCCCCCCGGCCAAACCTGTCCATCAGAATTCAGACGATGTAACGAGGGGCAACTGAGACCACCAGCCACTGATCAAAGATCCAACGTTCATCAGCAAGGGAATCAGCCTTTCAGCCCAGCTACCAAACTCATTTGGTATAATCAAAATTTTCTATTTTGTAGTCAATAGTGATCTCTAGTTCTTCTTTGGTCATAAATTCCTTCCTCTTCCACAGGTCCGAGAGGGAAACTATCCCATGCTCTTCCAATTTATTTATGATCTCATTCTTTATGCCTAGATCATGAACGCATTTTAACCTTATCTTGGTGTATGGTGTTAAGTGTGGGTCAATGCCTAGTTTCTGCCATGCTAATTTCCAATTTTCCCAGCAATTTTTGTCAAATAATGCGTTCTTATCCCAAAAACTGGGGTCTTTGGGTTTGTCAAACACCAGATAATTAAAGTTATTGGCTGTTTTGTCCTTTGAACCTAACCTAGTCCATTGATCAACTAGTCTATTTCTTAGCCAATACCAGATGGTTTCAGTAACCGCTGCCTTATAATATAATTTTAGATCTGATACAGTTAGGCCACCTTCATTTGATTTTTTTTTTCATTAATTCCCTTGAAATTCTTGACCTTTTGTTTTTCCATATGAACTTGGTTGTTATTTTTTCTAGGTCATCAAAATAGTTTTTGGGAGTCTGATTGGTATAGCGCTAAATAAATAGATTAGTTTAGGTAGTATTGTCATCTTTATTATATTTGCTCGCCCAATCCAAGAGCACTTAATATTTTTCCAGTTGGTTAGATCAGACTTAATTTGTGTGGAAAGTGTCTTGTAGCCAAACTCACTTGGACTGTTACAGGCAAACCCAAAAGGTAGCATCACGTGTATCTAAGCGGCGCTATAATGCCCACGCCAGGTATGCTCCATGTCATTATGCTTGTCTATTGCCGCACATGTTAATTACTGCATCCTGGAATATGTTTGCATGTAATCGCATTTGCTTTTTACTGCTTGTGTTAATTACTATGTTTGCTTCTTATTTAGTTCTTTGACTATGTTCTGCACTCCCGAAATGCTGTGGCAATGTGTGTTTGTTCCTTGTTTTGCATATTGCTGATGCTTATAAAGAAATCTATTTTCCCTATAGGCCTGTGGACAATATAATGGCTCCGTCTAGCTTGCTTTGCTTTGTTTGCTGTTTATGTCTGATCGCTGTGTGCTATTGAGATGTGTGTAATCTTCAGCTGCATGTGAGCTATATTCTGCACACACTCAGATCGTGGGCGTGCGTGATCAGGTGTTGCTCCACCTAGTGCCCATCTTTGCACAGGCTGCCAATAACTGCCTCATTTTCCCTGTGGTTAGCCATCTGGGATGTCAAGAACATCACCCTTATTGTCTTGCAGTAATGGTGTTTGGGTTTATACTATACAGTTGCAGGTTTCAAGCCTGCCCTGGCTAGGAAAAGTTTTCCATGGGGGAGAGAGTGTCTGGGGCTTTCTCCTAAGTCCGGGGCGTTCTGGGTGCCGTGGGTATGTACATGTAAACAGAGTAACTCTGGATGGGCAGACAGAATGGCAAGGGCAATGCAACCCTGTATACCTGTGTGTGTCCTTCCCACTATCCTGTGCTGGCTCAATGATTGGTGTATACAGAGGATTGTAGGAGGGACTAGGAGGTGGAATAAGACTAGCCAGAGTCACACTCTTTGCGGTAGATGAGGGAGAAGGTGTCTGTGGAGATTCTGCTTCTATCCTGTTCAGTCCTGCATCTAAAGACCAAGAATAAAGACTAAGGACTTCTGCTTATCCTGACTCCGGCTGATTCTGGGGTGTCCTGGTGCTAGCGCGGTCATCACACCTGGGTCCTCCCTCTCTCATGGTTTGAGGAGAAATATTGTCTGTCTCCCAGCTGGAGAGCTCATTCCTTCATATGTCCTCTGGTACCTTCTGATTCCTAGAACTCCTTCCGCTTCTAGTTGCTGTCTTCCTTGAATAAATGAGTTCCCTTGTTCTCTGCTCTTTACAATGTTTTATTGAGCTGGCAGGTGTAAGCTAAGGGCTACTTCCCCCTGAAGAAGAAACAGATAAATGGCTTTTCTTCTGGAAACAAGCATTTATGAAGCACTTGCTGTGTACCTGGCACTGTGCTAGTCACTGAGAATACAAAAACAAGGAAAAGGTGGCACCCTCCAGGAATGTGGATTCTAAGAGGGAAGAGAAGGCAGAGATAGAGCTGCAAAGCAGGGGAGGGGATGAAGGTGGCCAGCACAGGCACCCAGGAAGTCAGGAAGGGAATGATGGCTGGGTTGGTCTCCACAAGAGAAGACCCAGGAGGGACTCAGCAAAGGGAGGAGGGAAAATCCATCCTGGACAAACAAGCATCAATTTCACTGTAACAAATGCTCTGAAATACTGACTACTTGTGTTCTCACTGTTCCCTAAAGTCTCTGTTCATCTTCTGTCTCTCAAGGTATAGAGGAAATTGGGGAATATTGCAGTGTGGGCAAGACACTATTCCTAACTGTGTGGAGGACACAAAGATGAGTAAGACATGCCCTCAAGGAGCAAACAAAAATTAGACAATTCAAATGCAAACTGGAAGGTAAGAATTCATGAACTAAAGTTTCCACAAATCAGGAAAGATGACCAAAAATGGGAAGAGTGGGAAAATTGTGGAAAGAGAGGCACGCTGGTACATTGTTGGTGGAACAATGGATTTTTCCAGCCATCCTGGAAAACCACTTAGAATTATGTGTAGAAAATTACTAAGATATCCTCTGGACTCAAGAGATCCTACTGCTAGGCATATGCCCCAAGAACAACAAGAAAGGTCCTAGGGACAATAAAAGAGCACCATTATCTGTGGTCACAACGTGGGGTAGGGGGAGAGCAGGAAAGCATTTTTCCATTGTTTGGAAGAAGGCTAACCAAATTGCGATAGGGGAATGGAATGGAATATGACTGCAACGAGAAACAGCAGACACGACAATATAGAGAAGCACGCTTAGAATCAGATGGACTGGTGCTGAGGAAAGTGGGGAGAACCAGACTGTGCCCCGTGACTACATACACGAGTGACCAGTTTGGTCCCAGAAAAGAGAAGCAGGAGCAGGTGCCCCCCCACCTTTTTGAGACAGAGCTAAAAACTTGGGCAGCGTCCAAGGCCCATGTTTGTGCTCGCGCCCCAGCCCATGGCTGGAGGCTCCAAGACCGTCCGCCCGCCACCTTCCGTCAATATCTCTATTTCCTGCCGGTGTCTGCTGGAGTTTAGGGGATTTGTAACTGGATATGCTCACTTTGAAGAGAGTGATAAATTTATTACAACCAGAATCCCTGGAGATTATTAAAAACCATAAATTCAGGTAGAACTCGCGTACCTCTGCCCTCCCTAGAGAAGATAAATGACGTGTCGTCCTGGAATGAGGCTCTGGGGCAGAGAAAAAGCTTGCCTGCTGCTGTGCCCCTGCCACGAGAGCCAGCGAGAGCCCTGGGGAGAGGCTGCTCCTGGAGCCCCCCAGAGAGCTCTCCATAGGACCCCGGGCCTGACTCCCCACCGCTCGGGGCCTGCCAGGAGGGACATACTGGCCCTGGGCTGGCTTCCAGAGCTCTGGGAACCTTCCTGTCTACAGAGACCACAAGAAGGTCCTGGGCTGATCATCGGGAAGCCTCTCAGTGTTTGTGGGCAGAGGTGCTAGGGTTAGGTCCCAATGGGAGGCCAGACCTGAGGCTGTGTGGTAGCTCTTGCTCTCAAGCTCTTTCTCCTTCGCTCTCTCTTTCTCCCCCACTCTCTCTCTCCCTTCCCCCCCCCCCTCTGCCTCTGTTTCTGTCTTTCTCTGTCTCTATTTTGATGTTTCTCTGTCTCGCTCTGTCTTTGTCTCTGTCTCTTTCTGTGGGTCTGTGTCTTTCTGTCTCTCTCTGTCTCTATCTCTCTCCCCGCTCTCTCCCCTAATTCTTTGTCTGTCTGTCTGTGTCTATCTTGATGCACACAGACCTTATACCCAGCTAGCCCAGTTTCCAACAATGCATTGAGCAACAAAGAGACCACTATTCCCCCCAATACCTTGACCAAGGGTCTTCTAGGAGATTCAAGAACAAGCCTCTCATCTTTCAGACCAGCAAACTGAGGCCCAGAGAAGGGGATGCAAGCTGCAAAGCCATTTTTTTGAAGCCAAGTGACCTCCCTTCAAATCCAGCTCACTTTCCAGTGCCCCAGGCACTTTCCCTTGGGAAAGGGCAGCATGGAGCCCCTGATCAACTTGCCTAGAGTGACAGGATAACCTGGGAAAGGCCTGAGGAGCTGAAAGATTCTGAATTCAAAGCCCAGGGCTTGGGTTCAAATCCCAGTCTGTTTTCAGTTTCCTTATCTGTTAAGTGGGTCAACAACACTGACCTCATCTGCCTTGATCAAGGATGAAGTAAGGCAGCACTAGCTGTGCTTCTCCAAGGGCTTTGCTGCTTGGCCCGCCATGGATGTCACCCCACCGGCTTCTCTTACAACTTCACCAGCAAACGAGCAGGGGCTGGTCACTCAGAGGCCCCAGTGGCAAAGACGGCCCCGCTTCGTGCGCCCCCCTCCTAGAGGCGGAGACGGGGCCAAGCCTGCCCTGGCCACGGGCGGGATGATGGGAAGACTGCGGGCTCTCTCCTCCTCTTCCCTTCGCTGTGTTAGGGAGCAGAGAGACTCAGAAGTGAAGGCAATGGGAAAAGCAGAGAGAGCAGCAGCATTTAAAAAGGAAGCCCTGGGGGGCTCGGCCCTCATCAAGGGCATCGAAGGCCATCGACACTGGGAGCTGGGGTCAGGCCCGGGGCGACAGCACATCCAAACGTTGCTGGGGAAGCTGGGGTGGGCTGTGACACTGGGCTCAGGCTCCCGGGAGGGCCGCTCTCCCCAGGACGTGAGTGGGAACAGGGGGATCCCAGGATGGGAGGGCGGCCACAGGCCAAGAGTCACAAGGGCCCAAACCCAGTCGGGGTTACAGACCAGAGGGCACCCCCAGTGTGACAAGGATGGAGGTCACGCACACACACATGCACATGCGCACACATGTACACACACATGTGCACACACCCACATGTCCACACATGGACACACATGCACGTGTACACACATACACACACATGCACATGCACACACGTATGCACACACAGTGCACACATCCACACACACATCCACACATGGACACACACGGACACACATGCACACACGTACGCACACACACAGTGCACACACCCACACACATACGCACACACGTGTGCACATGCACACACAGCAACCACCTATTAAACAGTGTCTTCTACCAAGAACAGTGAGCTGTGGCCCACAGTGGGGGGCGCGGGGCTCACAGACAGAGGCTGGGACTCGAGGCTGGCCTCCGCCCCCTGCTTCACTCCCCCAGCTGGCCAGGCTGACTCTACTTCTCCAAGACTCTGTTTCCTTCCAGCACCTGCCTCCCTCACTCCACGTGAGCTGATGCATGAGTGAGGCCCTCAGACTCTGCAGGATGTCCCCGGACCCTCCCCATCTCTGGACACACACTCAGGACCCTCGAGCTACAGGGACCACTGGCTGCCCAAGGAACCTGCCCGGATCACTGAGCACACTGATTGATGCCCCTAAAAACGACTGAGGGAGGGGTCGTTCCCAGGGCTTTCCTTGGGCCCACTGGCCAAGGGAGGGGTTGTTCTGGAGGCTTCCTTGGGCCCCCCCGGCCGAGGGAGGGGTCGTTCCCGGGGCTTTCCTTGGGCCCATCCACACCCCATGTCACAGTTCCAGTGGCATGTCAGTGGCACTCCCTGACAGACCACGCCCTAGAAATTCAAGCCAGGGAAAGAGGCTGATCCACAAGGAAGTTGCAGCCATGTGTGATGGTCCTTGGGAGCAAATCAGTGGCTTAAAGGTAACTTTTAACTCCTTAACAAAGGCAACTTCCAGTTTTCCCCCCAAAAGAAATCTTGTCTGGAAAGCTGACTACCCGGAACCAGTTGTGGGGAGGCCGAATTTTCCGCGCCCTGGGGAGCACCGTGGCCATCGGGACAGAGCTTGGAAGCCAGCCTCAGTTATGCTGGCCCTCCCAGCTCAGTCCTTCTTCTGGGCCTTGGGCTTGCTTCTGTTCCATTTAGTCCCACTAGGGACCCCTACCGGGTGCCCGGCACCGGGTGCTGGGGAGACCGAGACAAAATGAAACGTGTTTCCACGTGAATATTCCAGGTGATCATGAAGCTCGCATTCCGGTCGTGCCTTCGTTCCACTGCTTCCCCCGCCGCATTAGGGCCCAGCCCCTTCCCCAGAGCGGAAAGCTTGCTCAGCGCTCCCCCTCCTCCCCTTCTTGCTGAGACCAGGAGAAGCTGCCCTTCCTTCCATGCCCATCAGCAAACTGTCAATCTAAAAACAGCCCCTCCCCTCCGAGGGCGGAGGGCCGATGCTACGGCATGGGTGCCGGCGTGGGGCGAAGGAATGTGGGCACCCCGCGTTCTAGGCGCCGACCCACCCACAGGAGCCTGGACCTCGCTGCCCCGCCTGCCAGATCTCAGCCTTCCCTGGTGTGAAATCCTCAGTGATCTGGGTCTTCTCCTGGTCATGCTGATCTGCCGAGAGGGTGTGTGGGGACACGGACCAGTGGGCACTCGGGTTAGAGCTGGAAGGGGCCCTAATGGCCATGAAGGCCAACCATTGCAACTGGAGTGGGACCTAAGGCTCGCCAACAGCCATCTGCCAAGTGGGAACGGGCTGACCATGGCGCCTGTCTCATGCTCAGGCTGGGTGAGGGCACGCTTGCCATTGCTCTGCTCTCCCTGCAGAGCCTTCAAGAACCCGGAGTAGCCGAGCAACAAGGGCTTTGGAGGATTTATCTTCACCCATGCCAGAGATGGGCTTCCTGTAATCCCAAACTGCTCTCTGAAGCCAGTGCCCACATGGGGATCACCAGCATCCTCCTGTGATCCCATGGAGTCCCAGAGGAGCCCTGAGGATTATCAGCAGCCTCCCAGTGCCCCTGAGGGGCTACGAGTCATGGAGAACCACAGATGCCAGAGAATCCAAAGGGTGCACATCCCTTGGGGGAGAGGGCACAAAGAAGCAGGCAGTAGCTCTAGGGTGAGGGGCCGAGGGCACAATCAGTGAGGACTCATTCACAAGACACAGTCCCGGAGAGATGATTCGGAAAACAAATGGTCATTCAGCAAACGGAGGGATGGGAAGTGGCCAGTCCATGAGCCAAGCTGGGACCCAGGGAAGGTGAAAGAAGTCACAGAAAGGAGGGAATCTTCTCGTAGGCTTGATGAGAGAATGTAGAGCAATCAGCAAGTGATGCAAAGAGCATATTTTAAGCACCTACTGTGTACCAGGTACTGGGGGTGGAGACAAGAAATGAACCGGTCCCCACTCTCGGAGGGCACTCTTGGCTGGGTTGATGACTAGACTACTGGGGGCCGCAGCTGCCTGCAAATGTACACTCTGCTCTGAGCCTGTCCATCATGGCTGCTATCAACTATCCCCTTGTCCCCCTTCATTTTTCTTTCCTGAAGTCCCAACCTCCACCCAGAAGATGAGATCAAAGGCTCTTTCCATTTCTGCAAACACTTGCCCATGCCTGTTCTGGGCCAGACACAACCGGGGCGGATTTCACCCCCCCCCCCCAGAGTGGCAAACACCAGAATCACCCAACAGAATATGCCCGACTCACTCCACCCTTTCTGAGCTCCCTAATTCTCCAGTTGGGGCCACGTGACTAGCAGCCTCCTCATTCTGGGCCTGTAGAACTTCTCCCACTGTGGAGTCCTTTTGAGAAAGAGACCAGTCATCTCTGATTCTCTACATCCGGACTTCTTAAACTTTTCCCAGTCTACTCCATTTCACCCAAGAAATTTTTACATGACCCCAGAAATAGAGGCATATGACACAGATTTGCAAATAAAAGATTTACTGATCATTAATCATGCCCAGCATTTTAAATTTTATTTTAAAATTTATTTTAAAACAACGCTTTGGGATGGATGTAGTTTTAGTAAAGAGTAAACAAATTTGCATACTATGTTTAGTTTTACATAAAGAATTAAATCTTGATGCTGCTGGACACAGAGCATTCAAAAACCTTTTACTGTTACCCACTTTTTGGGGACCCCCACATTCAGTTACCACAGTTTGAGCAGCTTTGCTCTAGACAGCATCACCATGGTCCTGCTCAAGGGCCTCCTTCCTCCCACACTTTTCAATCCCCCTTAAAGTGCAGTCTTCTACTTTTAGAAGGTGAGCTCCTTGAGGCAGGGGCTGTTTCCTTTTGTCAGGATTTGGATCTCCAGCACTTAGCACAGTCCTTGGCCTACAGTAATCATAATAAAATACCTGTTGACTGACTGACTGCTCTTCTTGGTACAAACCAGCCCTTCACGACTGTCCATTCCTAGCCACCTTTTTGCCAGAACTTCCATGAAACTTCCCTGGTTCTAATTTGACCCTGAACTTAAAGACAGCCCTAGCATCTCAAGTGCCACCCCAGAATTATAGACTGGGGCAAAAAAACTGGGCATTGAAAACTATTTGCCAATAGACAAGTGGCAAGAGCTGATGAACCATTTTCAAAAGAAGAAATGCAAACCATCGGTAGTCATTTGAAACACTCTATGAATCCCTAATAAAAACAGGAATTTCTGTCTCCAGCACCACCACCCTCCCAGCCAGCACAGCTTTCAGTTTCTTCTCCTCTTCCTTCTGCCTTCTCATACCCAATTAACTGCTAAGTCTTGTCCATCCTGCCTCCCCAATATCTTTTGCATCCAGCCCCTTCCTTCTTCTCACACAGCTGCCATGTTGGTATAAGCCCTCATCCCTCCAGTTCATCCTTCGTGCAGTCCGCACTCCTCTGCTCCAGTAATTCCCTTTTGCTGCTAGGATCAAGTACAAATGTTTTTGTTTGGCATTCAAAGCCCTGTACAAGCTGGCTCCAACCTGTCTTTCCAGACTCATTTTTAGTTACTCCTCTTCATTAATAAATGCCTGTTGATTGATTGATTGAAATGCAAATTAAAACAACTCTGAGGTTTCACCTCACGGTAATAAATTTGGCAAAGATGATGAAAGACAGAAATCGTGCTGAAAGGCTTTTGGGAAGACAGGTGCATTCATATGCCATGTCCTCAAAAAAAATCAATTTTTCTACTCCCCTCCCCCACTCATTAATGTTCCCTACCCCAAAACCTCAGGGACAGAACTACGGGACAGTGGCTACAAAAAGACCAAAGATAGAAAGGGAGGGACCATAATCGCTAGCATCATCTGGTAGCGTTTATTATAGGGACAACAAATTAGGAAAAAAGTCACAGGTCCATCAATTGGGGAAGTGCAAATCAAGACACAGGAAGGGGGCACAGTTCTACATTGTAAGAAATGAGGGTGAGGAGTTCAGAGAATCTAGGAAGAACCATCTGGACCAAGCTCATTAAAGCACCTCAGAAGACATGTAGTGAGGGGGCTAAGGATTAGACACCCTCCCTCAAGTGGTGGAGGTTTCATGGTGCTGAAGCTCCAAACGTGGAGGCTGAGGTTGTTGCCTTGGTGGTTTTTGGCTGACCTGGTTTTCTTTATGATGAGGGAAGGGACAGCTAGAGTACATGTGGGCGGTGACTTGAGGAAAAGTCTGAGAAGTAAAAAACAAAGGCTGAAAAATCCAGGAGAGTAACCACAGGGAGGGAATTTCAAGAAACAGAGAGCATTATGGGATGGAAAATGGAAAATCTTGATTGCATTTAATTTAAATGGTTTTACACAAACAAAAACAATGCAGCCTAGAGTAGAAGGCAAACAGAAAACTAGGAAAGTGGGTGGGTTTATTGCAAGTGTCTGATAAGGCCCTCATTTCTCACATATATAGATTAAGAAGCAAGCATCTTATTGTTTGAAACAGAATTCTGAGCCCCAAAAAGGGCATAGGAAATGAACGATCTCAGGATGAATGAAGCAGTTTAAACTTGTAATCCGCTCCTGCAGAAGCGGGTGTAAGAACTCCATATGAGTATACATACATACACTCATCATTCATAAGAGAACAGGCTTTTTTATACTATTCTAAGGCTAGTCCTACTCCTCTCTTCAGAACTCTGATAGGCCCAAGCCCTTTGGGTTGACGATCTTTTTTTTTTTTAATCCACCCCTTACATGTTGCTTCTAGACATATTTTCCTTCTCTGCTCATAAATCCCACGTTCAGGGGGCAGCTAGGTGACGCAATGGATAGAGCACCAGCCCTGAAGTCAGGAGGGCCTTCCTAGTCTCAAACACTTAACACTTCCTAGCTATATGAACCTCCGCAAGTCACTTAACCCCAAATGCCTCAGCAAAACAAAAACAAAAATAAAAAAATCCCATGTTCAAAGATAGCAACTAACTGAGCCCTCAGGGAGTGTTGGTTAACATGCATGAGGTTCATTAAGCATGTGGGCTTGCAAAAAGTTTGTTCTGCCATGATCCCAGCCAGTTTTAACCAGCTTCAGGGCTGGTTATCAGAACCCTTGTGGTTATCACTTATCAGAAACCTTGTGGTTAGACTGTTTTTTGACTTACAAAACGACTGGTCAGAGATACTCTCACAGGATGTTGCACCCCTTCCTCCTTGTCCTTCTTTGCAATATTTGCAAAAACCTAACTATCCATGACTTACATTATCAAGAGCTCCATGAAGCCAGTGGTGAGTCAAGAAAGTTTTATTAATATTTTTGCAAGAGCAGATGTTTAAAAAAGGGGGGGAGGGGAACCTCAGTTAAGAGAAGTACACAGCCTTTTATTTCCTATTCCTGATTTGCATTTCTTTCCTGTTTCCCCAATGGCTGAGTACCACAGGGTTTGCAGCTTAGAGCACCTAACCCCCCAATAGAAGTCGCCACCCTTCACATTTTGGGCTTCCCCAGTTTCAACCTGGCCAGTTTTTCTGTTACATACTTGTCCATGTGATATGCAGTGGACATAGTAAGTGATATGCAGAAGCAACATCTCCAAAAATACTTTCTACAAGGAGACTAACTCAAATCTGTAAGAATACAAGTTATTCCCCAATTGATAAATGGTCAAAGGATATGAACAGCTTTCAGAAAAAGAAATCAAAGCTACCTAGGTCACAGGGGAAAACGCTCTAGATAACTATTGATTAGAAAAACACAAATTTAAGAACTTAAATTCTGACACCTGTCAGAAGTGACAAATTCCGGGAAGAACAAGGGAAAATAGACTGTGAATTATCCAACCATTCTGGAAAACCATCTGAACCGTATCCTATTACCCAGCAATACTATTAGGTCTGTATTCCAAAGGGGGAAAAATTTTTTGAAAGGAAAAGGAACTACATATGAAAAAAATCTGTGGTGACTCTTTTGTGGTGTCAAAGACCTGGAAATTGAGCGATGCTCCCAGTTGGGAAATGATTGGATGAGTTGTGATATATAATTGTGATGGAATTTGTTATTCAGTCCTGTCTGGCTCTTCTGATCCCATCTGGGGTTTTCTTGGCAAAGATACTGGAATGGTTTCCCATTTCCTTCTCCAACTCATTTTACAGGTGAGGAAACTGAGGCAAATAGGGTTAAATGACTTGCTCAGGATCATAGAACTAGTAAGTAGATTTGAATTCAGGAAAATGGCTCTTCCTGACTCCAGGTAGGTGTGACACGCTATCTAGTGCGCCACCTAGCTGCCTCATTATGAGGAAATACTATTGTCCTATACGAAACGACAAGCAGGATGCTTTCAGAAAAACTAGGAAAGACTTACATATAACTGATGCTGAGTGAAATGAGTAGAATGTGGAGAACATTGTACATAATAACAGCAATATTGTATGATGAGGAACTGAACGACTTGGCTCTTCTTAGCAATACAATAATCTGAGACAGTTCCAAAGGACTCCTGATGAAAAATGCTATCTGCTTCCAGAGAAAGAACTGAAAAAAGTCTGAATGCAGATGAAAGCAGACTTTTTTTTAAAAAAGCATTGTTTTTGTTGGGTTTTGTTTTTGGTGTGTTTGGGTTTGTTATTGTTGTTGGGTTTTGTGTGTTGCGTGTGTGTGTTTTAGTCTGTGTTTTCTTTTGCCACACAACTAATATGGAAATGTGTTTTGCATGACTGCCATGTATAATGTATAGCAGATTGCTTGCCTTTCCAAGGAGAAGGAAGGGACAAGGGAGAGCTTTGGGAACTCGATGTTTTTTGTTTGTTTGTTTGTCTTTAAATAATGTTAGTCATGTTGTGAAAGAAAACTTGAACAAAAAAGTGAAAAATAGAATGTTCCAGTCTCTATTAAGACATCTATTCCTTCTCATTCACGGATGATCATTCCACAATATCACTATCACTGAGTACAATGTTTTCCTGATTCTGCTCACTTCATTCAGCATCAGTTCATAGAAGTCTTTCCAAGTTTTTCTGAAAACTACTTGGCTCACCGTTTATCACAAAAGTTGGTTTCCTGGATTTTTCTCTACTTATTTTATTTTATGCAAATAAAATGTCACTCAGAGGAGGGATCCATGCTCCTCCAGACCCTCAAAGACCCAAAAGGGCCCCGGAAGAGTTGAGCCTAACTAGTCACACCAGAATCCCAAGGCCCTGTTTGGATTTCTTCTTTTCTAGGCTCTTCTCTTTGGGGTTCAGACTGAAATGCGGGACTTCTGAGGATGAGGAAGAGGAAGAGAAGGAGAAGGAGGAAGAGGAAGAGAAGGAGAAGGAGAAGGAGGAAGAGGAAGAGAAGGAGAAGGAGAAGGAGGAAGAGGAAGAGGAAGAAGAGGAAGAGGAGAAGGAGGAGGAACTGGAAGAGGGCTGGGGGCGAGGAAAGGCACAAAATCTGGGTCCTTGCCCCTGGGTCACCTCACTTTCTCTGGGACCAGAAGCACACCAGGAAGAACTGAGTCAGAGATTTTGTGACTAAAAGATCTGGTTCCCCCTCTTAAAGGTCATTGCCCACCTACACAGACACTCCCATCATTGAGTCGGCAAAACAGTGAGTCTCTCTGACCCAGGCCACCCCCTCCTGGCAGGCTCCCTTCTTTGGACTGGGGGCCACAGGCACAAGTCAGAATCTGGTTAGATCTTGACACTGTTGGAGAGTGAGTGGTCCTCTAAGATAGGGAGAGAGCAGGGGAGGGAAGGAGGCTGAGGAGACAGAATGAAGACCAGGCAGACACCGGGGGGGGGTCAAGATGGGGGAGGCAATGTTGTTCTAAGTGCTGAAGGATGTAAGGAAAAACCTGAGCATTGAGAGGGACCTCAAGGCCATCCAGGCCAACCCTTTTCATTTACAGGAGAGGAAAGGAAGAGCCAGTGTGGACCCCATGTTCCTGTGCCCTCTCAGTCTCCCGCTCCTTCTGGGGTCACGGTCTGGGGCTTGGGGCTTCCAAAGGCAGCAGAGAGCCGGAAGCTGGCAGGAAGCCTTCTTCTTGTGGCAGGTGATCAGGGCAGGGAGCCGAGCCTTCCCAAGGGAGAGAGAAGCGAGCTGGGCCAGCTGCTGGCCGAGGGGTCACTGTCCGTCCCTGAGCAAACAGGCTGACAGCTTTGGCCGTGGGCGAAGCTCACCTGGGAGCAAAGGGAGGCAGGTGAGTCACAGAGGCTGCATGAGGCTGGCTTACTTAAGTGATCGGTCTAAATTTAGTTTAATTAATTTTGAATCACTCTTAGAAGGCTACATGAAAGAGTGAAGAGCTGGCAGCCCCCTCCTCCCCCGTGTCTTAGGGCTGTGCGCCTATATCTGATGGGCCCCAGCACTCAGGGGAAGCCCAGACATTCCACTTGCTGTTATTTTGGGAATGGGAGGTTGGGGAAGGTTGGAGATCCAGAATCAGCAGGGGCCCCAGCCTCCCAGGGACAGTTCCTTGGGTGCAGCCCCCCCCCACACACACACACACACGCTTGGTCCACCATAAATGGTTCCTCCAAGCTTGAGGCATCCAAGGAAGTGAAGGGAGAGGAGGCAAAAGGGGAGGGACTAGATTTGCTTCATGTGGCCCGTGAGGATGGGGCCAGGAAAAGTGGGGGAAGCTGCAAGGAGTTAGGAAATCTTGCCCCTGTCTTTCTTCTCCTTCCCCGCCGGAAGATCTGGGCCATTGAGATGCTCCTGAGCTACTGAGTCCATAAGAAGAGGCTAAAGAGAAATGGACCCAGGAACCTAGGAACAAAGGGAATGGGGAGGGAAGAGAGAATAAGGTAGAGAGTTGGAGGGAGGTTAAGTAGAATCTCTGAAATGTCTTTTGGTCAAGAGACAGGAAGTATGGTACAATGGGTGATGAGCTGGCCTTGGCCCCAGGCAAGCTGCTGCCTGAGCCTGCAAGCAGTAAGACCCAAGTTCAAGGACTCAGCTAGTAACTATGTGACTCTGGGCAAGTCATTTAACCATGTTCACCGCAGCTGTTGTTCAGCTATTTTGGTCTTGTCTGACTTCTCCTGATTTGATTTGAAGTTTTCTTGGGAAAAGATACTCAAGTGGTTTGCTATGTCTTTCTCCAACTCCTGTTACAGCTGAGGAAACTAAGGCAAACCAAATGAGTTTAAGTGACTTGCTCAGGACTTGAGGTCAGCTTTGAACTCAGGAAGCCAAATCATCCTGATTTCAAGCTCAGAGTTTTATCCATAGTGCCATGTATTATTATTATTGTCCCCATTTTATAGATGGGAAAACTGAGACAAATGGGGTGAAGTAACTTGCCTAGTGGGTGAATCTGTGGCCATTCTTGAATGCCTTCCTAATGCCAAACCTGGGGAGCCCCTTAGCAGCTAAGCTGGGTCACACAAGGGTTGATGGTCCCCTGACTCTAGAGTTGGTGCTCTTTCCATGGAGCTCATTGCTCTGACCTCATTTTGAGTTCAAGGAGAGCAGACCCAATCCCATGTTCACAGGACAAGTCCTGGAAGACAATTCTCATGTTCTTCCCAGCTCTTAACCATAAGGGGCTCAAGAGCCTTCCCTACCTGAACCTTCTGGACCCTCTCCATATCACGGATGACAACACCCAGAGCACTGGACAAGCCCCAGTTGGGGCTTATCATGAAATTGGCTTTGCTGTTGCCCCTTCAGGACGGTTCCCACCTTTGTGCTATTTTGCTCAGGCCATCCCTGAAGCCTCAAATGTTTCCCCTCCTTTCTCCTCCCCACCCCCACCAGCTCCTGGGATCCATCAAGGTTCAGCCTCCTTCTATCCAACCTCTCCAGCATTACTTTCTATCTCCATTATATTTTTGTTCCCTGTTATCTCCATTCTCTGTTTCCATAACTTTATGCCCCATTTTTCTTTCTTCCATCATTGTATCTCCATTGTTTTTTGTCTCCCTGTTTCTGTATCTCCATTGTATCTTTGTTTCTGTATTCCATTGTTTCTTTCTTATTGCATCTTTTATCTCCCTTGTATCTCTGTATCTCCATTGTATCTACTATATCTCCATTGTATCTTTGTATCTCTTTCTCCATTGTTTCTGTTCTTCTTTTGATTTGTTCTCCATTGTTCTATTTCCATTGTTCTGTTCTTCATTGTTTATTTATTCCATTGTTCTTTCCACTGTATCTACTTTCTCCATTGTGTCTATTGTTCTGTTCTCCTTTTCTCTTATCTCCATTGTTCTACTATTCTCCTTTTATCTGCATTGTTCATGTTCCCATTGTATTTATTCTTCTCTATATCTCCTTGTTCTATTCTCCACTGTATCTTTGTTCTCTGTTTCCCTTTTCTCTTTCTTTTTTTATTATTCTCCATTTTCTTTGTATCTCCACTGTATCTTTTTCCATTGTTTTTTCTTCTTATTCTCCATTTATTTTGTTCTCTGTCTCCATTGTTTTTTGTCTCATTCCTTGTATCTATTTTCTCTTACTCGTTTTGTTTCTCCTTTATTTATTGTTTAAATTTCCCTTTTTTTTCCTTTTTTTGTTTGTCCATTTTTATTGTCTTTATTTATTTGGTTTTTGTCATTATTCATTTCTCAATTTGTTTTTTTGTTCTCCATGTATCTATTGTTTGTATTTTGGGTTTTCTTTTCTCGGTTTGTTTTTATTTATTGTTTGTTTGGTTGTTTTATTTTCTTGGTTTTTTCTTCTTTATCTTTTATCTTATCTTTGTCTTTGGGTTTTATTTTCTGTATCTTCTTTATTTATTATTCATTTTTTATTATCTATTGTTTTTGCTAACTCTTTCATTGTATCTTGTATCTCCTTGTTTTTATTTTATCTTTATCTATTTTGTATCTGGTATCTCTGTATCTATTTATTTTTTTTAAATTTTCCATTGTATCTTTTTTTCTTATTACTTGTTTTTTGTCCTTTTTCTTATTGTTTATCTCCTGATCTAATCTACTGTATAATTATTTTTTTTATTCCTTTGATCTATTTTATTTCTTATTTATCTTTTATTTTTTTGTATTTTATTTTCTACTTATCTCCATTGTTTATTTATTTCCCTTATCTATTGATCTCTTATCTCCCGATCCTTATCTTCATTTATCATATTCCATTGTATCTTTTATCTCCATTATCTACTGTTCTCCATTGTATTTATTTTCTCTTATCTCCATTGTTCTTATCTCCTGTATCTTTTACTTGCTCCCTTGTATCTCTGTATCTTCATTGTATCTATTATATCTCCATTGTATCTTTGTATCTCCACTGTATCTACTGTATCTCCATTGTATTTATTCTATCTCTATATCTCCATTGTATCTCTGTATCTCCATTGTATCTCTGTATCTTCATTGTATCTATTATATCTCCATTGTATCTTTGTATCTCCACTGTATCTACTGTATCTCCATTGTATTTATTCTTATTCCATTTAAATCTTGTATCATTTTCTCTTTCTTTTTTCTTATCTTTGTTCTATTATATCTCCATTGTATTTTTTTATCTCCCTGTATCTATTATCCTTTATTTATTTATCTCATTTCCATTGTTTCTTGTTCTCCTGTTCTATTGTTCCCTTATCTTTCCTTGGGTTCTGATCTCCATTGTATCTATTTATATTCCATTGTATTTTTATCTCATTATTTATCTTTATCTTTATCTTTACTTATTCCATTGTATTTTGTATCCCCTTTCCCCTGTATCTTTGTTTATTTATCCCTTTTTCTCCTTGTCCCTTATCTCTGTATCTTCATTGTATCTACTGTATCTTCACTGAGATCTACTGTATCTCCATTGTATCTATTGTATCTCTGTATCTCCATTGTATCTATTATATCTCTGTATCTCCATTGTATCTCTGTATCTCCATTGTATCTTTGTATCTCCACTGTATCTACTGTATCTCCATTGTATTTATTCTATCTCTATATCTCCATTGTATCTATATCTCCATTGTATCTATTGTATCTCTGTATCTCCATTGTATCTTTGTATCTTCATTGTATCTACTGTATCTCTATTGTTTCTACTGCATCTCTATTGGCGGTGGCCAGAGCTCAGGCCGGGCAGCCGCTGCCACAGGTGCAGCTTGTGTGCGAAATCCCCAGGGCCCGTGCTCCCGCCGCCTCCGCGACCACAGCGCCCAGGGAGCAGCTCCGGCAGCTCGGAGCGGGGCCAAGGCGGAGAAAGCAGGAGAATCCCCGGCAGAGAGAGCCTTTCATGCTCTTCCAAGTCCCTTGGAGTCTTATCCCGGATTTCAAAGGGCCTGCGCCAAACCCAGCTCAGCCCAGCTCTCGTTTCCAGCTGAATGGCTTCCAAGCTCAGGTCCTCTGCCAGAAACGCCAGAAAGCAAGCAAGCGCCACCCGGCCCGACTTAAAAGGGGCCTGGCAGCCCCCCTCCCACCCCCTGCAACCAGCAGAAGCCGGCAGGAGAGCCGGATTAGGGAAGCCGATCCGAAAGCCCATTCGCACGCACTCAGCCGCTGCTGGGATGGCACCTGGTGGGCATTGGAGGCTACGGAAGGACTGCGCCCAAGTGTGCGCTAGCCTGCGGGGCCCACAGTGACAGCGCCAGACCTCCCTGTCAAAATGGCCGACCCTTGGCAAGCGCACAAAAGTTTACAGCCGGCTCTCAGAGAGTCTTTCATCTGTTCAAGTGAGTGCGATTTTAAGACGAGAAGCCTGAGGTGCGGAGAGCAAAAGCCAGCTCCCCGGGGTCACACGCGTGACGGTCAGCAGAGGGACCTGCACCCGGTTCTGGGTCAGTGACCACAGAGGCAGCGAGGAGGCAGCCCGCTGTACCGGAAGCCCTTCCCAGCCAGGGGCCAGCAGCCTCTCCTCGGGCCCAATAGCCACGTCTCGCCCAGCCCACGGCCCCCTGGGCTCCAGGTTCTGGCTGCTCTCCTCCCCACAGCCTTTAGCACAGCCTTCTTCACGGCTGGTGCCCAGGCTACATGGAAGGAACTAGATTTGCCACGTGGACAAAGATTCTGGGCGAAGATTCCTCCTTTCCCAGACCTCAAGTCAGGCAGTGTCCCCAGATGGTTAGGGCCGGCCCAGCCCTGGGCAGGGCCACCCAAAGGCTCATCTGAAGTGTGACCTCTGAGCTTAGGAGGGGTCCCAGAGGGTAGAGCTACTTCCTCAGCCCATGGAGCCCCTCCACTGAGAAGATGCAGCCCCGTGAACCATGGGGGTTAGGATACAGGACTCAAGTCCCCAAGACCACGGTCACTGACCCAAGACCGAGGACTCCCTGGCGTGAGCCTAAAGGCGAGATGTCTGTGACAAAAGAGAGCGCCTAACTCAGACACCATCTTGGCAAGTGATGATGGGTCCGAGTGAAAGGGACGGGGAGTGAATGAACACTGGGACAAGAACAAGGGCTCGGGAAAAGATGCTGGCCCTTTAAAAAGCCCCTTCTCCATCGTTTGTTTTGATTCCAGGAAGCGGACTCTTGCTAGGGGCTGCTCTTGGCCACCAACTCCCCGGGGAGATGTAGCCGGGAGCTGGGGCTCTGTGCTCACCCCCAGCCCCGAGCACCAGGCCGCCTTCTCCCTTCCAGCAGGAATCATCAGCAGTGTAACTTGGCCACTGGGGCTGGTTCCTCAGCTATTCCCGACAGCGTAAAGCCCCCAAGAGACGCTCCCTGAAATCCACCCCAGCCCCAGCGGTCTGTCCAGGCCCCGTGTCCGGCCCTGGAGACACAAGAAAGGGCAGCGCTTCCTGGCCGCCAGCACTTCCCAGTCTGTGGGCACAGGCGGCCTGAGCCTGTCCTGGACCAGGTCTTTGGGACCCCAAATGGGATTTTCTTCTGGCAGAGCCTTCCAGCTCATTTTACAGAAGAGGAAACTGAAGGAAACAGTGATGCACACGGCTGGGAAGAGCCTGGGGCCAGATCTGGCCCTGGAGAAGTCTTCCTGACTCCTGGCCCAGCTCCCAAGACCTCCCCCCAACCCGAATCTCTGTGGGAAGAGGATGGCCGGGACCACTGCCTGGGAGGCAGGGAGGGAGGCACGGGAGTCATGTGGACCGGAGACCACTGCCTGAGGGAGGAGCCCAGAGTCTGAGCCAGAGGAAGGCTGACAACAACCTGGTCATGAATTTGGAAAGATGAAACACGGTCGAAAACTGTCACCGAAGAGCCTGGCTTGGAATTGCGCCGTTTCCTGTGATCCCCTCCCTTAAAAGGGATTCCAGGCAAAGGAGGCTCCAAGCTCCTGAGGGAGGGCAGTTCTCCCTGGCCCCCAGCTGCCCCCACCACCTCTGCCCCCCAGTCTGGGGCTCCCACTAACTGCCTGGCCAAGGATGGGCCTTCTTCCCACTCTCCCCAGTATGGGACCGGCGAAATGTCCCAGCAAAGGGGGAGGGGCAGTGGGCCAGCCCCAGGCCGGCGTCCCTCCCGGGCGAGCTCTGGGCGAAGGAGCCCAGGCAGCTCCCAGCGGCAGGGATGCACAGGAGGCCGCTCTCTCCTGCACTCCCCAGGCCTCTCTGCTGCCTGGGAGCAGAGCTGGAGCTTGGCTCCGAAACGTCTGAAGAGGGAAGAAAGCCCAGCTGAGCTTTGCTATCCACAGATTGGGGGGGAGGGGGTGTTCTCTGCCCCAGAGCTCCCTCCTCCAGAACCCCAGCATCTGGCCTCGGTCTCCCTTACGACCTTCATGCAGAAGCACGACAGTGATCCCCATTTGACAGATGGGGAAGCTGAGGCAAGCCATGGTTCAGGGGCTTGTCCAGGCTAGTTAAGACTTGAATTGGAGGCTGCCACCTGCCTATCTCAAAAGTAATGGGACGCGGCGCTCTCCTGCCTTTAAGGGAAAACCCTGCCAACTCCCAAGCCTGGCATGTAGCCGAGTCTGGTCCTCTCCCTGCGTTTGGCGCTTCCTGCTGGGCAGGGGCCCGGTCCCAAGGCGCTGGGCAGTGAGAACAGACTGCAAGTCGCCCCCATGTAACAAAAGAAAGGCTGGGGGCACCCCTCTGGGCTCAGGCAGGCCAGCTGGCCCCGACTCCGTGCTCTAGACTCGGGGTCCGAGGCTTCCTGAACAGCTGCAGAGGTCGGGAGAAAGCTGGGGAGGAGCCCAGCATCCGCCCGCTCAGAACCTCCCTGCCCCATTTCTAAGTCCCGAGGCGACAAGGCTACAAGTAAATACAAGTAAATAAAATACACGCGCTCGCGCGAATCAAAGGCAGAAGCTCCATGGAAATGGTAAAAGAACAAATTACACAGCTGGGCCAAATAAAGCACAGGACCCCTTTTTCTTTTCTTTCTTTCTTTTTTTCCCGAGGCAGTCGGGGTTCAGTGACTTGCCCAGAGCCACACAGCCAGGAAGTGTAAGTGTCTGGGTCCTCCTGATTTCGGGACTGGCGCTGCGCCACCTAGCGGCCCCAAGCGGGGTTCTTTAAATGAGAGGAATTCATCCTCCCGGGCCTCGTCTCCAGCGCCGGGAGATTGTGCCCTTCAGGTGAAAAACCCGGAAAAGCTCAAAGGCACGAAAGAGCCCGATGCAAATAGCGATACAACAAAGGAGGAACCCTTAGGGGCGGCCCCACCCCGGAGGCCACAGCGCAGGGCCCGGGGCAAGAGCCCGCTGCCTTTCTCCCGCCTCCAAGTGCCGACAACCGCCCGCGGGCCCCAATTCCTCCAGAACCGGTGCCCATGGAGAACCAGGCCAGACACCGAGCAGAACCACTAGAGGAGCCAGTAGTCCCGCGCCCGCTTCCTTCCTCCCTGCATCGCCCCCGGCCCGGCCCTCCTCATATGCCGCCTCCCCTCCCTCCTCCCCAGCCTTCGCTCGGGCCGAGGTGACACATTTGCAGTCACCGAGTGACCTCACGTGCCCGAAACGCGACCCCCTCCCCCCCAACAGAGGCTGCCAGGCCCGGGGTCTGGGGCCTGGCTCTCTTCCGCCTTTCGGTGGCTGTCTCCCAGACAAGCCGGCTTCTGCTTGATGCCCCGCTGTCTCCCGGCCGGAGGGAGGGGTTCCCAAGCCGCACTGCAGCTGCCGGCCGGGTCTCCTTTTCAGGGAGAAGCATCCAAAACCGAGAAGACACAGACTTCTACACAGGGGGTCAATATAGAACTTTATTTTTAACAAAGCCATTAAACTCTACGGTAAAGTGAACTGCGCGGGAGGAGGTTACAAAATAAATACAAACGAATAAAAATACTTTGATTTTGAAAAGGATTTTCCACTCCATAGCCGCCACCTGATTTTATCGGCTCCTCACCCCTCACCGACATCCCCCTCCCTCCGCACGAAGCTGCCGCTCTCGACCTCACTGAGCCCCGAACCACCCACCCAGCTTGGGGGCACTTGCCCCCTCTCCTCACCCTTAGGCTTTCACTTCACACCAAACCACCTAATTCCCTTCTGAAGGTGAGAATCCGAATCCAATCGGCCAGTCCAGGACCCCTTGGGGGCACCGCAGACCAAAAGCCTGGGGGAGGGTTTCCGTGAAGGGCCCTCGAAGGGAAAACGAAAGGGAAATGCGAACCTCCGACGCCCTTATTTCTCGGATTTGAAAAATAGAAATTCCTATTTAAATCTTGCCCGCTAAAATTTAGCAGGCCCAAGTGGCCGGTTCTGTTGGCAACGAGCCCGTTATTGCTTAGAATCTCAGGTCTCGGCTCTGGGCGGCAGACCCACAACGTCCAGAGGGCTTCTCAAGGGGCTCGGAGGGTTCGGGTCTGCAGTCAGCGACTCCCGGCTGACCGCAGCGCGACCTTTGAACGTTGCCCAAATGCCTCTTGATATTTAAGCTGCGCTGATGAAGATTTTTTCCTATTTAATACTCCTTCTCCCCCCCACCTCCCTCCCCCCCACTGACCCACATTCTACAAAAGGCTATTGGCCAAAAGTTTTTGGCAGAATGCTCGGCTGAAAGGAAGCTCGGCCCACTGGGGATAGCAACAATGTGTATTTGTCAGATCGTCAGCACAGAATCTGCCTGCGGACGAGGCGCCCGCGGGCCGGGAACCCGCTTCCAACACCACCCGGCCTTTAACTTGGACCGACTTGCAGGGAGCGCCATGGTCCATCAAGCAGGGGCGCCTGGGGGCCAGACGGCCAGAGAGCCGAGGAATACTGCCAGAGGGCAGACGCTGCATCCGCCCCCCAGCAGAGACCGCTGCGGTGCCCATAAATTCGTGCCCATCGGCGGGAGGTGACGAGAGCAAGGAGGGGGGTGGGGGAGGGGAAGCGGGGGAGGGGGCGGAGTGGGGCGGTCCTAGAGCCCCAGGGACTTCTGCACGATCTGCTTGGCGATGCGGTAGAACTGCTCGCGGTCGTCCCGCCACATTTTGGAAGCGTCCACATTGGCGCCACTCTCGTCGTTTGGTTCTGAAAAAGGAGGAAGAGCAGAAATCCTCCACATCCGCGAGCCTCCTCTCGAGCACCAGCCACGGAAGGGTCTCTGGGCTATGGCTCCGGAAGGGCCCCCGCCCGCCACAAAGCTGATGAAACCGGGCCCTCTGGGTGCCAGAGGCCTTCCAGAGAATAAAAAGGCCTTATTTTTAGCCCACTGACCAAGGTCGGGGAAAGCTAGTTTGTGGAATCGCTCCCCAATGCAGGCTAGGTAGGAGGCAGCTCTGGTTAACAGCTGCCAGGTGGAAGCCTCCCAGGAGGCTCCCTAAGGGGTAGCTGTCCCTCTCAGTCACCCACTTTGGCTCCCTCCCTTCAGGTCTCAGTCATACTCCACTTACAGCAGAGGGTCCCATCGCTACCCTAGCCGGGTGTGCTGTGTGCTTGCCACTGCCCCCATTACTTGGAGGGGTCCCTGGGGCCCCCTGGGAGCTCGGTGGAGGGCCGGACACACAATGCTAACCTGGGCTCCTACCACAGGGCCTCTGCCCCGCTCCAACCAGAAGTTTCAGAAAGCCTCAGCCAAAGCCCTCGTGACTTCCTGGAGTCAGAGAGGGAGGGTGGCCAGAGAGGCCGGTCAGCACCCTGTGGGCTCCCAGGACCCAAATACCATCCAGCTATCAGACAGTGGAGGGCGGGGGAATCCTAAGGCCACTGAGCTCTCTCTGGGCCCGGGCCCTGGGCCGGCGGCATTTCTTCAGGGTCGCTCACCTGCCAACATGCTCACTACTGAGAGCAGAATCTTCTCCACACTCTGCACCGGGCTCCAGCGCTCAGCACTGCTCTCATAACCCATGGGGTCGTCTCCAGGGGCGTGCAGGATGGAGATGCAGACCCGCCCATCCGGGTAAACTGTAAAGGGACCCAAACATGGGGGCCTTGACCCAAGCTGCCGTCAGAGCACGAGGGCCCGCAGGCAGAAACCGGCTGTTGTTTGCACAGCTGTGGCTGAGCATCCCAGTCACTCCCTGGTGAGGCAGCTGCTGGGGCTGGCCCAGACCCAGGGGCCCAGGGTCCTAGCGGGATGGTTGCACAAAAAGGGAGCAGACTTGTGGGAGGAACTAGAGCCATTAAGGATTGACATCCACAGAGAACAGAGCCCCTCAGGACCTTCCCCTGGCCAATTCCACATGGGCCCATCTTGGCCAGAGCGCCTCAACCCTGTCCACCTCCTGGGACCGCCCAGGGTCACCACACCCAGGATGACCCCCGGAGAAGGGTCACAGGACAGGCAGACTGGAAAAGTCTGAAAGCAGTTCAGAGACTGGGCTTCCTCTGAAATCCACTTGGGGCCCCCAGAATGCCTCCCACTGCACTTATCCTGCCCCCAGCAGCCCCGGTCCTGAAAAGGCACCTGGGGGTGGCAGTGGGGAGAAGGGAGAAGGGGACCTGGAAATCCTGGATTTAAAATCACCCCCTTCCTTAGGCCCCTCTTCTGTAAAATGAAACCCTGTAAGAATATCGGTTATGACATCACCCATCCCTGTAGCTTGGGCCTGAAGAGCATTGGCAGCTCTGAGGGACCCTTCCCCCCTTACAGCCATTTTGAAAATATTTATTTCAAAATAACGATAGCATCATGTGTTGGCAAAAATTCCGTTTTTGTGACAATTGATGCTATTTTCTAGGACAAACAAAAACGAACAAGAAAAGCTGCACATGTTTCTTCTCCAGTTTTGGCCCTTCCGCGTCTGGCATGGGGGACGCTTGTGTGGTGGGGTCTGAGTTCAATCCCTGCCGTATCACTTTCTGGTTGAAGCAGAGAAGAAAAGGTGGGCAAGGGAGGGGCATTTGCACTGTCAGGTCACCCTCACAGCAGGGTGCATACCTGGGGCCCAAGGGCCAGGGGCCCTGGCAGGGCCAGTCAAAGCCTGCTTTGACCTCTCCCTCTCGCCCATCTCCACAGGACGGGGGAAGCCCCAAGGCATCACAGAAGAAGGACTGCTATCAGCACCCTTGAAGGGAATGCCCACAAGCTCACCAAAGAATCCACAGGAACTCTGGGACAACTGATCAATGGCTCTGAACAATGAGTCTTTGGGAAGAGGGGGGCATCATTTAGGAAAGAAGGCCTGTTTTTGACATGAGGAGACCCAGAGCTAAGTCGATGACTGTCACTGGAGAAGCCGGCTCTTCAGGCCATGCAGAAGCGGGGCAGGGAAGCTGCTTGAGTGCCTTTGTGAGGGGAGGGGACAGGGGACCAGCCCCGCCACTCGCATCGCCGGGGTCCGCTGCCAGCCCAGATCTCTCAGAAGCAGGTTTGGGAGGACCCCGAGAAAAGAGGTACAGAATTCGGGGCACTAAAAGCCCCAAAGTCAGCCCGGAGAGACCGGAGAAACCGCTCAGAGCTGAACCACACAGACACACATACACACATACATCTCACACGGTCACACACTCTGTCACACACACAGTTTCACACACACACACACACAGACACATCGCACTCACAATCACACAGTCAATCACACACACACACACACACACACACACACACACACACACCCCGATAGCAGGGTTCTCACAGATAATCTCTGTGCCCCCACAAGGAGGAACCAGGGGACTCTCTCACGTTCTGACATCCGGACCCCTGAGGACGGGCTCCATACCACAAGGAGTTACAGTTGATGACAGTATTCTTCTAGAAGGCCTCCCCGTAATGGAGGCAGTTCTACACAAAAACAGGCGCCCTGAGGCCCCGCTGGTGGAGTTGGGAGCCAGGTCCATCATCTAGCCCAATGGCGCCGCTGGCTCGGCCCGTATCCCAAAGAGCAAAGAAAGGCAGCTTCCGGCTGCAGCAGAACATGGCTTTGCCATAAAAAATGCCCAGTGGGACGAAGCCGGGAAGATGGCCGTGAGCGGGGCAGAGGGCAGCAGTGCAGCAATAGCAAGGGCCTGGCACGAATTTACCCTAACCCGACTCTAACTCCCAGGGCCTCCAGATGAAAAGGCTGGCCCCGGGGCCCAGTGGAGTGGGCGGGACCCAAAGTGCTGTCTTTGATCTCGTGCTTTGTTTTCTATTTTTCACTACTTGGCCAACAAGGCAATGTGTCTGGCAAAATTGAGATTCGATTGTCTTTTCAATGGGTGAGGGGCTAGAAGGAGAGCCTGGGATTGGATCTGAATGCTAAAATTACATCATGAGGTATTTTAGGGGGAGGCAGTTGCTGCCCCCCATTTCTGGTTAGCAAGACTCAGAATCGCCTTGGTTTCCACAGAACGGCAGGAATCCAAGCCAAATTCCAAGGCTCCTATTGGGGGCAGGGAGCCCCAAAGATGCCAGTCCCACCCTGCCCCAGCCTCCTGCCCAGACACTTACTGTTTGGGTGGAACATTTCACAGGTGAACCTCATCTTCGGGGGGCTGAGCGGGTAGTCCAGGGGAAAGCTCAGGATCGCAGGGAAAACGCCAAACTCAAAACAGGTATCTTCTGGACCCCTATGGAAAAGAGATTCAAATGAGCCCCATGGGCCCGACACCTGGGGCCCCTCCCCCTGCACCCACTGGGACGTGTCCCCGAGGCAGGGAGCACCCTGTGGAGAAGCAGCTCCTGGAGAATAAGCGGGGAAAGCAGGTGGCATGGAGCTCTTCCTCCCTTAGGCCCTATGTGGCCAGTCGCCCGGCCCGGGATCTGGGCCAGTGCCCCATACCCGCCGCCATGCCCCCCCAAACCAGACCAGGAGTGGGCAAGCACTATCCAGGGCATGCCCCACTCAGCCAATAGGACCACCCACTGAGGGGTTCCTCACGGCCTCCAGGGTACAAGACAAACACAAAGGGCTGGCCGGGGTCCTGCCCCAGGAACTTCCTTCTCCCCTCCTCCTGTGCCTGAGGAACGGAAATCTCCAGTTCTGGCTCGAGCACCTCCTTCAGGAAGCCCTCCCTGACCCCAGGCACCCGGCATACTCTCAGATCCCCCCAAGCCTGCGGGGGCAGGGACCTGCCACTCCCCCTGGCACCAGAAGACAATAGATCCTTTCCCAGGCGCCAAGCCAAGCGCTTTGGCGGGGACAGACTGAGACTGGGATGGGGGGGCCGCACTCCACAGGGTCAGAAATGACACCTGGACTGATGGCGCGGGGGGCGGGGGGGGGGGGGGGGGGGGGGGGGGGGGGGGGGGAGATGGGCGGAGGCACGCTGCGATGTCCCCAGTCCCGCTTCAGGACTTCCGAAATGATTTTTGCGTGAAAGACCCTAAGTGCACTTGTGAGGGCTGGCCCAGGCCCGGTACAGTCAGCCTTAGCAGAGGCAGGCAAGCCAGGACACGTGGGCCCCACGCCAGCCTTAGCAGGCCCGAGAACGTGAGCAGCCACCCAGAACACCCCCTCTACCTGGCCCGGACTCCTCCCGCGCAGGAGCCCCCTGTCCTGGGAAGGGTTCCACCCAAGGCCAGTGGCTACGACTCCAATGGAACGTCCTCCTGACCCACCACTTAGCGCAACGACCAGCATGCATCGGATCCCTGACAAGCACACTGACTGAAGACTAGGAGCACAGCCCCCCAAAGGTGAGGGTGGAGTGCGAATAAGGGAAGAGAGAATTGGGAGATGCTCAAGCTGATGGCGAGGGGACGCCCACATGGGGCAGCAGGAGTCCCAGGAGGCATCCGGGAGGCAAAAGGTCAGGAAGGAGGATGGGGGGAGGGGGCGTCTGCAAGAGTCCCACAGGGTCCCAGGAAGGGCAGGGCAGAGTGGCCTTTACCAGGCCATGCCCTCCCGCCCCCTCACTAGACTGTGGGCTCGTTTGTTTGCCCATCATCTGGCACACGGCAGGTCCTGGCAGCTTTGGAGAAAGCACCTAGGCTGGAGGGGGGTCACCTGGGGGCCAGGGAGAGATCCTTGGCGGCACGTGTATGAGTGCAAGAAGAGTGGAACGCTTCCAGGGTCTGGCAGGGAAGCAAGAAGCCCATTCAAGGGAGATGGCCCTGAGGAGGGGGCTGAAGGTGCCATGGGGCATCGAGCTCAGGGAACCTGAGCTGCTGGGGAGGACAGAAGCAGAGCCCAGCAGGGGGCAGTGAGGGCCGGGCTCCCAGCAGCGACCCACCGCTGCCCGAAGGCACCCATCCCAGAGGCTCACCCACGAGGAGACCTGGGGGCCCTGAGCCATCTCTGCTCTGCCAGCCTGGGCTCTCCCTCCTACAAGTGGCAGCGGCATGGGCCTGGCCACAGTCCGGGAACGCCCATGCGGATGGCGCAGGAATATGCGCCAAAGCCCACAGATATGACGCCTAGCACAGGGTCAGCCTGGGCAGGCAGATGGAGGGCAGGGGGCCACGGGAGGCCACTAGTCTCCACGTGAGCAGCTTGGGTCATCAAGATGGGGACCTCAGACAGAACCCAGTGCTTGATGCAACCCCAGAGACCCTCTGGTGACAGCTGGGCACTCTCAGGCAGCACCAGAGCCCACAGCACAGGACCCGGAACCAGGAAGCATCAAGTTCAACTGTGATACCAGGAAAATGGCACCTGCCCCCCCAGGAGACAATCCTCTGAATCACGGCCCTTCCCAGTCACGCCTGCAGTGATCTGTGAGGGTCCCGAGGGACAGGCCGACCAGTGCCTGGACACCGGCGGCCCCACTATCGGAGAGGCAGTCAGCGCACAGTTCAGCCTGGACGTCCCCAGGACCCTTTGGTGCAGAGTATACGGCCCCTGGGCCGGCAGCTGAACATGGGGAGCTCCCCGTACTCCAACCAGCTAGTGTCAGGAGGTGCTGACGCACCCCAGAGAGAAGGGCCTGGGACTCCCAGAAAGCACTGGGGTTTTCGAAAGGAGCTCCGTGGGGTCCGTCTGACGCTCTCATAACAGCTCTTTGTGTTGGCAAACAGTCGTTTCTTTTTGCCCCAACACCCGGGGAGCCATTCTGGCCCATGGTGTGTCAGACCCTGCCCGCAGCTCCAGCTGCCAAAGTGCTCCGGTGCCCAAGGAGGCTCCACATGTGCATCAGCGTGCCCGCCGCAAGCATGCCCACCCACTTTGCTGCCCAACGAATGGGGTCAGGCAGCCTCCGAGAGCAGCTCCCCAAGGATTCGGCACACCTGCACCCCCGTTGGGGCCCCCTAGGGATGTGGAAAGATGCTGTCCCCCAGCACCCAGGCACACTCAGCCCTGAGGTCCTGCTGGGGCCCGGCACACAGCAAGAGCCTCCTAATGCTGAGAAACTGCCAGACAATCCTCTCTGTCCCCCCAAACCTGCTGGCCTAAGAACCCCCAGAACTCTGCAGACCAGCACAAGCAGCAGAACAGGGCCACAACTGTGAGGAGCCCACAAGTGCCCTGAGTGGGGCCCAGGGCCCAGCTCGGACCCCAGCTCGGACCCCAGCTCGGACCCAGAGCTCTTTCCCCAACAGAGCCTGCATCCCGAGAAAACAAGCACTGCAGGTCACAAGTGGCGGGGGGGGGGGGAAGGGGCTCAGCAAAAGCCTGTTGGAGGGAGCACTTGGGCTGAGCCTAGTCGAATGCTCGGAGGACAAGAAGGGTCTCCCAGGCAGGGGGCATGGCCTGTACAAGGGCTCGGCGGTGGGAGATGAGATGTTTGCCTGCAATGAAGAGGACACAGGGACAGAGAGATGAGGAAAAGTCCAGAAAAGCAGAGGATCCAGATGATAAAGATGATGGCGGAGGTCACAGGGGGCGGGGAGAATGCCAGCCCACTGGCCAACAGCCCGCTCCGGGGTCTCAGGCACTATGAGCCTGGGGTACAGCTGGCTGGGAGCGGGGATGGAGGGGATCCGGGGAGTATTCCTGCTGCTGTTTTCCTCTACCATGGACAAATGGTCTCAACTCTGCTCGGCAGAGAAAGGCCGGGCTTCTTCCTGCGTTGGGTTTTCGCAACTCATCGTAATCCAAGTCCAGCTCCAACAAGAGGCTGAGCTCATTTGGCCTCAAGGGCACTGCCCGCACCCTGCCTGACCCTCTGCCCAAAGGGCACTTGCCGGCCTCGGTCAGTCTCGGACTCCATGGAAAATTGCTTTTAACACGAGCTTCTCAAAACCAGGAGTTTCAGACGAGGGAAGCAGAGGCTTGGTGGGCCCGCGAGGTCCCCGTCTCCTAAGCACAGTTTCAGGGATCACTGGGTCTCCCCCAATGCTCCCTCTGCCGCCCGTCACTTTGCTTTCCGTTGCCCGGTGCCTTCCCAGGCCCCCCAAGAGACCCCAATCTCTGGGGAAAGGGTCTCTACGGCCCGGGCTTTAAAGGTGACATAGAAAGCAGCATCTGGAAGCCCATGCTGAATGCCCACAGGAACCTTGCTACTTCAGAGACCAAGTCCTCGAGCGAAACCCTGCAAGAACCACCAGAGCCCAACGAGCTGACAGGGGTCTGGGCCTTACATCTCTGCACCCTCAAAGGGCTGGGCAGCCCCACAAAGGTCTCTCCCGAAGGCACCATTCTCCAAGAGCGTGTGAAGGACAGATCCAGAGTACAGTCTCCTCCCTCCTTGGCCCCTCTCTCTGAAGCTGTGATTCCAAATGGGCTCAGCCCAGTCTCTCTGGATCCATTCTGATCCAAACTTCCAGACTCCTCTTCGCAGCCGCTCAGTGGGCAGCAGTGCTTGGGCTCATCCCGGGGAAATGCTGACACAGAAGCAAACCTTTCAAGCTGGCAGGCCTAGCAGCCCCTGCGCGAGCGATCGCTCCCGCCTGCCCAGATTCCGCGGCCACCGAGCCTCCCGTCTGATGGGGACACTCCCTTTCCAGAGCCTGCTGGCCGAAGCCGGGGGACACGTGCCAGAGTTCTGATCCGGTGACTTAGCGTTCTTAGATCCTGACCGAACCGTAGGGCTCCTGGGGACGCAGCTCGGTCAGCATCTGCTAAGGGAGGAGCTCCACTAGCAGAATTCTGAGAAGCACCCCCCCAAGCCTAGAGCCCCAAGGGGATGAGCCCCCCCATGCGTTCTGCGGGAGTCCGTTATACGGCCCGGACTTCCCTGACAGCCTATCTTTGCAGGTTTTGGACACTTGATATGCACTTGGACAAAGTCCTGGGGAAGGATGAGGGTGAGAGCAGGGTGGGAGGCAGGCCAGGCCAGGCTCACAAAGAGAGGGCCAGGAGGCAGGTTGGGCCTGGGTGGGAAGCAAAGAGAGAGGCAGGAGGCAGGAGGCAGGCCGGGCTGGGCCGGCCCAGGCGGAAAGACAAAGAGAGGGGCTGAGAGGCCTCCAGATGTCTGTCTGCCAACCAAAATCAGCGCAAGGACGGTTAATTCCCTAATAGTTGTTTTAAGTGCGTTTGTATTTGCAAAAGAACCTGGAATTCGCCCAAAACCCACGCGCTCCCGGGGCAGGCAGGGGAATTCCACCCTCACCAAGGCATCCTCAGGCACCCAGTGCTCTGCCCAAAAACGTCCTCTGCTTTTCCGGGGAGTCTGTGAAAGGTTGCTTTGACAAGCTTCCATCCACTTAAGCCCAGTCATACTGGCCTTCCCAGGGCTCTGGCGTGCGGATCTCTGGGGAAGCCACGGAGGGTTTAACTGTTCCTTCCTCCAGCTGGGGATGTGGATACACCAACGGGGAGTCGGCCCCGGGACGGCCAAGGTGACAGGCCAGGGCGAGGCGCACAGGACACAAAGGTCCGGGACGCCCAAGGTCTGGCCCGCTGTCTCCCGGTCATGGCTGGGCAGCAGAGCTCAGTTTTGTGGCTGGGACATTCATAAACATTAAAGAAAATGAAACTCCAATTGCCTAAAGTGAAAAGGTTGCTCAGCTTCACCTATAGCATGTGGCTGCTCCTGGCATGTGGACGGGACTCGCCGGCACCAAGGCGGGCCGTCCTGAGGGCCACAGTCACTTCTGTGAAAAGGCCATGGTGATCCAAAGGCTCCAGGACCCCCAGAGCTTTACCAGCTCTCCCACCCAAGATGACTTCATGCAACACTTACTAAGCAAGTGCTGGTGAGGTGCTGGGCACCGTACAAAGCGCTGGGTTTTAAGGACAAAGGCCGTCCAAAGAAAGAAGATCCAAGGTTTGGAGGAGGAGAGATCCAAGGGCAGCAGCTCTGCTGCTGACAGTTGGGCCTTCGGAAGAGAAAAGCGGGTTCCACGTGCGAGGGAAATGCACTGGGCTGGGGCTGCAGGGAAGGTGCGGTGAGGGGGCACATCCTGGGCAGGCGTGGACACTCTCCGAGAGGAGCTCGAGTTCGGAGGAGGGGAGTGGCGTGGTCACACCCAGGATTGCTCAGGACAACTTGCATGGCGACAGGAGATGGTCTGCCGGTAAGGACATGGCCACGATGCCAAAGACACAGGGTGGCAAAGGCCGTTCACCGGTGCGTCCAAGCCGACTCCTCCTGGTCTGCTGCTTTAAACTTGCCACCACGACCAAGATGGCGACATGTGCGACATGACCACCCGCACAAAGCCCGGCACAAACTGCTGGTTGCCCAGGCCAGGGCAATGGGAGGGAGAAATCGGCTGTCCCAAGTGACTTTTTAAATGAAGGTTAAAAGCTCTCTTCACACGTGATTGGGAAAAAATAAATAAAATACTATTTAATTAAAAAGAAAAGTCACTATAGTGGCATCCAATTAGAGAGGGAAGGTGGCAGACGACACTCAAGTGTGAGGACTCTGACCCATGCACGACCCACCATGTCTCCGGAGGGCCCAGGGGTAGCAAGGCCCGTCTATTTGTGGGCACGCTCACCATGGCCATGCTTTTGGCTCATTTATTGCAAAGGGCCTTTTTCCCACTTTTATCTCCTTGTTTTAACTGGAGGCAGGATGGGGAGAGGGCCACAGCGACGCCCCCAACAGGACCGGAAGAGGCGTGAGCGAGGTCTGGGGGAGGGCGCTGACAAAGATGGCGGCCAGCAAAGTTCTGTGGGGGCCTGATTGTAGTGCTCTTCTCTAAAATATAATCGTTCTCCAGGAGCAGGTTTCTTGGGGAGCTCTTGGAGGCAGCCTTCGTTTCGGTTCTGTGCTATAATCACCTCAAAGGGCAGCCAGCTGTTAAAGTCCAGGTTTTGTCCTTCCTTGGGTTCCTTTGGCTCTTCCAGCTTCAGCCTCTATTCTTCCGAATCTTTTGTTCTGCCCAACTGACTCCTGGCTGAGGCTCGTCCTTTTATATGTTCCTTTAGAAGTGTGGACTCAAAGGCTGACTCCTCCGAGAGTGGGATTGTGGGAGCTGTGACTTGTGCCATCAATTCCAGTGACTTAGCACCTTGTAAGAACCCTAACATCTGATCACAGACTTTTTTGTTCGGCAAGCGGCAGGGAATGGAGGTAACAGCTTTATCTTCTGTGGGGCATTTGTGACTGAGATCCAAATAAAAGAACCGAGAGGGAATGGGGGCCTAGACTAAGATGGGGGCTGGGAGAAGGGAGGGAGCATCACAGGAATGAGACTTGGCAACTGAGGGGGCAAGCGAGGCAGGGATGGAGGGGCCCGAGGGTGGGGAGTTGATCACTAGGAGGAGGGTGCAGGGTGGAAGATGGCCTGGGACCTGGAGATGGGGGACAGAAGCCGGAGAGGCTGGATCTCTGCACACAGGGAGGACCCCTCTGCTCAGGGATGGTAACCGAGCCCCAGGAGCTGAGGGGCAGGATCGGGGGTGGGGGGCAGGGGAAAGGGAGAGAAGGGGAGAGAGAAAAGGGGGGGAGGGAAGGCACTCTCTCATCTGTGGCTCTCTCACTCTCTGTCTGTTCTCTCTCATGTCTCGCTCTCTGTTGTCTCTCCCTTTGCCTCTGCATCTCTCTGTCTCTGTCTCCATCCTCCCCCCCACCCAGCTTCACAAATCAATTACAAATGGAATGCAAATATAACGTTCCCCCAAAACCTCAGACTCCACAGAGCAGGGAGGAGGATCCGACCTAAGCCTGTGATGTCAGAGAAAAGCTTCCCGTGGCCAGTGCTTCCCCTTGGTGACCCGTGACCCTAGCCCACCGGGCCCTTCTCCCTCCGTCGGCTCCTCAAGTCTGCCCGCACTCACTTCTGCTGCTCCCCCTCTGCCAACACCCCCAGCCGGTCCCACCTTCTCGCTGGGTGGCCGAGCGTCAGAATCCTAGTGTTAAGTCATTAGAGATGATAGAAACAATGTTTAAGGTTTACACCTTTAAGAGTTTCCACATTAGAGCTCACACATGGGAGTTCACAAGTACAGGAGATACACAGTTAACTTTGTAACTTTGTGAATTCTCACCTCCCATAATCCCACTCTGGGAGGAGGAGCCAGTCTTTGAGTTTACACCTCTAAAAGGGCATAAAAAGAGCTGAGCTCAGTCAGGAGAAGTCAGTTGAAAAAGACTGAAAGCCAGAAGTCAGTGAGTTCGGAAGATTGCCAGGAGTCGGAGTTGAGCTGGAGGCAGAAGCTGGTAGAGGCAAAAGACTAGCAACGAGAGCTCTCAGAACCAAAGAAAGCTAACTGGGCTATTCTGGAAGAGACAGTAAAAGACCGTACTTAAATCCCTGGCTGCATTTGAGGTGATTATTGATTTGAACTGAAACTAAGGCTGCCTCTAGAAGAGCTCCCCAAGAAACCTGCTCCCAGAGAGAACCATCATATTATAGAAAAGAAGAGAACACCACGGCCGAGGTACCGACGCTTCAGTGCTCGGCCTTCTGGCGAATGGCCTGACTCTCTGAGCGCCGACGGCTCGGATCTCCTTGCTGTCCAAGGCCTCCCTAACCGCCCAACTCTCACAAGACTTCCTGTGAAGTAGCCCGGGACTGACCCGGGTCAGCAAGGCCAGTGCCCCCCCACCCCACCCCCCCGAGCCAGAGTAGGTTACAAACGGGGGAGGCTGGGCGCACCAGCAGTACCCTCCAGGCCCTTCTCACCAACCCCCGGCCCCCTCAGCCACCACCAAGCCCCGCTGCCCTCCACCCAGTCCCATCTTCTTCCTGCGTCTTCTGGACTCCTCCCTCTGCCCTCCTCTAGGCTGGAAGCGACTCCTGGAAGTGCTCTTCTCAACGCGGACCCTCCTCAATCCTGAGCTTCCCCCCTTCTCTCCTCCCCAAGGTCAGGGGGCAGGACTCTCTCAAGCCCCATTTCTGCACCCGGACCCAGTCCAGGCCCAAGGAGCTGACCTTCCAAAACAGGAGACGTGCACCCGTTTTGTGCACGAAAACCACCAAATCCAAGTGGAACTAAAGGTGTCGAACACAAGAAAGTTTGGCACTCGAGGGGGCAGGATGGGGAAGACGGGGCAGGGCAGGCAGGAGGGGGAGGACGGGGAGGAGGGGGCAGGGCAGGCAGGAGGGGGAGGATGGGGAGGATGGGGAGGACGAGGCAGCCTTGCCCACTGGGGAAGGGAAAAGCCTTAAATAGTAATCAATGCTTGAACAGAGCCAAAGATTCAAAGACAGAGGTGAGGAAGAAGAGCATCCCACACAAGAATGAAAGACATGGAATGCCTAGGCAATTCTCTTCATAATCTAGATGAGGGACTTTAGGTGGAGCTCACTGAGGCCCCAGGGATGACGGCTCTGCAGGGGCTTCCAGCTTGTGGGCCCTGCAGACTCTGCCCAGGGTTTCCTTCTCGTCTCTGAGTCTTCGGGACCTGGCGCAGGGAGACAGGCACTGGGGTGCCTGTGGGTGAAGGATGGTCCCTGCAGACAGCCCCAGGCCCGGGTGCTCCTCAACAACCGTCTGCGGCAACTCTGGCAGGGCGGACCCTGGGAGGTCCAGAAGGGTCTTGCCTCCGAAACCCAGGCTGGCAGAGATGCCCTCACCTTCAGCCATCAGCAGATGCTCATTACCCCGACCCGGCTGCAGCCTCCAGTGCTGCTGACCCCCCTGGTCCCCTTTAAAAGTCCTCTTGGCGGGCAGAATCACATAACACCCCAAGAGCTTCCAGACACAAAGTCTCACAGAGTTTGGGGCATTTTGAGAAGTCGGAGCAGGCCGGGCCGCTCCCTTGGCCCATCCTCTAGGGTGGGGTCAGTTTGGGCCGCTTGCCGCCCCCCAGGCCCCCCCCCCCCCCAGCCAAGCTAGTTTGGCATCCAAGCCGAGCGTGGAGCCGGGCCTCCCCTTGCCCTCGGGGCTTATCTCCCAACTCTCTAGAGCAGAAGGGGAGGCCGGGGAGAGCCTTCCAGCCCTGCCAGCAAGCAGTCCAGGAGCCAGGCTAGCCCAGAAGAGTCCCCTGGGTCCTGGAAGGGGGGTTCCTGAGGGGGGTTGGGGAGAAGGGCCAGTCATGGGGGGCTCCTGCCATTGCCCAGTGGCGGGCCTGAGCGAGGAGGGGACCCGGCTGCTCCTGCGAGACTCCAGAGAGGGCTCAGAACCTGGGGACATGGAGGCACCAGGTGTAGACAGGCTTGCTAAGAGGGAGGCAGCAGGGAGAAGGGAGGCTGAAGCTACAGGGGGATCTGGAAAAGCGCGCAGCGGGGGGGAGGGGAATGAGGCTGTCTTGGCAAGAAGAAGGGGGGATGGTGAGGAAGAGGAGGACCCAGCCCCAGGAGGAGGATGGTGAAGATCATGTGGGGGGGGGGGAGGGGGAATCAGGGTCGGAGACACAGCATGAAATGGAGGAAGCCGGGGCAGGAGGCAGAAGCTCAGCCTGATGCCGTCTCTCCTTTAAGGAGCCGGGGCTTCCCTTTCCCGGACTCCCCCTCCCAGCCCAGTCACTAAAAAGGAGGTCAGAGGCCCCAGGTTAACTCACATGATCAAGGCTTCCCACTCAAAAAAGTTCTCTTCATTCATGGGCCCTGCAAGAGAAGGAGGGAGACCCCACTTAGGGCTTCCGGCCGCTCCGAGGTGGGGCAACCGTGGGCAAGGAGAGGGTCTTGGGGGTCTTACCTGCTACAATGCCCTCCGGAGGATTCAGCGTCAGTTCTACAAAAAGACCAAGAAAAATGCGGTCACTCACTGCGATGGCCGCCCAGGTGCGCCCCAGGGGAGCCGCCCAGGCAGCAGCACCTCCGGGAGATCCAGGCCCCCCAAAAGGGCTTCCAGGGGGTGAAGGGGTGTCATCTGAGGCCTACTGACCTCCCCAGGTAGTTTCGGGCCTTTCAAACACACTGTGCCCGGGACTGCGGCGTCTAACCCCCGGTCCCATAGGCCAGCGTGGCCGGTTCTGGCGAGGTGCTTCTGAGACTCAGACAGGAGCAAGTACAACCGGGCAGAGGGAAGGCCAGTCCGCCTGGAGGGCAGCCTGGGGGGCCATGCAGGGCAGGGGACACAAGGACGCTGGGGGGTAGGGCGATGAGAGAACTGCGCCGTGGAAGGGCTGTGTGTGCCCACGCTCCCGGCCCCCTCCCCTTCCAAGTATCTGGAGTCTCGGCGCTCAGCGCACAGCCTGGCACACAGAGGGTGTCTGATGAAAGCTCTCTCCACTATACAGCTGGTGGTGCTGGACATAAAGGGCTGAGCATCAGCTCGTAGAAGCAGTAATTAAGCCCCTCAAGAGAGAGCCAGCCCAAACCCTGGGGAATCACTCTCATTGGGGGAGGGGAGGGTGCCCCGTCACTCAGCCAGTCAGCCAGCATTAATTAAGCATCTACTGTACACCTGGAGTGCTAAGGAAGCCAGTCCCTGTTCTCAAGGGACTTATATTCTTTTTTTTTTTTTTTAAATAAAGCTTTTTATTCTCAAAAGACATGCATGGATAATTTGACAACATCAAGGCCGCGCCTTGTGTCTCAGATCTTCCCCTCCTTCCCCCACCCCTTCCCCCAGATGGCAAGCAAGCCAACATATGTTAAATCCAACATGTGCAAGCATCTGTATGATTCTCTTACTGCACAAGAAAAATCAGATCAAAAACAAAAGAAAAGAAAATCCAAGCGAACAACAACCGAGGGAGTGTGAATGCTGTGCTGCGATCCACACGAGTTCCCCCAGGCCTCCCTGGGTGCTGATGGCTCTCTCCATCACAAGGTCACTGGGACTGGCCTCCATCACCCCAGGGTCGAAGAGCACCACATACGTCAGATACGTCCTCGTACAGTCGTAGTGTGAAAGTACAAGGACCCCCTGGTCCTGCTCCCTTCCCTCAGTGCCAGCTCCTGCCAGTCTCTCCGGCCGTTTCTTACAGAACAATAGTGTCCCACAGCAGTCACAAACCACAGCGCGTCCAGCCGTTCTCCCACTGACGGGCGGCCGCTCAGTTCCTGCCACTGCGAAAACGGCCCTACAGACACTTGTGCACGCGTGGGTCCCTTTCCCTTTTTGAGACACAGGCCCAGGAGGAGGGAGGGTGCTGGGTGGGGCGAAAAGGAAGCCAGGGAGCTCAGCAGGTGACGAGGAAGAGGAGGGAGAGTGTCTGAGGGACGGCCAGAGCCGAGAGATGGAGGGGCTTGTGGGTAGACCGGCCAGGAGGCTGCGCGCTGTAAGAATCCTGGAGAGGCAGGAAGCAGCGCTGGGAGAAGGGCTGCCGAGGTGGACCTGCCAGGCCTTGGGGCCATTCTGGAACAAGGAGTCCCAGATGACACTGCGGGGGAGGGGAGGGGGGTGCCCTCAAGAGAAAAAGGTCCAGGGGGAGGGCAGGGACAGAAGGGCGTGGGAGAGCCCGAGCTTGGTTTGGGAAGGCACCGCTTCAGACACCCACTGGACAGCCAGCAGGGAGACTCGGGGGCAGGGAAGGCGGCTTTGAGGGTCATCCAGACAGACAGTCACTGCCACCCCCAAGCTGGCGGGATGCCCGATGTTGGGGAGGGGAGGAGATGTCACTCAGGCAAGGTGAGCCACAGAGAAGAGGACCTCTGCAAGGGGAGGGGGTGGCCAAGACAGACAGTGGCAGGACCCTCAGTGGGCAGCGCCGGCCCAGCAGTGCTTCCCCAGAACCTTTGGGGGGGAGAGGGGAGAGAACCCGTGTGCAGAAGAACTGCAGAGAAGCCCCTGGAGGAGGAAAGCTGCCTTCCCGGGGAATTGGGAAAGAACAAAAGCATCTGCGGGCGGGCTCTGGGCCACCCTGGCAACCCCACTCCCAAGGCCTCGGGGGCAAGCGCCCCTCGGTGCTCCACAGAGGCTCGAAAACTCTCAGCGGTCGGGTAAGGAGTCACTACTGGAGACAGAGTGAGCAGCAGCGGGCGGGATCACGGCCAGACTGCCCAGCAGCCCCAGCTCCCTTCTCCTCCCGCCGTCCCTCGCTGATTTAAAGGAGGCTTAAGAGGGACTCGGGGCTGCTCTCAGGTGGGCGGCTGTCCTGCCCTTGGTGCAGGGGCGCACTCTGCACAAGCGCCACGACAGACCCTCGATGCCCACTCTGCCTCACTGCCCGGAGCACAGCTGCCAAAGTAGGGCAAGGGCAGCAGGGAGTCCTGGGCCCAGGCGTGGGGGGCTGCTGACATCTCAGCCAAGCAGCCGGTGACCCTGCAGCTTCCCCACGAAGACCAGGTCGGGACTGGGAATGCCCCAGAGCCAGGAAGGCCAGAGGAGGCAGAGGGTGCGGGGCCTCAGGAGCCCAGGCTCCATTCCACAGCACCCCCTGCTGGCCAAGCACGGATCACTAGCAGGAAACTCTCCACCCCGTCTCTGAGACATTGGGGTCTTTCGGAGAAGCCCTTGGGGTGGGTTTGGGGCATGGTCAAAACCAGACCTGACCCCAGGAGGTCAGCATTAAATCAGCAATTCAAGAGAGTTTCTCCTGAGCTGGTGAAATGACCTTTCGAGCCGCCCCTCCGGCCAGGCCTGCAGCCAGACTCCCAGAGCCCAACAGCTCAGTGACCTCTCTGAGCAAAAGCAAGGCTGGGGAGGTGGGGAGGGTCCCCTAGGTGGGGCCCCCCTCGGCCTTCTGCACCACCTCAGAGCCAGCCCTTGGGCCAGCGGTCTGGGCCTGCAGACACTCGGGACCCTCGGACTTCCTGAGGGCGGCCGCTCTCCCCCGGTCCGTGCCCGGCATGCAGGAGACAATGAAGCTATCTGGAGCTAGGGGAAGGCTCCCCTCCTGCCTGAATCAGGCAGATGTGCCAGGAGACCGAGGCAGGTACAGGCCGAGGCCGAGCCCCCCGGCTGCAGTCTGTGCCCCAACAAGAAACACACAAACCACAAACCAGGGAGAGAGAGGGGGTCTCTTGGGCCACAGGTGTGGGCACGGGGACAGGACACGAGGCTCTGGCGGCCCCAAGCACAGGACCTTGCCCTCACCCACGGCCCGAGGACCTCGGATCCCCAGGACCAGCCTGGGGTCTGGGTGGCCCCTGCTCGCCCATCAGAGGAAGGAGCCCAAGCCACGTCCTTGGGCTCTGGACACTTCGCTGCCCGAGGGTGGCCCCTGGACAGCAGAGGCCCGGCCTGCTCTCGGGAAGACGGGGTCTGAAAGAAGGAGCTCTCTGAGGGCCCCTCGGGGTCCCAGCACTTCTGGGGCCCCCACCGGCCTTGGCATCTCTGCCACGGCATGTTCTCGGGATCAGAGGACCCAAGATTCCACCGGGATGGAGTTTTCACACAAATTTACTCTCTCTGGGTAAAGTTCTGAATATTAAAATTGTCCATTTTTAATCAAAAACAAAACCAAAGCTGGAAATGAAGAGAGCAGCCACTAGAGATGGGCTTGGAGTCAGGGAGACCGGCTCTGGGACTAAAACCTCACCCGTTCCCAAATCACAAGCAGAGATACGTTTCGCCACAGGTGAGAAAGGGGGGAAATTGGGGCTAAGCAGGAATTGTTCTGAAGACGATCCGAGGGTCCCCACGGACCGGTGTCTGGGAAGGGGATCTCCCCAATCAGGGAGGTGACCATCTTCTTGTCTGAAGTGGCCCCTTTGGTTCCAGATACTCTCACGCAAAAAGGAGCCAAAGTGCCAGAGAACCCACACAAGTCACATACTGAGAAATGACCCTGTTCCCTGGGCTTTATGGACCACCTCCTGTGGGCCGGCCTGAAACCTCCCAGAGCCACTGGAGGCTCCAGGGGGCGAGGGCTTCCTTCTTTCCTTGCACCAAGAGCAGGCTGGGGAGGGAGAGGGGGGGACTGACTTGTTAGCCCCAGCCCAGGAGCCCCAAACTGAGGTGCATTCCCTGCTTCTAGAATTACCGGAGAGCACGCCTGGGGCCCCTGTGCAATGGGGCCCCCTTGGGGGCCCTCTGGTGGGGGGCACCTTGGAGAGGGCCCCAGGGGTGCGGGAGCGCTGGGTCCCAGCCAAAGTTGAGGCTCCCGAAATGGGCCATGATTAGGCCCCTCCCCTTGCCGATATCTTGCCTGCATCCTTCCCAGTGGCGATTTCAGACTTCGATAGCAGCAGGAGCCTTTCTCGGAGTCCCTCAGAAGCCTCCCCCCCATCTCCCACCGGGAGACCCCCCCCCTGGGTGGCCCCTCGCCTGCCCCCTCCTTTTACTGCAGCGCTGCAAACAGCAAGCGCTCTATTAATGCTTCTCCCCCCTCCCCCACCGCCCCCTGCGAATGCTCACCCTCCCCTCCTCTGCCACTCCTGGGGGCTGCCAGGACACGCTGGCAGGGAGGGGTGGGGGGGCTGACCCTCTATGTGGCCTTGCCCCGCCCCTACCCAGGCCCCGCCCCTTCCTCCGGGCCCCGCCCTGGGCCAAAACCTCTCTCCAAGAGACCTCAGGCTTCAGAAGTAGGGGCACCTTGGGACCCCGCCCCCCCGGGCCCCGCCCCGGGCCAAACCCTCTCTCCAAGAGACCTCAGGCTTCAGAAGTAGGGGCACCTTGGGACCCCTCCCACATGCCGCCCCGCCCCGCCCCTGGCCCCGCCCCGCCACGGGCCCCGCCCCGGGCCAAACCCTCTCTCCAAGAGACCTCAGGCTTCAGAAGTAGGGGCACCTTGGGACCCCGCCCCTCCCGGGCCCCGCCCCTTCCTCCGGGCCCGCCCCCCCAGTTCTCCAGCCTTTCTCTGTAGCCCAAAGAGCCGGGCAGGAGGAGTCTCCTCAGTCGTTGTCCTGGCGGGGCTGGAGCTAAAACGGACCAGGCCAGAGCGCGGGCCTCACACGCCAGCCCCGGCTCTCCCGCCCTCGGAGCTGGGGGAAGGGCGAGCTCCGGGAGCCGGGGGCCCCACTTCGCCTCAGCTTTTGTCCAAGGGACACGGGGACTGATGGCGCGAAGCGGTGCTCAGCGGCCTTGCAAGTCTGGGGCTGGTGCAGACGGACCCTGCCCCGCCCCCCCACCTTCCGACGCACTAACCCTAACCCTCCACAATCCTGCCGCGTCCAGCCTCCGCGCCCTTGCCCAGGCTGTGCTGCCCACGCAGGCGCAGAGGGGCGGGATCGCACCGCCCGCGCAGGCGCACCATCCTCACCCCCGGCCGACTAGCCAGAGCCTGTTTCCCCGCCCGGCCCGGCCGTACTCACGTTTGTACTCGGCCATAAGCCGCTTGAGCGCCGTCCCCGCCATCCTGGCCAGACGGCCGCCGCTCTCTCTACCTCCTCCTGCTGCTGCTGCGCCGGCCCTGCCGGCCCGCCGCCGACCGCTTCCGAGTCGACGCGGCCCCGCCCCAATCTCTTCCGGGTTCACGTCATCGCATCATATTTACGTAGGCGAGCGCGTCCCCACCCAGACGCCGCGCCGTCGACCTAGAGTTTACGCATGCGCAGGAAGAGGACACTATAGATATAGGGAGGGAATGAACCCGGCAGAACGAGGGCGTGGCGCCTAGTTTAGCGTAAGGGGGCCGCTCAAATGCGAGGCGCCCCCTAGTGTCCCCGGCAGCAGCTGCATGGGAGCGCGTAGGTGATTGGCTCAGTGGCCACGTGGCACGACGTCTCCAGAGGAGGGCCCTGGACGGGGTTACTCTTGTCAGTGACTTCAGCCAAGCTAAAACCCCAAGGGCCTGCCCGGGGCCCCTGGCCCCCAGCCGGGCCGCCGGGTTCGTGACCTCCTACCTGGGGAAAGAGCCGGGATACAGGGCGGCCCGGGGAGGAGCCGTGGGGCTGCGGGGCGTTCCACCTGCACAGGGGGGACCCCCAGACCGGCAGGAGGCCACATGGGCTCATCCTGGGGCTGCACAGCCCAGGGAAAGCTGCCAGCAGGGGGGACTCCTGCCCGCGGGGGCGGGGGGGGGCGGGGGGACTCCTGCCGGGGGGGGGGGAGGGGGGGACTCCTGCCCGCGGGGGGAGGGGGGACTCCTGCCCGCGGGGGCGGGGTGGAGGGGACTCCCCCCGGGGGGCGGGGACCCCTGCCCGCGGGGGGGGGTGGAGGGGGACCCGCCGGGGGGGGGAGGGGGGACCCGCCCGCGGGGGAGGGGGACCCTGCCCGCGGGGGGCGGGGGGGGGGCTCCTGCCCTCCGGGCACCTGAGCTGCCCCAAGTGCCCTGCAGATCAGGCCGAGGGAGACCCTGTGGCCGGAGGGGGGAGGGGACCTCTCCTGCACTGCTCGGGGGCCCTTCATCTCCCTGGGAATCCCCCGGACCTCACTGGGGATAAGAAATGGGCCCCGGCTTCTCCCCGGGCTGGGGCCTGCCCAAAGCCCTGTCTAGGGGGGGCAGGGGTAGGGGGGAGGGACGGGGAACCAAACCACGAGCCAGAGTACCAAACTATATTTACTGTGTACAGTAGTAAAGGACAACAAAGGACGTACAAATCAGAAAGGAGACAGGCCCGAGCACAGACGCGAGTGCCCACAGAGAGCCCCTTTAGCAGGCAGGGTCACACCAGCAGAGACACATCGAGACGGGAACGGCCCCCAGGGCCCGCCGGGGCCAACACGACCCCCCCCAGGGGCCCCACGCAGGACGCTGGGCCGGGCCCACCTCGGTCCCCCGGGCTGCCCGGGGAGGGGCAGCTGGGGGCAGGGGAGCGGCCCGCGCACCCGGGCAGGGCCCCGGCCTCCTCTGAGGGGCCTGGCCGATGGATCAGCGATTTGCCGTGATGGGGCTGATGGCCACCCGCCGGCCCTCCCCCTGCCATGACTAGACTGGAGTATTTACATGATTAGACGATTCAGCCCAGAAAGCATCCCAAGCGCGGGGGCCGGCACCCGGGCCCCCAAAGCAAAGGGGGGAGAGAAGGAAGGAAAGTGAAGACAAACAAGCAAGAATCTTTTACTTCAGCAAAGAGAACATTCCACATGGGCCCAATTGGAGGTGTGGTGGCGTCCCCGCGAGGGTCGTCGCGAGTCACGAGGACGACGCCCGCCGGGTCAGAGAGAGCCAAGTCTGGATCCGTGTCCTCCGCAGGGGCGGAAGGATCCCACAATTCCCGAGGAAGGGCCGGGAGGGCCCGGCCCCGGCCCCGGCGCCTACCACGCTCCCCCTGTCTGCTGCTGGAACACGTCAATCGTGTCTTCGTCCTCCATCTCCAGCTGCTCGGGCACAAAAGAAAGGCGGCTCAGCTGCCGGGCTCCCTCCCCGCCCGCCAGGCAGGGGGCCTAGGGATGGGCCCCAGCAGACAAAAAGCAGGAGACGGTGAGGGGCAAGCCCAGGCAGAGGGAGGCTTCCTGATGACAGGGGGCCCCTCCCGGGGCCAGCCCAAGGGGCAGAAGCACATGGCAAGCAAGGGGCCAGGCTCCTACCTGTGCAGGGGTGTCCGTCTCATTGATTGGTTGTCCATCAAATCGGAACCGAATCTGTCTCATTGACAAGCCCTGAAACGTAAACCGCCGCCGTGAGGACAGGCTGAGGGGGCCGCACCAGGACCGGGCAGGACCAGCCCGGACTGCACCCCAGCAGACCTCCTCCTGCCGAGGGTGACGAGGCAGCCACGCAAAGGCTTCTCGCTGGCACCCCTTTCCCTGGGCCCGATGCCCCCATCGCCAGCCTGACATTTCCCCCCCAGACCTGACCGTCCTTGGCAGACTCGGCCCAGAGCGCCCGAGAGCGCACTCCCTTTACAGGATCATCGTCTCTGGGCAATCCCCATCTGCCATGGAGGGGCCCTGTGACCTTGACCGTGACCTTTCTCCAGAAGGGATGTCACAAAACGACTCCAGGTCAACAAGGTGGGGAGCCAAGGCCAGCCATCTCCTGCCTCTGCCAACCCCTTCCCTGATGGCCCCTCGGCGCCCATCTGTATTCATGAGAAGGAGACAGCCCACACAGTCTGCACATCCCGGGCCCCTGGGAGGGCACGGAGGGCTGCGGACCACGGGGCCCCTGCTCCTCTGCAGGGTGAGCCTGCCTCCGACCCCAAGCAGTGAAAGCTGCTTTCCCCTACACTCTCTTCTGGGCCTGGGGCAGGGGGCGGGGTCACACCCCAGCAGGGATCTGGGCTCAGGACTCAACCTCCTTTTTTCCTGAAAACCCAGGTGGGAATTTTCTGGCAAAACTCGACCCTGAACGCCTTTGGAGCAAGGGGCAAACCGGGACTTCCTGGAAACTTCACTTTTGGTTCTGGAAAGGAAGGGGCCGAGGGCTGAGCAGCCAGGCTGGTTTCCACTCTAATGGAAACCAGATCCTCCCGGAGGAGGTCTGGCCGCCCTCCCCAGCCTCCTTCCCCGTCCCTCTCCTACAACGTCCCGTTCCATCCCAGGGCTGAGCCTTTGGGCCTTGCGGCCACCGGAGCCATGGGACGCAGCCCTTGTGGGGAAGAGGCTCCTAGCGCTCTCACTCCTAGGCCCTCGCCACTGAGCCTCGCACTGGCTGGGCCGGGACCCTGCCCCATTCTGGGGGGTGGGGAGGGGCCCCCTGGCCGGGCCGATGGCAGCATGGGGCCAGCAGGCCTCCATCCCCGTACCTGTCTCTCACAATAGGCCTTCATTAATTTGTTCAGAGGTGTGTGACGCTTAATTTTGAACTGGACCACTGACCCATCCTGCCCGGCTACCTTCAGGTTGATGTGATCGTTCTCAGTTTTCACACCTTCCTGTGGAGAGAAAGTGGAAAAGCAATGTCTCCCAAGAATTCCTCCTGTGTGCCCGAGGGGGCCACAATGCCCGCCTACAAAGACGGGCCCTTGGGCCTTCCGGAAGTCCGGGTCCCTCTCCCTCTCGTGTCCCACCCCCCAGCCCCTCCTGAGCTTTCCCAGCGCTCCGTCTCCCCCATGACTTTGCCCTCCCCCACCATGGCCTGCAGGAAGCTTTTGCTGATCTCTCCCGGGCCCGCCTGCTGGGACCCTCCTCCCCAAATTCAGTGGGCGCAGACTTGTGACCAGCCCATCTGAGGCACGGTCTCTCCAGACAGTTACAACCACCCTGAGGCAGCTGGGGTGACAGAGGAGGGACTGAGGCAGGCGGCCCTTCAATGATCCGCTCAGAATCCTACAGACAGACTCTGAACTTCAGACTTCCCCACTCTGGGCTCCAGGGGCACACGGAAGAGATGGGGGCAAATGTAGGGCAAACCGCAGGCTGCCCCAGCGAGGGATGGGTTTTCCTTCCCAGAGGCCCCCAGGTCTTTCCAAGGGTCCCATGGGGAAAGGAAGCACCCCACCCCCACAAAAAAGCAGGTGATGGAGCAGGGGAGAGGCAGAAGCCCTGCCCCCAGACCCCCAGGGGCCCTGCAGAGTGGTCTGGAGGGCGACCCCCCCCCCACCCTGGTCCACTTCTGGCTTTGGCATGAACGTGCCCAACATATACAGGCAAGGGGGAGGCCCCGGACCCAAAGGCTGAGCGGCTCCCTCTTGGGGATGGGAGGGAAGGGAGCCTGGAACACCAGCAAGAGTCCCCGAGGCAAAAGCAAGGTGGACAGGGCCCAGGAGAGAGCCCCAAGGCCGCCCACCCGCTCCCAGAGGGGCCAGGAGCCCGTCCGAGGACAGAAATGGAGACAAACTCAGGCTCTCTGAAAGCCAACCAAAGACGGAGCCAGCTCTGTGGCCCTCGATGCTGAGGAGCAGAAGCCCAGGAGAAGGGGACCAGGATGGCCATTCGGGGTGGGCACCAACAGTGACCCATCTGCCGGCCACCAGGCCCCCTCCCCAGTCCCCCTCCTACTCCACGGGCCTCAGCAGCGGAGCCTCTGGCCAGCCCTCAGCACCCCAGGCAGGAATCCAAGCCCCAGCCAGGTGGCAACCAAGCCTGTTGACCCGCGCCCTCCGGCCCGGGGGGCTTCTGGCCTTCGGGGTCTTCCGGGGCCCGGCCAGCAGCCAGTTCCTCAATGACGGCTTCCGGGCTCCCTGTTCTCCAACAGAAGATGCCCCCTGGCTTTCATGAGCCCCGCACCCACGGCCCGGCCGGGGTCGAGGGTCGTAGCCTCTCCTTTCAGGGTCCAGAGGAAAAAATGATAAAGTGTCTACCAAGCATGAAGACAAAAGCGGACGGCCGCTGCCCTTGAGGAGCCAGAGGAGGGGCCCGGGAAGCAGAGCCCAGGAGCCACCGAGCCGGCCCCCAAAAGAGAGGGGGACCCCGGGAGGTTTGAAAAGGAGGAGAGGCCGGTGTTTCAGTGAGGAGGGGGGTTGAGGGGCTTAGGGAAGACACTGCCACCCCTTTTCCCCAAAGGGGTATCCCGCAGTGGCCCAAGTCTTCAAAAGAATGAAACTGGTTTATTTTACATTTTAGGGGACTGTTTTTGCCGGTGAGGGCCCTAGGGGTCAGGGAAATTTTGTGATTTTACAATAAATTTCGGATACTTGGGGCGGGGTTACCTGGGGTTTGGGAGTTTGAGGGAGTTGGGGAGGGGGTTTTGGAAAAGTGAAGGGAGGGGTTTTTGGGGGGTTTTGCCCGGTATTTTATTCGGGTTTTGGGTTGTTTGGGGGGGGGGGAGTGCCGGGTATTGCATTTTTGTAGGCGGTTGTGAATTTGGGGCGGGGGGGTCAAAATAGGGGTTGTTGGGGGTTTTGTGGGTATTTGAGTTTTAATGGGTTTGGGGGGGAAAAGAGTGGGGGGGGGGGGGGGGGGGATGGGGGGGGGGGGGGGGGGGGGGAGAGGGCGGGGGGGGGGGGGGGGGGGGGGGGGGGGGGGGGGCGGGGGGGGGGGGGGGGGGGGGGGGGGGGGGGGGGGGGGGGGGGGAGGGGGGGTGGGGGGGGGGGGGGGGGGGGTGGGGGGGGGAAAGGGGGGGTGGGGGAGGGGGGGGGGGGAGAAGGGAGGGGGGAGGGAGAGGAAGGGAGGGGGAGGGAGGGGGGGGGGGGAGGGGAGGGAAGGAGAGAGGGGGGGGGAAGGGGGAGGGGGAGGGGAAAAAGGGGAGGAGGGAGGGGGGGAGAGGAGGGAGGGGGGGAGAGAAAAGGAGGGGAGGGGGGGAGGGGGAAAAGGGGGGGAGGGGGAAGGGGAGGGAGGGGAAAAGGAGGGGGGGGGGAGGGGGGGGGGGGGAGGGGGGGGTGGGGAAGGAAAAGGGGATTTTGGAAAGGTGAGGGGCGGGGGGGGGGGGGGAGGGCGAAAGGGGGGGGGGGGGGGCTGGGGGGGGGGAAAAGGGGTGGGGGGGGAAGGCCCCAAGGGGAGGGGAAAAGGGGGAGGGGCGGAGGGGCGGGGCGGGGGGGGCGGGAGGAGGGAGTGGCGCCCCGGGCGGGCAAGGCGGGCGGCGGCCCCCCCCCCTCCCCTGGCCCGCCCCCACCCCCCTCCACCTTGGGTTCCCCCGGAAAGGGAGGGGGGGCTGGGGGCGGGCCGCCAGCCGACCGCCGCCCCCTCGCCCTCCCGCCCCCTGGGCCCCCCCGGGCGCCGGGAGCGCCCTTCCCAACCCCCTTCCCATTGGCCAAGGCGCATCACGGGAACGCGCCCCTTGGCGCGCCCCGCCCACCGCTGTCCCTCGGGCGCGCGCCTCCTGCTCCGGGGCCGCGAGGCCGTTGGAGGGAGATGCGTCACGGCAGGGCACGTGATCAGGCTCCGCCCCTCCCCACCTCGCGCGGAAGCCAATGTGCGCGCGCGCGCGGCTCCGAGCCACGCCCTCTCATCTTAGGGGATCCCACCGGTAGGAGAGGCTGGGGCTGCGGGCCTGGCCACGGGGCGCTCAGTGCGCAGGCGCGCAGGCCGCTCTCAGTGCCCTCCCAGATCCGAAGCCGCTGAGGTAGCCCCGGCAGCGCCCGAGCGAGGCGCCCCTCCCCCACCCGCCTCCCGCAGTTGGTGCTATAGGAGCTGCGCCACTCGGGAGAGCGCGGGAGAGCGCGTGCGCGTGTCTGTGCGCGTGTCCTTGCGTATGTTCTTGTGTGGAGGTAACGTGTGGGCGGGAGCGCGTGTGCGCCTGCGCCTGCCGGGCGTGCGGCCCGAGCCGCCGCTGGCTGCAGGGAGCCGCCGGGGCCGGGGCCGGGGCCGGGGGAGGGGGAGGGGGAGGGGGAGGAGGAAGGGGCGGGGCCGTGCTGGGGGTGGGGGAAGGGGCGGGGCCGTGCTGGGGGTGGGGGCCCCTGCGGGCTCAGCTCCCCTAGCTCGTTTTACAGATGGGGAAACTGAGGCAGTCGCGGTGCGGGCCCAGGCGCCCAGCTGCGTAGTGTCTGAGGGCACCGCCCGCCCCGCCTCCCTCCCCAGGGGCCCGCCTCCCTCCCCAGGGGCCCCGCCTCCCTCCCCAGGGGCCCGCCTCCCTCCCCAGGGGCCCCGCCTCCCTCCCCAGGGGCCCGCCTCCCTCCCCAGGGGCCCCGCCTCCCTCCCCAGGGGCCCCCTCCTGCCGCCTGTTTCCCCTTAACCTTGGTTCTGTTTGCACCAAACCCCCCCCAAAGTGACGGCGTGGGCGCTTCCCGGGCCCTCCCGGGTCTGCGTCAGTCACGGACCGCGCCCGAGGCCGGGGGGACCGCCGCCTGCCCCCCTGGCTTCTGCGCCCTGCAGCCGCTGTTTCCTGGCCAGCCGCTCTCTAGCCCTCCCGGGCGCCTCTGTCTCTTAGCTGCTCCTCGGGCTCGGAGGCCACCGCCTGACGTTTAGGGTCCGGCACCGCTGAGCCTCCCTTCCCACTTTTTCCATTCACTTTTAGCGCTCTTGACCTTTGTTCTTCCTAATGCATCCCGTGACTTTCCTCTCTCAGAGAAATGACGTTCTGGGATTTGATCGGTGTGGCACTGAGCAAGTTCGAGTGGGTAAAGCTGTCAAACCATGGTATTAAAGGCTAGGCCTTTCATTCCTCACTGAGAAATGCTCCAGGGTCTGGACAGACAACCTTAAGAGGAAGAATCCGGGCTATGTGGGGAAATGCCCACCATGGAACAGCGTCCGGGCTCCACCTCATGGCTCTCAGATGGGCGAAAGGGCCAATGACAAATGCTGAAGGGGATCTGGGCAGACGGGCCCCAGCTCTTCTGGGAAGCAATTTAGAGCTCTGCCCAAATGCCTCGGCCAGGGAACCGTTATTTATTAAGCACCTGCTGTGCGCCAGGTACTGGGGATGCAGAGTGTAATAAAAAGATAGTTCTTGCCTTCCCTCAAGGAGCTCACAATCTAATGGGGAAGACAAGGAACAAAAATATCCACAAACCCCCTCCTGCTAAGATAAGGTGCGGTTCACCCTTGATTTTGGGAGAGGACAGCGATAGCACAGGGTGATTCTTGACTCACGACTTTAATTTAAATGAGTGTGTCGCATAAAGCCTCACTCTCCCTAAATCAGGGGGAGTCCTGAAAAGGGCTTGGCGGCCTCCCATCAGAAGCACAGAGTCCTCCCTGAACATCCCACGGGGGGTAGATGAAAACTCATGACAGAAATGAGGGGTTAGGGAAGCTTCCTAAAGAAGGTGAGATTTTAGATGGGACTTGAGAGAAGCCAGGAGGCTCTGTGTTTGGAGAAGAGGAGGAAAGGGTTCCAGCCGGGACAGCCAGAGATGGACCCAGCCCCCAGGAAGAGGTCAGTCAGAGAAGGTAAAACTGAGAGGCCTTGGAACCGCCTGGCCATGGGGCAGAGGGGATGAGAGAGACAGAGGCATCCAGAGGGACTGCTGCTCACGAGCCTGGCGGCTGGACGTCCAGTCTGAGATGTCTAGCGGGCAACTGGGGATGCGAGATGGGAGATCTGCCGAGGATTTGGGGCAGGGAGGGTGTATCTGAGCATCATCTGAATAGAGATGATGAAATCCACGAGAGATCCCCAAGGGAAGCAGTCTGGAGAGAAGAGGTCCTTGGGGACCCCCGTGGTCAGAGGGCATGGTCTGGAGGAGAATCCAGCCAACAAGGCAGAGGATGAGTGGCCAGAGAGGGAGGAGAAGAACCAGAAGGAGAGAGCGGGCCCCAGTGTTCCCAGAGAAGCCATTCTAGCCAAAAGCTCTGGGAGAAAGGAGTCCTGGGGAGCGGAAGGCGGAGAGCCCAGTTTCTCTGCCTCTCACTGGAGAATGACTTCAGTCATTGGGCCCTGTGTTTCTGGAATAATCAGAAGCCAAGGATGAGGCAGAACCAGTCAGGCATCCCCAGAACCCCAAGGCCATGTCACAGGAGCAGACTTGTGATGGGCGGGAATGGGGAGGGATCTAGGCTCTCTAAGCTTGAGTCCACTTTGCCCTGGACTTTCTCTGCACATGAGGGAGACCTGGTCCCATTTGTTTTTATTATCCCTGACTATTTATTATATACTTTAGAAACTATTCAATCCATAAACTTATTAAGCCTGCTGCCTGCTTGATATAAGCATTAATTGGGAAACGCACCTATGGGGGATCATGAGCTATTGTGTGCATTCATTTCAGGGGGTTTTTTCTGGTTATATATGTGCAGATACATATATGTACACACACACACACACACACACATATATATGTATATATATGTATACATTTCTTTATGAATCATGTTGGGATTTTTCTATCCCAACATGATTCATATATATATGGTGAAATGAGCATATGTTGATTCACATCCAGTCTCCAGCATTTTGAATGTGTTCAGATCCCTTGGCAGTCCCTCCAAGTCTCTACATCCCCTCTCTGGTTTGCTCCTTTTACCCTCCAGCCTCCTTCCCTTCCAGACCTTAATTCTTTCTCCATCTCATCCTCCCAGCTTGCCCCCTCCCTACTCGCTCTGACCTCAGCCACCAAATTCAGTGGTTCTAGGATTGAATGCAAATGTCTGGTCCACCACCTGGCTACTTTGCGCCACTTCGTGCACTCTGGGTTCCAGCTGGACCGTCTCCTTTGCTGCCCCATTCAGTAGCATCTCCCTCCCCCGTGACTTTGCTCAGGCTCTGGGTCTCACCTCTGTCTCAGAAGGCTCAACATCCTTCAAGGCTTTCCCTCCCTAAGATTATTCAGTTATTTACCGTCTGTATACCTGGCTATGGGTTGGATTCTCTTCTCAGAAGGCAATCTCTATGAAAATGACCGTTCTTCATCTTGACCGTATAGGCCAGGACCACCCCAGGGCTTGCACAGAGTGATCATTCCACCAAGGCTCGTTGGCTTGGGTGGTCTTGGACATCCTGCCACCAAAGAGGCCACAGGCACTGGGGGAGGCCACGGGCACTGGGGGAAGTTAAGCCTGGGTGGGCCTTTGGCAGCCTCTTGTTTTTTATAAGGCAGTTGGGGTTCAGTGACTTGCCCGGGGTCACTCAGCTACTAAGTGTCTAGCATCTGAGGTTGGGTTTGAATCCAGGCCCTCCTGACTGAAGGGCCAGCACTCTCTCCCATTCCATTCCTTCCTAACTTATGTCCGGGCAGCCCCTTCCCCAGTGACCTCCTCGGGGTCTGGGTAGGCAGGACTCCACTCCTGTGAGTAGCCCCAGAGGCTCCATTTCATGGGGTATGAAGTAGGGCAGTCCAGTGGAAAGTCCTGGGTACATCCCCTGCCTCTGAGTCTCTGGGCCTCCCTGGGCCTCGGTCCCTTTGGTCACTACCCTCCCCCTCAGCACAGGGGCTTGTTCTTTGTCACTTGGCTCCTTGGTGAAGAGGGTCAGGGTCAGCTTGTTTTCCTTTTTCCCAAGATGGAGGCAGTGGAGAGGGCAGAGATGAGGGAGAGATTGCATCACCAGCAACCGTATCACCCCCACGTGATCAGGGGTCAGGGGCCAGGGATTGTTCACTCCGGAGCCCGTATTCTCCTGGGAATTCTCCCCAGGACCCAAGGACCCTTGCACCCTCTGCAGGGGTTCCCTCCGTGACCCTGACTCTGCGGCGATTACATTTCCAAGGAAGGTGCTGCCAAATAAGCCAGAAGTCTCTGGGACCCTCACCTTCCTGACCATCTCACCCTGATCTTCCCCCAAGCCGGCAAGTCTCCCCTTCAGGAAGAGCCTCCAAGGGAGCCGCCATCAGCGGGCCCCAAAGGGAAGCACTCTACAGTTAACAAGAAGAAAGTGCCCCCGCCTCCACAAGGGAAGAGCCCACTGAAGGAGCAGGGAAAGGGAGGGGAGGGGAGTTGGGAAACTGAGGTGGGAGAGGCACCTCACACAGAGGAAAACTTCCTTTCTCTCTTCTGCCTTTCTCCCTCCCCCTCCTTTGGCTTTCTTCCTAGCTCTCCCTTCCCTCTCCCTCTTCCCCATTCCCTCCTCTCCCCCCCCCCTCTCCTTTCTTCCTTTCCTTTCCCTCCTTTTCTTTTCCCCTTTTTCCCTTTCCTTCTGTTCCTTTTTTCCTTTCCCCTTTCCTCTTCTCCCTTTTCCCTTTTTTTCCTTCCTTCTTCCCCTCCTTCCCTCTTTTTTCCCCCTCTTTTCCCCCCCTTTTCCCCCTACCTTTTTTTCCCCTTTTTTTTTTTTTTTTTTTTTTTTTTTTTTTCCTTTTTTTTTCCCCTTTCTTTCCCTTTTTTTCCCCCCTTTTCCCTCCCCCTTTTTTTTTTTTTTTCCTTTTTTCCCCCTTTTTCCCTTTTTCCCCCCCTTTTTGTTCTTTCCCCCCTTTCCCCCTTTTTTCCCTCCCTTTTTTCCCCTTTCCCCCCTTCCCCCTTCCCCCCGCCCTTTCCCCTTTCCCCCTCCCTCCCCCCCTTTTTTTCCCCCTTTCCCTTTATTACCCCCCTTTTCCTTTGTTTTCCCCCTTTCCCCCCCCTTTCCCTTTTGTTCCCCTTTCCCCCCCTTCCCCTTTTTCCCCTTCCCTCCTCCCCTTTTTCCTTTTCCCTTTTCCACCCCCCCCCCCCGCCCCTTTTCCCGTTTCCCCCGGCCCCGGGGCCCCTGACCTTTAAACCCCCCCCATCCCGGGGACCTCCCCGCCCAGGCCGGGGGCCCCGGGTCAAAAGCAAAGCTTTGCCCAAAACCAAAAAGGGGGAGAGGGTGCGACCCCGATTCCCGCATGCCCCCCCCCTTCCCTTTTCCCCCTCAGGGGTGGCGGTGGGCGGCCCCCGGGGGGGGGGGGGAGGGGGCCCCAGCCCGGGTTTCCGAGGGCCCCCAGGGCCCCCCCCCTTGGCCAACCCCCAGGGGGGCCCCACAAATTCGGACAGGCGCGAGGGACAGCGGGGGGGGGCAAGCCGGGGAAAAACCAATGGGAAAAGCTGGTGCCGGGGGGGGCTTCGGGGGAAACCCATGAGGGGGGAAATCTTTCCCCCCCCCGGGGCCCTTCCCCTCTTTCCTCTCCCCCCCTTCCCCCCCAGGGCCCTGGACAATTGCCCTCAGACTCCCCTTGCTTCCCGGAGCTGCGGGTCCCAGTCCACTCCTGCCCCGGTGTTCCTGCAAGCCTCCCGGTGGTACAGCCGCCATCCCGTAGCCTGTTGCCATGGCCACGGGCTGGGAGCCGAGATTAAGGATGGCGGGATATGAGGGGGAGTAAACGCGTACATGTCCCCCCTCCCTCCTCCTCCCTCCCCCCTCTCCGGGCTGCTGCCGCCTTGAGCTGGGCAGCCGCTGGCAGGCGGGGGGGGGGGGCGGGGGGGCCACTGGGGTGGGGGCTGGCCCGACTGCCAGAAGGAGGTATGTGTCCAGGTGGGCCCTGCCTCCCCTCAAGGGAGCCCCTTCTTGGCAGGAGACCAGGGCAGGTGCTTCCCACCGACAGGCGGGGGCTCCAGCAGAGCCTCCCCCGGCACAGCGCCCCCTGAGCTCTGAGAACCAGCCAGGGGCCGAGGGGGGCAAGATGGCTTCTTTCCCCTGGGCTGAAAGCAGGCGAATCTCAGCAGAAGAGCGCACGGTGTCGGGGCGCGGGGGGAGCTCCGGGGATCAGGGTCACCCAGCAGGATCGGAACCAGACCCCACACAGACCCTCTCTCTCCCTCCCCTCCCCTTCTTTCCCTCTCCCGCTCCTCTCTCCCTTCCTTCTCTCCTTTCTCCCTCCTCTCTCCTCTGTCTCTCTTCTCTCTTTTTCCCTCTCCTCCATCTTTTCCCCCTTCCCGACTCATTTTTTCCTCTGGCTGTTCCTTCTTTCTCCCCTCTCTATTTCTCCTCTCTTTTCTCTTTCTTTCTCTTCCTCTATCCGTCCCTCCTCTGTCCTTCTCTGCCTCTCTCTCTTCCTTTCTCCTTTTTGTCTCTCTCTTTCTCTCTTCCTCCCTCCCTTTTTGCCTATCTCTGCATGTCTGAATCTCTTCCTCCCTCCTTTTTGTCTGTCTCTTCCTCCTTTTTGTCTCTCTCTCTTCCTCCCTCCCTTTTTGTCTGTCTCTTTCTCTCTTCCTCCCTCCCTTTTTGTCTGTCACTCTTTCTCTTCCTCCCTCCCTTTTTGTCTGTCTCTGCATGTCTGAATCTCTTCCTCCCTTTTGTCTGTCACTCTTTCTCTTCCTCCCTCCTTTTTGTCTGTCTCCCTTCCTCCATCCTTTTTGTCTCTGTCCCTCTTCCTCCTTTTTGTCTCTCTCTCTTTCTCTTCCTCCCTTTCTTTTTGTCACTCTCTTCCTTCCTCCTTTTTGTCTCTGTCCCTCTTCCTCTTTTTTGTTTCTGTCACTCTCTTCCTCCCTTTTTCTCTGCTTCTCTTCTTCCCTTCCTCCCTCCTTTTTTTCTCTTTCTATTCCTCCCTCCCTTTTTGTCTGTCTGTGTCTGTCTCTCTTCCTCTCCTTTTTGTCTCTGCTTCTCATCCTCCCTCCTTTTTGTCCCTGCCTCTCTTCCTCCTTTTTGTCTTTCACTCTCTCTTCCCCCTCCCTTTTTGTCTCTGCCTCTCTTCCTCCCTCCTTTTTGTCTTTCTCTTCCTCACTCCTTTTTGTCTCTGCCTTTCTCTTTACCTCTCTTCCTCCCTCCCTTTTGGTCTCTGTCTCTCTTCCTCACTCCTTTTTGTCTTTCTCTTCCTCCTTCCCTTTTTGTCTTTGCCTCTCTTCCTCTCGCCTTTTTGTCTCTTGTCTCTCTCCTCCACCTCCTACTTCCTGCACTGTTTCCCTTTTTCTTTCTGTTCCTCTCTCCTTCTCTAACTCCATCTCTAGCTCCATCTTTCTCTCTAGAAACTGGGCTAAATGTCTTCCCCAAAATTCCCTCTCATCTGTTCTCTCCCTCAGTCTGTCTCCCTCACAATTAAATCTGGACTATAAAAACCGACAATTCCAAAACAAACGGGAAATCCAGGGCCAAACCTCTCCCCTTGGGACATTACTTTTCCCATCTGGGAAACGGGCGGCACTGGGCAATAACTTTCTGGGTTCTTAGAACTTTCCCAACAAGAAAAATAGCTTCCTCTCCTTTTCATCCCCCTCAAAAGGCTTCACATCCATTAAGAAAAAAAAACCCTCTCCCAAATCCCCTCCCCTCCCACAAATTCTTTTCCTCCCCAAATTAAAGGGCCAAACCCCAAAATGAACTTGTCTAAGGGAAAATTTCCCAAGTTTAATGAAACATGGGAAAACCTTTCTTTCTCTGATTAAACCCCTAACAAAATTACATTTCAATGCAATCCCCCCAAAAACCCAAGGCCAACAAACTAACGGGGCTCTTCACCCACATACAGTAAACCACACATTAAATGGGACATGGGCCTGTCTGGGACTTAGGGAGGGAAACCTTTCTCTCCTCCCCTCCTGCACTCCGGGGGCTGGGTAAACAGGGCTGGGGGTCCTGTGCCTCTAACTTGGTCTGGGGGAACATACAAGAAGGGCACCCCAAGGGGAAACCTCTCCCAAGGAAGGCCAAAGGGGTCCATGAAAATTACTTTCTTAAAATCACTGTCAGCAGCGCCAGGGAAAAGGGAGAGGGGAGGGAAACAACATCAGTTTGCCCGGCACGGACCCTCAAAAAGGTTTCTGGGCCTAGGTCCATCTCCTCTGACAACTCTGGGCGGGGGGACCCCGTTCTGTACCTGAGCAGATGGAGCCCAGGGAGGGGCGGGCAAGTCTCATTGCAAAATATTCATTCTGCGGGGCAGAGGCAAGATGGCGAAGGAAAGGCTGGGGTTTCCCTGAGCTTTTCCAAAGCCTCCTCCACACAACCTTAAGGAACATCTCAGCATGAATTCTGGACTGGCAGAAACAAGCAGAAGACAGAATAAAACACTATTCCAGCCCAGGCCAGCAGAGGGGGCAGGCGGGAGAGGTCCGTCTCACTGGGACGAGAACAGAGGGCAATTCTGGGCGGTCACAGCCAGCAGCCAGAGCGCTCAGCCCACAGACAGTGAGACCAGCTGGGCAACTTCTGAAGCTACGGGGCCCCAGGACCAGCCACGGGGGCCCAGGACCAGCCACAGGGCCTAGGACATACGACCCAGCACGGGTTCGGTTACAATCAACCTTTTTTATTTTGATTTCCCAAAAAGTAAGGCACTCCCCAGTGTGAGCATGAGCCTGTGGCCACAGGCTGGCCTCATATAGAAACAGACAGAAACAGAGCAAAGACACTTAAAAATCTGGGCTCCTCCGGACAAGGAAGGGTTCGAGGCCCAGGACCGCGTCAGGCGGCACTGGGCGCACGTTCAGGGCTCGCTGCTTCCCCGGAAGCCCTTCCTCCGCTGCTCCATCCACAAGGGGCACACTGTGCTCCATGCACGGGCAGCCGAGTAACTTGGGGAGGAAGGGTTCGAGAGGCAGCTTCTGGCAGCCGAGATTTTCAGCACAGGAAGGTTAATTCACAGTAAGGCCACTACATACGCCGTAAAAAGTGTTTTTAAAAAGAGTGCAAGGACTTGGAATGTTTGGAAGATTAAAAGCAGTTCTGAGTTGCGCTGCGTGCTAGCTTTGGGGGAGCCCTCTGCCTTCTCCACAGCAGGACGACACCCAACTTCCACTTCCCTGCGCCCAGGCTGGCCTTGATGGAGCTGGTTCCGCAGCACGAAAAAGGGGGGCTGCCACAATGGTCCCCACCGACTACCCTGGTCAGCAAGCCCAGCTCACTCCACCTGCCACCGCTCGCCACGGCCCAGCCCACAGAGGGGAGCGACAACCTTGGAAGGGGTGGCCAGGGGCTCCGTCCCCCTCCCAGGGGAACCGCTCCCTGGGCAGGGCAGGGGCCTGGGCCCACACACCCTCAATGGGCTCCTGACTCGGAGAAGGCACTTTTTTAGGCTCAGACGGTCGCTGCTCTTTGTCCCTGGGGCTGCCATCCGGTCCTGCTTCCAGGGCCAGAGAAATCTAACCCTGTTTCTTAGAAACAGAAGGGTCCGAAGAACCCCCAAACACCCCAACGCACCAATTCCGGTGGCCTTGTCAGTGCCACCTTTGCACTGTACTTCAGAGAAGCAAATGATCCCATGCCTGCGGCCGGAGGCTCCTTTGGGGGGAGACAAGCAGGGACGCCCACTTTTAGGGTGTCTGATCAAGGAGGGTTAGATGGTGAGGGTGACTTCAACCTGAACCGAGGCCTCGGTCTGAAAGAACAAACGGTGCTCACAAGGGCACGGCAGGAAGCCGAGAAAGGCACCAGAGCCAGTGGGTGGGGGTGGCCCGCCCCCTTCTGTGAGCAGGGCTGATCCAGGAGACAAAGGGGCTGGTCTGCATGGTGGGGGGGGGGGGGGGGGGGGGGGGGGTTGGAGCCGTGTCCACCGGGCCAAGGAGGAGGGCTTCTCTCAGAGTGTTTCACGGGCTACAAGAATTCTCCAAGGGCTATTGAACATAAGGCTCTTTACTGAAAGCATGGCGTTAATGGAGGCTGGGGCGGGCTTTCCTTGGTGTCTGCGGGGCTCGTCCAGGCAGAGAAGGTCCGGCCGCCTATGGCCCGCAGGGGGCTCCACGGGGGCTAGTTCTCGAATCTGGCGTAAGGATTCTGCTCTTTAAACAGGCCTGGAAACGATACATTCAGAGGACAGCCCAGTGACCCAAGGGGCAGAAAAACCCACTCAGCTTCCCAGCTCTCAGGGAGGGCTGGCGCCCAGACACAGCACCCGGGCAAGCTTAAACACACACTCGCACACTCACTCACACTCGGACACACACACGTCCCTGGAGTGAATGAGTCCCACCCAGACTCAGGAAGGGGGTCCAGCCTGACCACAAGCGTGCAGGGGAACCCACCGCCCATGACAGAAAGGCCTCCCCCCTCCTTCACAGAGCCTGTCTCTCCCCGCTGCTCGGACCATTCAGTCCGAGCCCTTCCTGTTTCCCCCTATGGCCACCAGAGACAGGGCTCCTGCCCTGGGGCCCAGCACCACCTCCTAGCGAAGGGTGGGAGCAGTGGGAAAAGCCAGGGTTTTGTGGGCCATCAGGACAGAGAAGGTGCCCAGACAAGGCCGGGTGCCCGCCCTTGGCACCCCCAGGCCCAGACCAGCGGCTTCTCCCAAAGCTTCCCACACAAGGAGAGGGAAGAGGGGTCTTCTGCCAGCTTCCCCCAGTGGCGAGGCTCGGGCAGCCCCAGCTTGTGAAGGCCGCCATCCTGCACCAGCCCACAGAGGGGGAAGTGCGGGCTGGGTATCTTGGAGCGCGGCCACTCCCGGACAGCTCCCTCCCCACGGGGCACCTCTACCCCCCCCCCCCCCCCCCCCCCCCCCCCCCCCCCCCCCCCCCCCCCCCCCACCATGCAGACCAGCAAAGGGCTCTCACCGTATTTCTTCCTGATTTCTTCATGTCTGGACTTCATCTCCGCTCTCCTGCAAGAAGGAAATCCGGTCATGCACCGAGAGCACCCGACTGTCCCTTTCTGTTTGCAGGCCCCGGGAGCGGACGCCCGCCCCCCATCGCCCCAGCGGGCCGGCACACCAACCCCCAGGCCTCAGGACCCGGGCTGGCTGCTCAGCACCTCCTCTCACCGGGAGCTTCGAGACTTCTGAACTCCCAGGAAATGGGAGACGCAGCGACCCCAGCGTGGGCGCACTGCAGCCTCCTTGCTGTGAGCACACGCCCTCTAGGTGGGCAGACCACTGGGGGTCTAACCCCATCTGACGGCCTGTGCTCCTGCCCTCCCTGGCCAGCTCTTCCCCAACGTCCCCCTCCTGCATCCCATGTCCAACTAGAGATTCCCCCAGTGGCCACCCAGGCCCCCGAGGCAGCAGGCAGGTGTCTGTGCTCGCAGCCCCTCCCCTCCCAAGCCTCTGAGGTCTCCGTTCTCCCCTGCCCGACCTCTGGGCACTGCCAGGCTGGATGCGGGCTCCACACGCCTGCGTCCTGGACTTCCTCTGAGGCTCATTCCTACAGCATCCCCAGCCAGTCTCACCCCCCCCCCCCCCCCACTGGTCCCACACCCCAGACCCTCCTTGGCTTGGGCCGGCCACCCTCCCAGCCTTGGGCTCCAGTCCGGGCCAGCCCTGAGAACCAGTGAAGAGAATGGCGTGATTCAGATCCAGCACAAATGCATCACAGAGACAGAGGCCGAGGCTGGAGTCAGCCCTGGAGGCCTGAGCTACCCCTGGAGGCCCGAGCGGGCTGGTGCCCTCACCTCTCCTCCTGCCGAACTCTTCTCTCTTCCCTCTCCCTGGCAGCGCGTTCCTCCTCTTTGTCGGACCTGCCGAGACCAAGAGTCACCGGTCAGCGGCTGCAGCTGCGGGCCCGAGCCCGGGCCCTGCCCCAGGTGCCCCCCAAGGCTTACCTGGGGTTTTTCTTTTTCCGGCAGCAGCAGCAGCAGCAGCAGATGGTGATCCCCAGGAGGAGGGCACCTCCCACCACCGACATGGCGATGATCAAGGCTTCGAAGTTCACTGGGACACGAGGACAGGCAAAGTGAAAGTGGCCCCGGGCACAGCAGGACCCCCCCAGCCCCTCAGGGTGCATACTGCAGCCTCCCGGCCACGAGCGCACCCTCTGCACCAGGGGCTAACCCCATCTGGCCTTTCCTACGGAAACGCTCCCCCCTCCTCACAGCAGGACCTTCCCCCGCTCACCGTTCCCTCGTGTTTCAGAGGGTAAGGTCCCTGAGCACAAGGCCTGACACCTCATAAATGGTCCCCGCCCGGCCTCGGCCTCCCTGTGGGCAGAGCACTCCTAGTGCCCAGGAGCCAGGAGGACCCCCCCCCCCCAACAAGGGCCCAAGGCCAGCCTTAAATGGGGACTGTGACCCCATGGCAGCAGAAGGGAGGGAGCGCTTACCCCAGCACACGCCCCATCGGGCAGAGCTCAGCTGGCAGAGCGAGCTGGGCGGCAGGATCTTCTGGACCGGATAGTCCAGGCAAGCATTATTCGTGTAGCACCAGAAGCACTAAAACGGGAGGGAACCGGAGCTGAGCGACCCTTGGCCTCCCCTCACGGGGACGTGCCTGGGAATGGGGGACGGGGCGGGCAAGGGAGAAGGAGGGAGGGGATCTGGCTCAGGAGCAGCCCTGGGGCGGGGAGCCAGGGGCACCGTCCTGTGGCTGTTGGGCCTGGCCCCGACTGGCCCCCCGCCGAGGGGAGCACCCCTCCCTCAGGAAAGCAGGAGCCTCTTCTCCCGGCAGATTCATAAGCCCGAAAGGCCTGAGGGCAGCACTCAGCCAGATGGCAACAACGGGGAGACTACCTCAGCCCCCCCCAAGCCTCAGAGCTCTGGTCTGGCACTGGGGACGTCTGGGGTGTCCCAGGAAAATCAGCACACTTGGCACAGATGCTCCAGGATAGGCCTCGGTCCAGCAGAACTGGCCTGGAAGAGCAGCCCGGAGTACAATTCTGCCCCAAGGGCCTGGGAGTGCCTCCCCCGTCCCAGAAAGAGCAGCCCCAGGGGTTGCCCCCCACCCCAGCCTGGAACCAGACAGGCCCCCGTCACTTAAATGGGCTCCTTCCGCGTCTGTGTTCAGTCTCGCCACCTGGACTGAGTGTCCTCAGGCCACGGGGCTGGCCTCGGTGCCGGGCCCTGCCCTGGACCCCACCAGGAGGTTCCTGCCAGAGCCAGAGCTTCCAAAGCTCCCTGGGTGCACAAAACCCCCTCTCCTAAGAGAAAACCCCAGGCTGGCTGACCACGTATCCACCTACCCCAACAAGTGCTTCTCAAAGGCCTGCTGGCCACGGGCTCCAGAGGAGCCCCACAGGGAGAGTGACCGGGGGGCGGCCTGGGACGTGGGGGAGGGCCTAAGCACTCACCGAGACGTTCTTCAGGCACTCGCTGCAGGATTTGTTCGTGTTCTCGGAGCAAGCTGGGGGGAAACAGCCTCCATCAGAAGCAGAGGAAGAATGGGGCCCACATTTTAATGGCCCCCAACTCCCCACTAAGGACTTACTGGCCTCAGAAAAGCCTCAATAGGTCACTCAGAGAATCCTGGGTTCAGGGCCCTCTGCTTTACAAAGGGGGAAACTGAGGCTCAGGAAGGGGCTGCCTCCAGGCTGGACTCTGCAATAAGCCTTGCAAGTTTTCTCTTTCCCAATGGACACAATCTGCCATATTCCCTCGCCTCCTCACACCCCCATGGAGAAAAAAGAGAACTGAGACTCTAACAAAAGTACAAAACCAACATCCCGACCTGCTGCAAAGCCCCGAGCCAGGACGAACCAGGCCATCCCTGGGACGAGCTAGAACAAGCCAGGATGAGACAGGCCAACCCCGGGATGAGCCAGGATGAGCCAGGCCAGCCCCGGGACGAGCCAGGCCATCCCCGGGACGAGCCAGGACGAGCCAGGCCATTCCCGGGATGAGCCAGGCCATCCCTGGGATGAGCCAGGACGAGTCAGGCCAGCTCCGGGACGAGCCGGGACCAGCCAGGACGAGTCAGGACGAGCCAGGCCAGCCCCGGGATGAGCCAGGACGAACCCAGCCAGCCCCGGGACGAGCTAAAACGAGCCAGGACGAGTCAGGCCAGCCCTGGGACGAGCTAGAACGAGCCAGGACGAGTCAGGCCAGCCCTGGGACGAGCTAGAACGAGCCAGGACGAGCCAGGCCAGCCCCAGGACCAGCCAGGACCAGCCAGGACGAGCCAGGCCAGCCCCGGGACAAGCCCGGCCTCTGCCTGAGAACTCTGGGCAGCCCCTGCGCTGCCCGGGCTTAGCCTCCCAGGGCTCCCCGGGAAGCCAGGATGAGGGAGCTGTCCCTCCAGCCCCCGGACGCTGTGGGCTAGGCCAGCCCAGGACCTGGGTCGGAGGCCACGCCCCCCGTTTCCTGGGTGAGGAGCCCCAGCAGGGGAGGTCCTCGAGGGCAGCCACGGGCCCAGCTTTCCCAGGGCTGGATAAAGCCTCGGGCTGAGCATGGGGCGAGTAACTCCCTTGTCAGGGTCTGAGGCCTCCCCCATAGAGAGAAGCGTGTGCATGTTGGGGGGAGAGGAGACAGGATCAGGACCCCAGAGGCACCTGGGGGAGGGTGGGACGGGACAAGAGCGGCCTGAGTAGGGCCGGGGACTCCAGAAGGACCCTGCGGGTGGGGGTTACACCCCCCCCCAAACATGGCAAACTGGGAGACTCGAGACATCCCCAAGGTCCCGTAAAGCCTCCGCCCTGGCGCCCCCAAAGTCCAAGCGTGATGGGAAGGAGCAGGGGGTGACGCGAAAACCAGGGAAAACCAGGAAGGGTCGCGGTGGGGGCGGGTCCTTCCCGTTGGGACCGGCGCGCCCCGCCCCCCTCCGCGCAAGCGCAGGGAGCCCCAGGAGATCCTCGACTCCCCCGCTCTCCTCCCGCGCAGGCGCAGTGCCCCACCCCACCCCCCTCCCCGCGCTCACCAGCGGCCGCGCTCTGGGCGGACACGGCCGGCCCGGACGGAGGCAGGAGGAGCGGCCACAGCAGCAGCAGCAGCGGCCCGAGCAGCGCGGCCCGAGCCGGGCCCCGGGGCTCCATGAGCAGGCGTTCCGCGGCTCTGCCGCTCACGGACGGGGACGCGGAGCAGCCCCAGGGACAGAGACGGACGCCGGCGGTCGCGGAGCCGGTCACCCCTGTCTGAGCCCCAGCCCGAGCTCGTGACTGGGCAGGCGCGGGGCGGGGGCGTCACTGCGCAGGCGCCGAGCGCTCCCGCGAGAGCCCGCCCGTCCCTGGGGGAGGGGGAGAAGGGGCGGAGCGCGATGTTTACTCTCCTCTCTCCGTGGGTCCCGCCGGACCCACCTCCTCCCCCGCCCTGCCTCCCCTAAGTACCTGCGGGGGCCCCCTCCCGGGCCCCTGCTGACCCGGTCGGCTTGGGGGGACCCGGCCCGGAGCCAGCAGGGGTCCGGGGGGGACCTTTTAAGCAGTTTCCTTGTCCCCGGGACCATGGGGGCGCCCCTTGGTACCCCCTGCGCGTCCCGGACCCCAGCCAGGAGGCCTGCGCTGGTGAGCGGCGTCCGCAGACACGCACAACTCCTTGTGGGCGCCCGCACAGAGCGCGAGGGCCCTGGGCTGGGCAGGGGCCCCTGTGGCAGGCGGCTGCGCCCCGGGCCGTCCCAATCCCCCCCCCTCCCGCAGCCTCGGGGGGCGTCGCCCTGGCCCGGAAGGGACGTGTCTGGGAGTGGGTCCTGAGGGGGGTCGCGAGCTTCCGACGCCAGGGCCCAGCGTCAGTGGGCCCGGTGCCCCCTTTCCCCTCCCCCAGGAGCGGGGGCACAAGGATGGCGCCCCCTCCCGGGCTGCCCCCCCCCCGCAGGTGCCGGGCGCGCCCGGGTCTCCCTGATCTCTCCTCCCCGGGTCCCCAGCGCCTGAAGGAGGCCCTGGGCTCAGGGGTGGGGCGCAAAGGAGGCAGCACCGAGAGCTGGGCGCATGTGCCCGGGAACGGGTCGGCTCCGAGGCCTGGTTCGGTCCTCCTGTGGCTCAGGGTCGGCTCGGAAGCTTGGCAGGAAGGAAAGCCCGGTCTGGCCTGTCCGTGTTGCCACGGAAGACCCAAGTGAGCTGGGCCACAAGCTGCTATACACACTCGGGCCCGGGGAGGGGTCAGGGAGGAACTCTTGTTCTGACCCTGAATTTGGAGGTGACCGAGCTGGAGGAGGAGGATGCGCCTCTTACCAAAAGGGACGGGGCAGGTGCCGCCTCGAGGGCAGCGCGCATTCTGGGAACCACGCTCAAAAAGTTACCAGACTGTGCTACCCTTTGACCCAACAATGTTACTACTGGGCTTATATCCCAAAGAGGCCTTAAAGGAGGGGAAAACACCTGTATGTGCACGAATGTTTGTGGCAGCCCTGTTTGTAGTGGCCAGAAACTGGAAACTGAGTGGATGTCCATCATGGAGAATGGCTGAAGAAACTGTGGTATATGATTGTTATGGAATATTACTGTTCTGTAAGAAATGACCAACAGGATGATTCCAGAAAGGCCTGGAGAGACTTACACGAACTGATGCTGAGTGAAATGAGCAGGGCCAGGAGATCATTATATACTTCAACAACAATACTAGATGATGACCAGTTCTGATGGACCAGGCCATCCTCAGCAACGAGATGAACCAAAGCAGTTCCAATGGAGCAGGAATGAACCAGCTATTCCCAGAGAAAGAACTCTGGGAGATGACTAAGAACCACTACATAGAATTCCCAATCCCTCTGTTTTTGTCTGCCTGCACTTTTTATTTCCTTCACAGGCTAATTGCACGCTATTTCTTTCTTTCTTTATTTTTTTATTTAATAGCTTTTTATTTACAGAATATATGCATGGGTAACTTTACAGCATTAACAATTGCCAAACCTCTTGTTCCAATTTTTCACCTCTTACCCCCCCCACCCCTTCCCCCAGATGACAGGATGACCAGTAGATGTTAAATACCTTAAAATATAAATTAGATACACAATAAGTCTACATGACCAAAACGTTATTTTGCTGTACAAAAAGAATCAGACTCTGACATATTGTACAATTAGCTTGTGAAGGAAATCAAAAATGCAGGTGTGCATAAATATAGGGATTGGGAATTCAATGTAATGGTTTTTAGTCATCTCCCAGAGTTCTTTTTCTGGGCATAGCTAGTTCAGTTCATTACTGCTCCATTAGAAATGATTTGGTTGATCTCGTTGCTGAGGATGGCCTGGTCCATCAGAACTGGTCATTATATAGTATTGTTGTTGAAGTATATAATGATCTCCTGGTCCTGCTCATTTCACTCAGCATCAGTTCGTGTAAGTCTCTCCAGGCCTTTCTGGAATCATCCTGTTGGTCATTTCTTACAGAACAATAATATTCATATACCACAATTTATTCAGCCATTCTCCAACTGATGGGCATCCATTCAGTTTCCAGTTTCTAACCACTACAAACAGGGCTGCCACAAACATTCGTGCACATACAGGTCCCTTTCCCTTCTTTATGATCTCCTTGGGATATAAGCCCAGTAGTAACACTGCTGGATCAAAGGGTATGCACAGTTTGATAACTTTTTGAGCATAATTCCAAACTACTCTCCAGAATGGTTGGATTTGTTCACAACTCCACCAACAATGAATTGCACTCTATTTCAAAGTCTGATTCTTTCTGTGCAGCAAAATAACTGTTCGGACATGTATCCATATATTGTATTCAGTTTATACTTTAACATATTTAACATGTATTGGTCAACCTTCCATCTGGGGGAAGGGATGGGGGGAAGGAGGGGAAAAGATGTTAACATGTATTGGTCAACCTTCCATCTGGGGGAAGGGATGGGGGGAAGGAGGGGAAAAGATGGAACAGAAGGTTTAGCAATTGTCAATGCTGAAAAATTACCCATGCATAGAACTTGTAAATAAAAAGCTATAAAAAAAAAAGAGGGCAGTTGTGGGCGGGAAGGGGTCGCCTGAGGGGGCCCAAGCGTGCTCCGGCTGCCCTGCCTGTAAGAAGTGAGGCTCATCCACCTGTCGGCATTTTAATAAAAGTATTTTTCACTAACAGAAGCACGGTAAAGTTGATCGGGGGCGTGCACGTATTTGCTGGTTCCCGCTTTGTCCGGCACCTACTGCACTGCGGCTTTGGTGCCCGAGGAGGCCCGAGGCATTCCCGGCCCAATCTGCAAAAGAGCAGCAGGTGCCAAGAGGAGGAACCGCCCGGGAGGCTATGCAACAGGGAGACTAGCGAGCGGATGTCCCTGCCATCCTTCCTTCCCCCCACTCATCGGCCCATCCGTCTACATCCACCCGTTGTCAGCACCACCCGAGCGTTCCAGTTGCTCTGCCACGGATTTTCCGATCTCCCAGTGGCCTAGATCCCCCTCAGTGTCGGGAGCAGGTGCCGAGTAGAATCTGGGGGAGGAAGTCCCTCCCGCCTCACTTTGGAGCGGGTTTGGCGGGTGGAGGGACCAAGCAGGAGAAGTATGGACGTCCGGTGGCCGACCCACAGACATGGAGGGCAGTGCTCCCTTGGTGGGTGAGGCGGGCACGCAGAGGGCACGGGCACAGAGGCCTGCCCGGGTTTGGTTTTTTCCCAGCTTCCGAACTGTTCAGCTCAGCAGCAGGTTCTCAGGGAAGGAGGGAAAAATCTTAACAAGAGCAGGGCCTGCGGGGTGGGCCCAGAGACAGGCCTGGAGATGGGACAGACACAGGCCCAGAGACAGGCCCGGAGACGGGTCAGAGACAGGGCTGGAGATGGGACAGAGACGGGTCAGAGACAGGCCCGGAGACGGGACAGAGACAGGGGCTGGAGACAGGGCCAGAGATGGGGCCCGAGACAGGCCAGAAGACAGAGCTGGAGATGGGCCGGATTGCGAGGGTCAAGACTAGTGCCGGGGCTCGGGAGGCAAGCGGGCCGCCGCGCTCCAGCCCAGGGTCTGGAGCTCTCTGCAGCTTTTTGGCGGGGCCGGCGGTCCCCTAGTTCTCTGCAAACTTGGGGTTCATCACAGTTGTCGTGGCGCTCTTGAAAAGGGGGTTGTCCTAGGAAGAGACGGGGAACACCGATTGTCAGGCAGGGCCACAGATGGTCTGCCAGGAGAAGAGAGGCGGCTCAGGGCCCACAGGGGGCACTGAGAACACGCCCCCTCCCTGCCAGCGGTGGGAGACCCCCGGAGAGAAGCCAGACGCCCCGAGTGCTGCTTGGTTCTGCTGGGCCACTGTTGCCTTCTGGTCTTGGGGTGGCTCTCTGGGTTGGGGGGACCGAAGGCAGCCCCTCCCCAACACCCCGTTATCCTTTGTTCTGCTGGCCCCAATATGCTCAGGTCTCTTGTGTCCTTCTGAGACCTCGGGGGTACCCGACCCCCCCAACCTTCACCAAGTCATTAGCAATGACTTCCAGCCTCCCCATAATCGCCAGCTACGTGCCCCCTCGCCCCCGCTGCGTCTGGTACCAAGGACCCCCCCGCCACGTCCAGCCCCGGCCCGCCCCCCCCCCTCCCTTGGGCGTCCTGCCTTCCTGGGCCAACCCTGGGGCGCCCTCCCTGCCTCACAGACACAGGGCCCGTTGGCTCTGCCAGGCTCTCCTTAGCTCCCGTAATGGAGCACTGCCCATGCCTGGCCATGGGTCCTCTGGGGGAGGGACCGCCGGGAGGGGGCAACCACTCACATTGTTCCACTGGGACTTGAGCTTCTCCTTCTCGAACCGCTTGTATTCCCGGAGGTCGCTGAAGTGCGTCAGGACCTTCCAGATGGCCAGCAGCAGCAGCCCGATGAGCACCACCCCGACCACGGTGCCCCCCACGACGGCAGCGATGTTGGGTCCCTCCACACATTCTGTGGAGCCATGGTGCCAGGGGTGAGGGGGCAGCCCTGGCCAGCGCCCATTCCCCCGAGCCAGGGCCCTCCCTTCCGGGCACCGCCCCCCCCCCCCCCAGGGACACCTCTTCTCTCCGGGCCCTCCCATGATAACAGCCGCCGCCTCGGGGGCCCCGGGCCTTGCCTTGCTCGTCATCCACGTAGATGAGGTACTTGTCGTGCCCGTCCAGCTGGTGCATGACGTAGGTCAGCCAGCAGCCGTCGGAGGCGCGCTCCTTGCAGGGTCTGCCCTGGATCGGGGACAGGGCCTGAGTCACACCGGGACAGGCCACGCTGCAGTTCTTGGCAAAGGGGCCAGTCTGGAACTTCATGCACTCGGCACACGAGCTGGGGAGAAGCAGGGGGCGCTGAGGCCAGGGGTGGGCGGGGGAGCTGTGACCAGGGCCGGGGAAGCTGAGGCCGGGGGCTATGACCAGGGCTGGGGGGGGGGGGCGGCTGTGACCAGGGCTAGGGGGGGGCCAGCTGTGACCAGGCCAGACGAGTCCTGCCTCCTGGGCTCCCTTCACCTCAGGCCAGAGAAAGGCCATGGGCAGAGCTGGCCCAGAGAAGCCTCAGAAGCCCAGGGCACTAACAAGCTTGGCCTGGGACTTCCCCTGCATGGGGCAACTGGAGGGGGTCCTTCAAGAAGCCCAGCTTGACAGGAGAGCCCCCCCAACCTGAGGGAGCCTCCTTGGCCCAGAGAAGATCCAGAGTGGGGGCCGGCCTCGGCCACTCCTTGGGCCCAGGAGGAGGCTCTCGGCTGGAGCCCTCAGCGCCCCCAGGGCCTCTGCCCACCTGTGCCCGCCCGCCCAGCCCAGCCCTCAGTGGGCACACTCACACGTAGAGGTTACAGGGGGACGCGCAGCCCGGGCAGTCCTGGCACAGCGGGCGCTGGTAGCCCGGGTCGCACTTGCAGACGTTGCACTCACACTTGCCCCGGCCGCTGCACTCGGAGTTGCGGATGTTCAGGCAGCCCCTGGTGGACTTCTCGCACTGGCAGGCGGAGCCCTCGAAGCCGGGCTCGCACTTGCACATGCCACAGTCACAGAAGCCCCGATCTGGGAGCCGAGAGGGGAGTCAGTGCCCCGGGCGGCCCCGGGCAACGAGCCCCCTCTCCCACTTGACAAGGGGGGCAGGAATAAGCATTTATGCAGCGCCTACTGCTTGTGAAAGACCTTCCCACAATTCATCAGCTCTCACTGATATTGCCCAAGGTGACTGCAGGGCTTGGCGAGGTAGGTGCTGCTTAGTGTAGAGCAGAGGAGCCTTTTTTAGTAGGGAGGGAGGGAGGGAGGGAGAGAGGAAAGGAAGGAGGAAGGGGAGGGAGGGAAGGAGGAAAGGGGGGAGGGAGGGAGCCCTTTTTTCCGTCTCCCCCCAGGACAGGGCTCCCCCGGCTGCCCCCAGGAAAGGCCCTGTTTCCCTGGCCCCGGGGCCGGCTCCTCACCTTTGCCCCCGCAGACCTGGCCCTCGTAGCGCTCACAGTTGATGTTGTCACATTCGCAGAATTTGCCGTAGATGAGTTTCTTGGGGATGTCACTGACGTAGCAGGTGCAGGTACCGCACACACAGTCCCCCAGGCCCGAGCAGAGCACCGAGCTGTTGTCCTTGCGGCAGCTGCCCTCCAGCTCCTGGTTGCTCTTACCCTGGGTCTGGCACTCGCAGATCTTGCCGGTGTGGCCCGGGTCACATCTGGGGGGGGACACAGCCGTGAGGGCGGGCGGCGGGGCCCTTCTCCGGAGTCCGGGCCCTTGTGCTGGGTCACTGGCTGCTCAGGCGCCCTCCCCCCACCCGTCCTGTGGTGATCCCCCTGGGAGCCCGGCGGCACCGGGGCCGGAGCCCTCCCTGTTCCCGATCTCCCCCAGAGTTCCGCACAAACCGGCCTTTTGGCTGCATCCCATTGCCAGCCTTTAGGCCTGTCCCGTCCCTGAGCCTGGAGCGCACTCTCCATTTTCTTTAAGACTCAGCTGGGGCACCCCGCTTGATCCCAGAACAGTCCCCCTAAGCCTTCCTGTGTGGAGGGGGCATTCTCCCTCTGGGCTGAACAGGGTGGGTCGGTCCCAGGCCGGGCACTGGGAGCCTCGTCCCTGCTCTCCCCGCTCCTCTCTCGACCTGTCTCCCTGGCTGTCCCCCTGTCCCTCTCTCCATGTGTTGTACAGTCCCGTGTGTTGTGTGCAGGGCCGGCGGGTGTCCCCGGGGGTGGTGAGTGTCCCGGGTATCCCAGGGGCGGCGGGTGTCCCGGGGCCAGCGGGTGTCCCTGGGGGTGACGGGTGTCCCGGGGGACCGCAGCCCCTCACCTGCATATCCCACACTCCACAAAGCCCTTGTTCCCGCAGTGCCCCCTGTTGAGCCTCTCCCCTTTACAGTCGCACTCGCAGAGCGGGAGCACCTGCACGGTGACCGTGTCCGTGAAGCCCAGGGGCCGGATGCTGAAGGTGTGCTCCTTGACGCACTCGGTGGCCGTCACCTTCACCTGGAAGGTGATCTGAGAGAAGGGGATGTCAGCCCTGGGCCGGGGGCGAGAGCTCAGCTTCTGAGGCCGGGGGGGGGGGGGGGGGGGGGGGGGGACTGTGCTCATTCAGATGCTCTCCCTGTCCAAAGAGACCAGCCGGGTGTCCTCCCCTCCCCCCCATCCGGCCCCTCCCTGGGGCCCACTCACCGGCACATTGATCTGGACCCCGTCGCAGTCCCCTCGGGGCTGGTCCACGCTGGACTGGCCATTGGTGCAGAAGGAGTCGTAGGTGATCCTCAGAGTGTCGGGGACGATGCTGTGGTCCACAAAGACCCTCGAGGACAGTTTCTGGGGATGGAGAGTGGGTCCTGAGCCAGTGGCAGCCCCGCCCCCGGCTGTGGCCAGGCTGAGATCCCCAGGCCCAGGGCCTTGGACCCCTCTGAAGCCTCATTTCTGGAGAAGCCCCTCCCCAGGGAAGGGGCACCACATGGGCCACACTGTCACCTTCATCAGGGACCGGGGCCCATCTGGGAGCGTGGGGGGGGGGAGCCCAGATGGGGGTCCCAAGCAGCGGGAAGGCCCCCAGCCCATCTGCTCCTGTGGGGCTGGTGCTCAGCCCACTTACATTGTAAGCGTTCTTAATCAGCTGGACCACATTACTGGAATCATCAGACAGCTCCCCGACAGCCGACTTGGGGATGATCTCCGTGAGCTTCTGCCGATTGAGAGAATCTGGGTCATGGTTGGGGAGCCAGTGCTGGCTCCCCCCACCAGGAAAGCCAGTGACGCACCCCATGAGGGGGGCTGGTGACGTGCCCCCATCAGGAAAGCCAGTGGCGTCCCCCCTACTAGGAAAGCTGGTGACGTGCCCCCACATCAGGGGGACTGGTGATGCCCCCCATCAGGGAAGCTGGTGACACCCCTCCCCATCAGGACCTTGGCAGAGTTGGGGGGGGCAAGAGGGCCACCCAGGGGACAGTCCAGTTGGGCAATGCCCCTGAGTCTTCTCATTGGAGCACATCTGCCCACATCTGTCTCCTGGCACTGAGGGCAAAACGTGGGGCTGAAGGCTTCCCAGTGGAAAGGGCCCCAACTCTAGAAATAGAAACCTGGGGTTCAAATCCCACCCCATGCTAGAGACAAGCCCCTGTTGCTGGTCTCTGGGGCTCAGCTGCTCTCTCTGTGGGACCCAAGTTCTCATCCCAAAACTAATCCAACCCCCATAATATTGCAGCCCCTTCTCTTTTGGGGCTCCTGTCCTTGAAAGGGACACAGTCCTGGAGTAATGGTGGGGACGCTCCCAAACCCATTCAGCCGTCCCCTTCCTGCTCAGTGGCCACCTTTCCCCATGGGCTCTGCTGGTTGGGAGCCCGAGCCCACACCAGCCCCTGTCCTGAGCAGCCCCTGGCCCATCACAGGGTGGAGGTGGGGGGGTCAGCTCCAGAGTCTCAGAAACAGGAAATCAAAATGCAGAGTGGGTGGCTGGCAGCCCCTCCCCTCACAGCCCCTCCCCTCACAGCCTCTCAGACACATCCTGTCCCTGTGAGAAGCCGGGCCCCACAGGGCCCAGGGAGAAGGGGGGGGAGGGGGGGGGCCTGCCTGCAGGGGGGCACTTGTAAACTAACCAGGTTAGACCAAGTCCTTTGTGTCACCTAATAGGAGCCTCCCAACAGCCTTGGGAGGGAGGAGTTGTGGTCACCACCCCCGTTTACTGAGGAGGAAACTGAGGCAAACGGGGTTGGGCCTTCCTGAGCCAAAGCCATAGAAACAAAGACAGTGATGAGGTTGGGGAGGGGGGCTGGGGACCCCAGTGGCCCTGCACTTACTTCATACGTGGAGACCATTTTTTTAGTCACAGCAAAGATGGGCTGGATGTTGTTTTCTGCCAGTTTCTGTGCCAGCTGCCCCACCGAGGGATAGTCCTAGGGAGAGACAGAGAGACAAAGACAGAGAGAGTGATGGAGAGAGACAGATGGAGACAGAGAGAGCAGACAGACAGAGATGGGGAGAGAGAGAGAGCACATGCACAGTGAGTAGTGAGCTGCACACACAATCACACACAATCACCAACACACCCGCACACAATCACACACAATCATAATCTCACACAATCACTATCACACTCACACACAATCATCATCACATCTGCAAACAGCCACACAACACAATCACAGAATCATACACACAATAATCACACTTATGATCACACATACAATCATCATTGTACCCGCGCACAACACGATCACAGGATCACACACACACACAATCACCATCACACTCACATACACACTCACAGCCACACAATCACACAATCACGGGCGCCATCCTCCGCCATAGGGCACGGAGACACTTACGAACTTGTTGCTGTCTTCATAGAGGTTGTTCTTCAGGTGACAGTGACCATCATTGGGTGTGAGGATGGCCCCCAGTTTCCCATCTCCCGCAAAATGGAAGCCGTCATCCGTGGCGTAGACCAGCAGCCGCGTCACATTGCGCCAGCCAATGTCATCCTGAAAAGCCCCAGCCAGGTCTGACCTGAGCGCCCACACTCCTCACAGTCCTCGTCCAGGTCACTTCCCATGCTTGGGCCCTTGGCTTTTGGCCCCAGGTCTCCCCCATTCTTCCATGAGCTCTCCTAGGGTGGAGGCACCTTTTTGCCTCCTTTAGCCACCCCAGGGCTTAGCATACTGTTGGTGATTAACAAATGCTTACTGGCTGACCATCTGAGTAGGGAAGGAGATGGAACCTTTTGGTGCCGGGGATGAGGGGTGGGGTGGGGGGTAGGGGAGGGGAAGGGGGGGGGGTTTGCAGCCTGTCAGCGGGCTTCATGGGGCCACTGCAGATGGAACATCCCTCTGGCCCACGGGGACCCGACACTCATGGGGACAAGCGGGGATCCCACCAGGTTGTGGAAGGGGGAGACCAAGGATCCCCAGTCAATCTGGTCAGGGACCTGGGGCTGATGGTTCTTGACTTGGGACAGGCTCTGGCCCAGGGCTCTGGGGGCACAAGGACTGAGGGGGCGCCATTGCTGACCCCCAGACCACCAGGGAATGGTCAGAGCAAACAGATGCTTTGGAGATGGGCACACTGGGCGCCAAGAGGGAAGGACTGGCTTTATGTCTGCCCAGCTTCATGTCTGCACTGCATGACCCTGAGGTTAATAGATGCGTGTGTCTGGCTGATGCCTCACACTTGAGGGCCCCAGCTTGCTTAGCCGGCCCCCCACTTCTGCACAAGAGCCCCTGGCCCACAGCAGACCGTTCCCCTCGCCAGGGCCCTGGGGGCCCAGCTCTCTGTGGTCTGCAGATGGCCCGGCTGGCTTACCTGGCAAACGGCCACCTGCATCATAGCATCCAAACCCCCCTCGGGCGCATCCAGGTTCCCAGAGATGAGCTGCTTCCCAACCTCAGTCTGAAACTGGTTGGAGTTGTCGGTGAGCTTCAGCACATGCTTGAAGGCGAAGGGGGGCTGGCACTGGGTGTCCTTGGACGGGCAGGGGTGCTTCAGCTTCTCGGGGTGTGTGTTAACAAAGGGCAGCACCGTCTTGTCCACGAAGGAGCCAAAGCCTGCGGGGGACCGGGGGTAGCGACATGCTGAGCTTGCCCACCAACTCTGGGGGCCTGGGAGGGATGGCCTGGCCTCCTGCCTCAAAGGCCAGACTCTGGGGGGCGGTGGACCTTGGTGCCCTCCGGCTAGGGGGGGGGGCAGACCCCGATGCCCTTTGGCTGGGGGGTGGATCCCAGTACCCTCTGGCTGGGGGGTGAGCCCTGGTGCCCTCTAGTTGGGAGGGAGACCCCAGTGCCCTACAGCTTAAGGGGGGGCGGACCCTGGTGCCCTTTGGCTGGGGGGAGGGTAGACCCCAGTGCCCTCCAGCTGTGAAGGCACAGACCAAATGTGGATCAACTGCTGCTATCATCTGTTTCCCTCAGGAGTCCCTGGCATGGGTGATGAAGTCCTGCCAAAGGCTACTCCCCTCATTGATGCATTGTTGGTGGAGTTGTGAACAAATCCAACCATTCTGGAGAGTAGTTTGGAACTATGTTCAAAAAGTTATCAAACTGCGCATACCCTTTGATCCAGCAGTGTTACTACTGGGCTTATACCCCAAAGAGATACTAAAGAAGGGAAAGGGACCTGTATGTGCACGAATGTTTGTGGCAGCCTTGTTTGTAGTGGTTAGAAACTGGAAACTGAATGGATGCCCATCAGTTGGAGAATGGCTGAATAAATTGTGGTATATGAATATTATGGAATATTACTGTTCGGTAAGAAATGACCAACAGGATGATTTCAGAAAGGCCTGGAGAGACTGACACGAACTGATGCTGAGTGAAATGAGCAGGACCAGGAGATCATTATATACGTCAACAACAATACTATATGATGACCAGTTCTGATGGACCAGGCCATCCTCAGCAACGAGATCAACCAAATCATTTCCAATGGAGCAGTAATGAACTGAACCAGCTACGCCCAGAGAAAGAACTCTGGGAGATGACTAAAAACCATTACATTGAATTCCCAATCCCTATATTTATGCCCACCTGCATTTTTGATTTCCTTCACAAGCTAATTGTACAATATTTCAGAGTCTGATTCTTTTTGTACAGCAAAATAACGGTTTGGTCATGTATAAAAAAAAAAAAAAAAGCTACTCCCCTGTTCACCAACAGCCTCCCCAACCTCGGCCTTGGTGCCCTGTGAGCTTCTGCAAGGTTCTGCAGGCCTCCCATTCACCGGGAGCAGGCCAGGGCCAGAGCAGGAAAGCAGAAACCCTCGGTCCTTCCTGTGGGTGTCCTGGAGTATGGCCAGGGTCTCGCCCATAGTTCTGTGGGGCCGGGCCCGAGTCCGGAATATTTGGAGGGCCCAGAAGGGCAGGACAAAGCCACTCAGAGAGGGGGGCAAGATCTGAGCTGGCTGCAAGGGCCTTGGATTCAAATTCCACCTCAGCCTCTCCTTAGCTCTGTGTCTCGGGGCCAGATGGCCCCCCCTGCGCCTCAGGAGTCGCATCTAGAACATGGGGGAATGGCCCCCTCTGGCAGCCCTTTTTAGCTCAAGATCTCTGGAACCCTAATGATCCTACAGGCCCCGACATCCTGAATCACTGTGGGCAGCGAGGTAGGGGTGGCGGGGACCCCCAGTAAGCAGCCACTAGGGACAGAAGGCCCAGCTCCAGGTGCTGCCCCCTCCCCGTACCCACCACCCCCTCCCCACACTCACTACTCCCTCCCGTGCTCCCTGCCCCCACACCTATGCGGCCGGACTCCGTGATCTCGTTCAGTGCCTTCAGCAGGTTGCCCCCCAGCTTCTTTACGTTGATCAGGTCGTCGTACATGGAGTAGGACAGGTCCATGAGGTAGTAAAGGTCGATGGGGTAGCCCTTGGCACGCCGAAAGGTCAGGTTGAAGGCGGCAGCCTGACCTACCCGGGGAAGGCAAGCAGGGGCTTGGTGGGGGCCTCGACTCCTCGTGGCTGGTGGCTACCTGAGCTCTCCTCTAAAAGCCGTTGGGGTGCCCATGGGGGCACCTCCTGGCCCTGAGGCAGCAGCCCCTGCCTGCCCCTCCCTCCCTCCCTAAGTCCCTGCCCCTCCCCCTAACCCCCTCCCTGCCTCTCCTTGGGAGAGGACATGGGCCATGATCAGAAACTCGGACCCTTCTGCCCCAGACCCGGTACCCGGCGGGCCCCGGCGAGCCCCACCTGGCCGCAGACGGAGCTGGACGTTCTGAGGCGTCAGCTGGGGCGTGGGGGGGCCGGGCGGGTCGGTCCGGGGGTTGACGGCGCTGCGCGGGTCCACGATGTCGCGCTCTTTGCAGCCGCTCTGTAGGAGCTGCTGTCGGGTGTCGCAGCGAATGGAGTCGGACTCGCCTCTCTCAGCAAAGTTCTGGGCAAAGAGACCCGGACGGGTCAGGGGGCGATCCCGGGCCACCGGCCCCGCCTAGATGTGGAGCCTCAACCAGCCCAAGGCGTGGGCGCACGCGCCCGGGGCTAGGGCGAGAGGAGGGCCGGCCCTTCCCCACGGCTTCTGGGGGGAGGGGGGGGGCGGCAGGGGTTGAGAGCTCTCCCTCCCCCTTCCCCTCCCCCCTTCCCCACCACTTAGCACCGCCAGCATGGCATCTTACCAGCTTCTTGCACCAGGCGCAGCCCGGCCCCAGGCGGATGCACTCTTGGCAGGTGCTGACCTTGTACTTGGGACATTCCTGGGAAAGGGCTACAAGAGAAGGAGATTCTGGCCAGGGAGGCTGGCTTGGAGGCTGCCTGGGGGGGGTGGGCTGGGGAGACCTGATGCGGCCGCCTCGGGGCAGGAGGGCTTTTCAGCTTGGCTCCGGCCCCTCCGCCCTCCGCCCTCCGCCCTCCGCCCTCCGCCCTCCGCCCGGCCCCTCCGCCCTCCGCCTTCCCCACCTCCGGCCAGACGACCTCTGGTTCCTCAGAGGCTCATGGGGCCGTTGCTGCGACCCAAGCCGCGAGAGCCCGGGTTCTGGGTCCTGCCGCCCCTGGGGGTGTTTGTTGTCACAAGGGTTTTGTTTTTCTTCTTAGAGGGGGCATAAGGAAGGGCAGATGAGGGAGGGGACACGGGGGAGGGGGCATGGGGAAAGGGCATGGCGGAGGGAGGGAGCAAAGAGATTTTTCCAATGACAAGACCCAAGAAAGTCAATTCTGCGCGGGTTGAGTGGCCGGAGTCCCCGAGGTCCCCAGTCCCCGTCCCCAATCCCCAGTCCCGGGCCAAGTGGATGTCCAAGCTCCCTCCCACTGCACCCGCGGCCCAATCCCGGGCCGGTCAGCACCCCATCGGACTGCCGGGCTTTTTCCCAATTCAAAGCAAAAAGTCAAAGAAAGTCCCCAGGATCTCACCTGGCGGGATTCCCAGCAGCCCCAGCAGGGAGAGGAGCAGGAGGCTTCTGCCAAGCATCGCCTGCAAGACAGGAGGAGAGCCGGGTTATGAGTGCGGATCCCGCCACCGCGGCTTCTGGCAAGCCCACAGGAGGGGCAGTGGGGGCGGGGACATGAGAGGGCCAGGCCCCTGAGAGGGGGAGGGGAGCTTGGGATCAAGACCCTGAAATGGGGGGGGGGGCGCTTTGTGAGGGGAGGCCGGCTCCCGCCGACAAGTGGCCCCCCAGGATCCGGGGACGCCCCCCAGCTCCCGGGCTAGATCTGAGGACCCCGACGCTAGAAAAGGGGAAGTGAGGAGTGTTGGAATCTTTACAAAGTGGTAAGCCATTAGAGTTGATAGAGACAATAATTATCTAACTTAGCTGGTTCAATATGATTGATTTGATCTTGGAAGGAGATGTTTTGGGCCAGAACTTGAAAGAAGGTACTGACAGAAACGATGCTTGTGTTCATACCTTTAGAGAGCTTCTAAGTATCTAAGTACTCAATGGAATTCACACATTCAGGCTTAGTATAAGATATCCGAATTCACACCTCCCTCAGGGCCAGAGAGCACTCTGGGACATAACCCAGAATCCCTCTCTCTCCAGAAGGAGGAGTTAACCTTTGGGAGATCACATATATACAGGAAGCTCTTAGAGCTTGAGAGAGTTTTTCTTGGGAACATTGACTGGGGTTGGAGAGGAGCACTCTGGGAGGAAGCCCACAAGCCCTGTCTTCAAGGCAAGAGATTCATTGCATCTTCCACCTTGGTGCTGGCCGGAGGCTGGAGAAAGCAGAGGCAGAAGCCAAGGACAAAACTGCAAGAGCTCTTGGAACCAAGCAGAGAGAAAGGCCTCTGAGCTAACCGGGCTCTATTGAAGGACACAATGAAAGATCTGAACTCTTATCACCTGACTGTGTTTTGGAAAAAGAAACACCAACAGAGGAGACAGTCGTCTGGGGCAGCTCAGACGGGAAGCCTCCGAGGGACCTCCCAGGGGGCAGAACAGGCGCCCCCACTCAGCCCATCCCCAGCGAGGGGGGGAGCGGACACAGGGACAGCCTGAGCCCACGGCCAGTTCCTTGTGTGAGAAAAGGGTGGGCTCCTGCCCAAGCGCCCCGGGGCTTTTCCGCGGCCACCTTTCCAAGTCGGGCAGCGCTGGTGGAGCACACCGGGAGCAAGCCCGGAGCCTGGGAGGCTAGGGGGGGGTCACCGAGCGGCCCGGCCAAACCCGAGAGATGGGGGGGCCCACTGCACCGAGGGCCACCCTTGGGGCAGAAAAGAAGGCCGGGAGTGAGGGTTCCCAAGGGTGGCGGCCTCGGTGCTCCCCCCCCTTCCCAAGATGCTCCCCTGCTTGTGGGGGGACCTGCTGCTCCAGGAGGGAGGGGGGCTCAGAACCAAGCCCACCAGAACTGGGATGTCCAACAGTCCCCCCAAACCGCTTCTAAACATGTGTGAGCAGGGTAGCCTCGTGGCTGGTTAGGCACAGGCAGGGGCTCTGCTTTCTGTTACCACCGGACCCAACCTGGGGCCCCCATAATTAGACCGCCCTACTATGAGACAGACACAGAGAGGGAGAGACACAGAGAGGGAGAGACACAGAGGGAGACACAGAGAGAGACAGAGAGAAACAGACAGGCCAGACTTCTGGGCCGAGCCTGGAAGGCACTTCCCCCACGTGCCACCTGTGCCCAGATGGTGCCCGTGTGGCCTGGCAGGCATTCCCAATGAGACGCTGCAGTGGGAAACAGGGGAGCGTCCCCTGGGCTGGATCCTGACGGCACATGTGGGCACATGGGCACACGCCAACCTGTCTCACGATGCCCACATGACCCCCCGGGGCGGACGACCAGCCGAGCCCCCCCGCTGCTTTACTATCTGTGACCCCAGGCGAGTCGTGCCTCAATTTCCTCATCTGTTAGTGGGACTCAGGCCCCCAGTCTCTCTGAAGACCCAGGCTCCCGTGGGCACACTGGCATTTGACAGGGCACAGTCCCAGAGGCCCAGCTAGCTTCTGCCAGAGGCAGGATTTGAATCCAGCTCTCAACCACCCACACGGTCAGGTTCTTCCCAGCTTCCGTGGGACGGACAAGCAGCCTCCCAGCCACTAATTAAAGATGCCCTGAGATCCGCCCGCGCCCACCAAGCTGCTGCCGGGATTTGGGCTTAGTCTGTGCCGCCAGGGGAAGGCCCCTGGTGCATTGTTGGTGAGCATTATGGCGGAATCAGGAGAAAAGGAGCTAAACTGCGCTCCCCACCCTGGCCCAGCGAGGGCATGAGCAGTGGTCCAGCCCCAAGAGGCTGCAGACCCACCCACTTATTGCTGCTCGGCCCCAGAGTCCTGCTCCCGGCCTTCATTCTGAGCCAGGCTGCCTCCTGCCCTCTGACCTGGCCCGGGCCGCCTCCCTCCCCTGTGACTGGGCGCTGCATGGCCTTCAGGGGCTCCCCACTGACATGCGGCCGCTTCTCACCCCAGGAGAGGGCAAAGGCCCAGGCCGCTTCCCCTTTCCCACGGCCTGAGGGAGTGGGACCTCCTCTTCCCCCCCCCCCCCCCCGCCCCCCAGCTTCCCAGGATGGTCTCCTGGAGTCTCCAGCTTCCCCAGGCCAGGAACCCTGCAGCCAGCCTCGAGTTCTCGGGCCAGCCCGGGCTGGCCCCAGCCTTTGGGACCTCTCCCGCTCCCTCCTGTGACTCTGCAACTGTGCACCGCAGGGATAGCGGCCCTCTGGGAGGCTCAGCTTCGCCAGGGGTGAGTCACAAGTTCCTCCTCTGGCCAAGCCGGCCTGAAGCAATACAGGAAGGAGAGGTCGTTGCCCTGGAGGCCGGAGGGCTCTGGGGCTGGCAGGAGGGAGGCCCCGGCAGGGTCTCGCAGCTCCCCCGTCCCCAGGGTCCCTCCCTGCCCCGCCACTGTCTCAGTAACAGGGGTTGCTGCCCAGGAGGCCGAGGGCTGAGATCTGGAGGCTCAGAGCTCAAGGCCGTGCTCAGGGCTCACCCAGGCAGCAACTGCCAAAGGCGGGATCCGAACTCGGGCCTTTCTGACTGGGCCCCCTTGGTGGCCGTCCACTCTCCCTCGACCCCAGGCACAGCCTGGAGCCTGGCCGTCCCCGGCCCCAGATCCGGCGGCCCGCGAGCTCCGTTTGCCCGTGGCCTTCCCTGGAGTGCGAAGCGGAAGGGCCGAGGCCCAGGAAGCCACCAAGAGGGAGGGATTCTGGGCCACGAGCATGAGCCGAGGCTGCCGCTCGGCTGGGACCTCAGCTTTCCCATCTGGAAGATGGGCCGGGACAGAGGGTCTCTGAGGTCATTTCCTGCATCAGCCTTCGGGGCCCACCCACATTGGGGCACATATTGTTGGCAGCTCTGAGATACTGGGGATCTGGAGCTGGGAGGCTGAGAGGCTGGGAGGGGAGTAGGAGGTCAGGGAGCTGGGAGGAGGCTAGGGAGCTGGGAGGCTGGGGGGCAGCAGGAGATGCAGATCTTGCTGAGCAGAGCCCACCCATAGCTGCTCCCCTGACAGCTTCACACACCCCCAGAGCAGACCTGGACAGGGGGATCTCCGCTATAGGGAACAGGCAGTGGTCAGAGAAGCCGGAGAGGGCACTGCCGTGGGCCCCGGGCCTGTGACCAGGATCCTGCTGCTCGCACTCGGGGGTGACGGTTCTGCCCCTTACTGCCACCCGCCTGTCTGGGCGGCCTCAGTTGTTCCACATGTAAAGCCCAAGCTGGGGATTAGACCGTCCCCAGGATGACCCCCTTCCTGAAGATCCGGCACTCGCCCCCTCCCAGACGAGGTCCAGGCCGAGCTTGATCCCCTTGTTTGTCCCAAGATCCTCCTTCCCCTCCCCCAACTTCCAGGGCCCTCTCCCATCCAGCGGATCTCAGATTCCCTCCCCAATTGGGGGGCAGGGCAGGGAAATGGGGGGCAGAAGCCAGAGGGCCTGCTGGGCTTCACAGGTCCTGGAAGTAGCAGTCACCCTAGGCTGCCCCTAGGAGGCAAAATGTGGGAGGACTCCCATATTTGGGGAACAGCCGGGCACTCCCAGCTGGCATGCCCCCTCCCCCTGCCCCGCGCTGCCCACATCGTCCACTGAGGGCGAGGGGAGAGCCTTTCTGCCCTTGCCCTCTCCCTTGGAGGCCCATCCTGGAGGCCCCTCCCTGGCCTTCGGGGCCTCCCCTTCAGGCTGGCTCAGGAGGAAGGAGCTGCCCAGAGGGGGGGATGCAGCCCCGGGCCAGACTCCCCAGCCCTCCCCCAAGCCTCCCAGGCCCTACCTGGACACCAGCTGCCCCGGGGTGGCCCTCTGGCTGGGACGGGGGCTGCTCCAGTTGCAATCTGGGCCCAGAGGAAGGGCTGTGCTTCAGGGCTCTGCCGAGGGCTGACTTAGTGTTGCCCAAGTGCAGAGGAAGTGGAGCCCAGAAAATGGTGTAGGCGGGAGAGAAGAGGAAGCGCCCCCCCAGCATTGCGAGAGGGGAGGGGGAGGATGGGCCAGGGCCCGGGAACCCCTCCCTCCCCCCTCGCCCAAGACTCCGAGACTGAGCCAGGCCGGACCTCCGCGACCGCAGGCCGGCAGCCCTGACCAAATACCCCGGCCGCACAGAGTCCCACATCCAGACTGCTTGAATACCCTCCACTGACAGGGAGCTCACTATCTACAGGCAGCCGATTCTGCCTCTTAGCAAGATTGTTCTTGGGCAATACCTGGGCCGTCGCAGTAACCATATTTCCACAGTCATGTTGCAAAAGAAAAATTAGAACAGAAGGAAAAAAAAACAGGAGAAAGGGGGAAAACCCCCAAAGTTGAAGATAGTCTGCTTCTCTGTGCATTTAGTCTGCGTAGCTCTCTCTGACACGGATGCTGTTTCCCACAAGTCTACTGGGATTGTCTCGGATCGGGAGGACGATGTTGCCGTGTCTGGTGTTCTCCTGATCTTGCTCGCTTCATCGGCATCAGCTCACGGAAAGAAGACCAGCTCTCTCTAGCTCCCTATAGAGCTGCCCCAAAGGCAAGTCCAGTCAAACAACTTAAAGGAACAGGAGAACCAAATAGGGGAACTGAGGCCCAGATCGCACACTAACTTAGCTGAATGGCTGAACCTAGATTCTCTCGCTTGTGGTTCTTGGACCCAGGTGGAGCCGAACTAGCCCTGAAAGAACCAAAATAAAGAGCCTGCAAAACATGCCGAAGAGAAGTAGATCAAGAAGAAACTCTAACCCTACTCTGTCCATCCTCCGCACAGATGGAAGAACTAGAAACAAAAACCCAGGACTCGAGAGGCTGGCTGAGCTGCCCAGAGAACCAAGTAAGGCTCTCACCAGTGGGCTCAGTCCTGTGCCAGCGGGCACAGGCAGTGCTGGAGGCAACCGCAGGAGCTCGCGCTCACCCTCAAAGGCACCGGCCTCCTCCTCCTGGGCCCCCAGGCTCCCAGCCTAGCAGCCGTTCTGCTCTCCTCACCCTCACATCCAAGCTGCTGAATCTGTAGATTTCACCTCTCCTCAATTTCACCTCTGCAACTCTTTCCTCAATTTCATCTTTGGAACACCTTTTCTTGATGATTTCACTTCCTCAGTGTTTCTTGTCAATGTCAACTCTCTTGGAACATCTCTTGTCGATGTCAATGTCAGTGTCACCCCAGCAGGATCTCTCATCAGTTTCACCCCCTTGCAGGATCTCTTGTCAATTTCACCCCTGCAGCCTCTTTCAGTTTCACCTTTGGAACCTCCTTCCTGTTGAATTTGCCTCTGGAACATCCCTCCTCAATTTCACCTTTGCAACATATCTCCTCTATGTTCCCTTCTCTCCTTTGACACTACTGTCATCTCGTGCAGACCCTTATTACTTCATGGCTGGACTCTGGCAATAGCCCCTAGGGGAGTGTCTCTCCCTGCTCCATTCCATCTTCCATTCAGCCACCATGGCACTCCCCTCCCCCTCAGTAAACTCCAGCGGATTCCTGTCACCAACGATCCAGTGCCTCCTGGCTACTCCTTGAACAAGACTTCATCTCTCAGTCACGGGCATTCTCTCTGACTGTTCTCTGGACCTGGAACACTCTCTCTCCTCTGTTAAGGGACAGATCAATTCTCCGAGAGCCTCCCCAGCTGTGGATCACAGCATCTGAAGGAGCTGCGAGGCAGCCTTTGCTGACACAGGTGTTGGGGATTGGGAACGAGATACATTGGAGGCAGAGGGAAGGGGAGAGAGGTCGGACCACACAACGGCCTCTCAGTCACCGAGGTCAGAGAACAGCAACTGCCTCCCAGTCTCCTTGTAGCATCCTCTCACTAGAGATCCGTTCTGGGCTGGATCTCCAGCAGCCACTGTCAGGTGGCTCCCCGTTCTGGGCTGGATCTCCAGCAGCCACTGTCAGGTGGCTCCCGGGTATTCCAACACTCCTATTTTGACTACTGACCTCTTTGTCTCCTTTCAATTCACAGGGGAGAGGAACAGAGTATCAGATAGGGGTTTTGAACCCCAGATCACCAGGACCAGACCTGGGAAGAGCACTGAGGTCATAATGTCCAACTTCCTCATTTCACAAATGAGGGAAACTGAGGGCCAAAGGAAAAACAACTTGCCTATAGTCATGTAGGCAGAGGCAGAGCTGGGGTTTCCAGGCAGACCCTTCTAGCTAAGCCAGATCATGGTCCCGGAGTTTCCTGAAGGATTTATAAGCATATCCCTGAACCAGTGTCAGCACTCCTGCAGGCATATATTGAGGTTAATTCTCAACCCTTGAAAGGAGAGTAACTTATGATTCTGAACCCATGGCAAACATCATCATAGATGAAAACCTTAGAGGTCATTGAGTCATTTTCTGAGTTAGGGCAGACGGGGCACCTCACTCATCCAAGGTCAATGGAGAATGAGAGAGCCAGCTCAGCTGACACCCCCTGCACTCCTCAAGGAGTCCCATGACTCCTTATTTGCGTCACTCTTAGTCTCTGTTAACATTTAAAAGCCAGAGGATCTAGAAAATGGGCTCGCTCCCAGCAGGCTCTGTTTTCATGGCAACATCAACTCTGTCATGAAGTGGGGTGGCTGGGGTGCAATGGAAACCTTGGGCCTTTGGGATCTAGGTCCTGCTATGGGCAGGGCCTACTCCTGACCATGCTCAGGCTGGGTATCTTCTCTTGTTTCTGCCCGTCACCATCCATCCTACCCCTAACCCGGCGTGCCGCCCAAGGGCCAGGGCAAGTTCTGTGGCTTGGAGTGGCCAGTTCCCAGAGTAACAGGGGCTCCTGGGGAGCCAGGGGGCTCTAGTGTCAGCCTCTAGGTATCTCACTAGGACGGTAAAGCATTCAGAAGTACGGTAAAAACGTTCAGAAGGCCGGGGCCAGTGCAAATCCCTGGGAAGGGCTGCAAACGGTCCTCTCGAGCAACCAGTCAGCACTGCTCTCTGCAATCCCTGCCCTTGAGGAGTGTCCAAACTAGCCCAGGTGATGTTCTCATAAAGCAGCATACAGAATAGGGACAAGGTAACGTGGGCAAAGGAATGACTGCATTAGGAAAGGCTCCCTGTAAAAGGCAAGAATAACCTCTTTGGGGAGCCGGGCCCGTCCCTCGGTTTTCCTGTTTGCTCGCCCCCACCACCCCTGTTAGCCCCGTGGGGGGCTTGGGTGGTCTTGGGGAGATGGCCCAGTAGTTTGGCCACCACCCTGTTTCAGACTTTCGGCCGATTCTTTATGTCATCCCGGCCTCCCTGCCCCGATTGGCCAGAATCACAGGAGCCTTTGTGCATACTGGCTTGCCACTCTCCTTCCCAACTTCCCTCAGGATCCAAGGCGCCCTTGTAGCTGGGGGGGGGGGGGGGGGGGGGGCGGCCATTAGCCCAACAACACAAGGCCAGCAATGGGGTTAGACAGACTGGGGTGAGTCAGGAGGCCAAGTTATCCGGGTAACCCTGGGCCAGGGCTCCAGCCTCCCTCGGACCGTCACCTCGGCCCCCGGGGCCCCCCTCGGACCGTCACCTCGGCCCCCGGGGCCCCCCTCGGACCGTCACCTCGGCCCCCGGGGCCCCCCTCGGACCGTCACCTCGGCCCCCGGGGCCCCCCTCGGACCGTCACCTAGGTTCCCTGGGCCCTGGGCCTCCCAGGGCATTTGACTTCCAGTCAGTCAGAGGCTTTCCCCCAGACAAAGAGGGAGCTGGGGCAGGACTCTCAAAGCTGCTGCTTCAAACAAACAGCTCCTAGCAGAGCAATGGGCAGGAGGCTGGCGTGTGTGTGTGGGGGGGAGATCCCTTCTCTGGGGGAGAGCCCTCAGACCGACCTGGGACCCAGAGGAGCCCTGCCCCACCCCCAAGCTAGGCCTTCATGACCTCTTGGGACAGGGAAGAGCTCTAGGACGCTGGAGCCGGGCCCACTTCTCTTTCCTGCTTCCCACATCACAGAACCAGTGCTGGGCTAGACTCGGGGCCGGCGTGGACAGGGAGCTCGCGCTCCGGCTTAGGCCAGAAAACTTGACCGAAAATGGGAACTGCCTCCATCCACTCCCCCTTCCAACCGGAGGCTTGTGCAATGGGACCGGGTGGGAGGCCAGGGAGAAGTTACCTCAAAAGGGCAGCCCTGGGGTAGGGCCCCTATAAATGAGGGGTCATCAAGTGGACAAAGTGACCTACTTCTTTGGGACTGCACCAATTGGACCGTGAAAAGATGGTCTTTGAGAGCAAGAAATCGGGTGGAGGTCCCGAGGATCCAGGGAAGCACGAAAAGCCAGATGACGGAGAGGTCATTGTGAACACACGGGGGGGCAGGGTGGGGGGTAAAGAGCCACTGGCTGCGACCTAGGGTTTGACAAAGCCGTTCCTGGGACAAGCGCTTCGGGAGCAGTGCGGCAGAAACTCGCTGTAGACCAACATCCCACACCACGCACCCAGGCAAGTTTCAAAATGATTTGGGTGGACCCGGGGCCATCCTGAGCAAGTGAGAGGCTTGTGGAAAAAAAATCACCGGACAGATCTAAGGACGGGGAGAAGTCATGACCAAGCAAGAGCTACAGGAGCAACAGAAGAAAACGTGGACACTTTTGATCACCCATAATTAAACAGATCCAAGGTGACGAGGCATCTTAAACTCCCCAGGTCCAAAGCAGAACTCGTGGTCCCTCCCCCTTCCCTATATGACTGGGGAGGCGACATCCTTGGGCCTCCCAACCTGGGGGGTCACCCCCCCCATACCCAATCTGGGGCCCTGCTACAGCCCCATCCCCTCACATTATATTCTAATAGGGGACCCCCCTCCCCCTGATCCCCCTCCCCCCGTCTCCCCTCCCTGGCACGGGTCCAGCCAACTGGGCTTCCCGTTGTTTTTTCTACACCAGATTCCAGCTCCTCTCAAGAGGCCCTTGCAGGCGCACAGGATCTCTACTAGCGGCTGCCCGTCAGCCCAAAGGGCAGCATCTTTGGGAGCCTTTCCCGGCCCCGGCCCCCAGGTCCTGCTCAGGTCTCCCCCAGCTGGGGGGGAGGGGCTGCCTCCGGAGCTGTCCTAAGACTGATGGAAGCAGAAGCTCTCTGAGGCTTTCCCACTTTGCATTTCCAGCCGGAATCTGGCTCTGTGTCCCCCGCTGGGCCCAGGGGCCTCCCAAGGGAGACATTGCACGGCCCGCCCCCCTCCCGGCCAGTCCCAGTCTCTCCTCATCCCCCAACCAGGAGGAAGATGTCGTTTCCTGCCCTAGGCTAGTGCCTGGGGGCCCGCACAGGAAACGCTTAGACAAGGTTTGTGGATTCTTAGACTGGAGCCCGAGGCTGCTCTGCAGGGGTGGGGGTGGGGGGCGGGTCAGTGTTTGAAGGTGCTGCTCCCCCTTTTCCGGCTCCACATCCTGTGACCCAGCTGGAGGGGTCAGACCATTTCCTGATGGTGTCTAGGGACCTCCTTGCCCCTCCCCAGCCAGGGGTTTCCGCCCTGGTTCTGACAGGTCTCCCTGCTCCGTGTGGGGCCGGGCTTCCAGCAGGGCCCTGCCCCCTCCTGCCCGCAGCCGGCTCTTCATCATCTGGGGTTCCGACCCACGGTTCTGGGCCCCAATCCGGGCTCGGGCGACCATCTCCTGGGGTTCTGTGGCCCCCTGCTCCGCTCTGGGTCTCCCTCTACCCACCTGCTTTCCCGGCCAGACTCTGGCCCCGGGCTCCCGGCCCCCACGTCTGGAAGGCTGTTCCCCAGCCTTCTGACCTCCTCCGGGAGGGAAGCCCGAGGCCTTCCCGGAGCCCTCTTAAATCCCTGGGTCTCTAAATCAATTATCTCCTGCTCATCCCATCAGGAGCGGCTTTGTGGAGGCCTCCTAACCTCCCCAGGGCAGGGGCTGCCTTCCAGCCTCATGTTGATTGATTGATTGATGAACTTTCCCAGGCTTTCTCCCTACGTAGGAGGGGAAAGCTCTGGCTGAGCTCCCATTTACCCAGCACGGGAGCCCCGGCTCCCTCAGCCCCTCCTGGGGGCCCCAGTCTGGCCTGGGCCTCCCGGCCCGGTGGGTAAGAGGCCCCGACTCTCATCACCCCACGCTCCCCGAAGTTTAGTCATAGAACAAAAGTGTCGGGAGAGGCCCCAGCAGGGAGGGAGAGGGTGCCCGGAGCACGAGGCCTCCCACCACTCATACTGGGGCGGGGCGGGGGAAACTCTGGACAAGCTCCCGGATCTCAGGCTCGGGTCTATAATGGGGGTGGAGTCGAGAACAATTATGAGGTCAGGGGAGAGGGCGTCCCATAGTCAGCTCGCCCAGGTCCCTCTTCAATCTCTGATCAGGAACCGGGGGTCAGACCCGGAAAGCAAAGTCCCGTGACCAGGCCAGGCCCTCAGCAGGGGCTGCCTCTTGTCCTGGGAACCAGGGCAAGGATCGCATCTGGATTCCAGCTGGTGACAGGGATCTGGCCTCTGGGCAAACTGTAGGAGGGGAATAGGCATTTATTAAGCACCTATGTATACAAAGTGGTTTATGGATATATAGATCTCATTTGATGCCCAATCCTGTCATAATCCTGGAGCCCGGCAGGAGGTCAGAAAAGCTGCTTCCTTCGGTCCCTCTGAGACTTCCCCCAGCCCCATCAGGCTCTGGGCCCCGGGGGGCTACTACCCACGGAGGGAGGACTCCTGCCTGGGAAGGAGGTTTTAGGTGGGGTCCGGAGGGGAGCCGGGCGGGCGGGGGCGGAGGTGCCCTGTGTCCGTGTGGAGCCGGGGGCGGGGCGCTCCGAGCCGGGCGGGGGGCGGAGGTGCCCTGTGTCGGTGTGAGCCGGGGGCGGGGCGCCCGAGGCGGGTGGGGGGGGGCGGGGGGCGCTCCGAGCCGGGCGGGCGGGGGGGCGCCAGGGACCCCAGGGGCAGCGCTACCTAACAAAATGCCTTCCTTTGCCCCCTCAGAGCCCCCACGTCATAGGTGGGTAACTGAGGCTCGCGCGGGGCTGCGCCTCTTGCCCAGGCCTCCGGGAGGCCGGGACGCGCATTTCTGAGGCCCCGCGAGGGGCAGCTGACGGCGCTGCGGGGGCCAGAGCTCCGGGCCCTGGAGGCCACGAGCTGAGCTCTTTGGGCCCTTGGAACCCCAGCGGCCTGGGCCGGGGCACCCACGGAGGGATGGTTCCTCCCTGAGAAGGGCCCAAAGCCCCCCCGGGGGGGGCGGGTCCCCTGGCCGGGGAACCGGGGGGGGGGGGGGGGCGGGGGCGGGTCCCGGGCGGGGGGCCCCCCCAGGGCCGCCTGAGGGGGGGGCTCAGGCGGGGGTGAACCGGGCGGGCCTTCCTCCCCCAGAAGCTCCGGCGGGTCCCTCCCCCGCCCGGCTCGGGAAGGCGGCCGAATTCCCTGGGCCCAGACCGCCCTGGGGAGAGGGGCCGGAGGGGAGTCCGAAGGGGCAGGAGGCGGCCCGCCGGGGGGGCCACGCGCATCCCCGCCTGTCGGACCCAAAGCCCCCCGGGCGGAGCCTCACCCGGGAGCCCCCTCCCGGGGGCCCCGCCCCTTCCCGCTTCCTCAAAGAGTCCGGCGGCGCCGCGGGCCCCCCGGCAAGGTTCGTTTGGGGTTGAGCGTGAAGGGCCGGGCCCAGACTCCCATGGGGAGGGGACGGCCCCGGGGGCGCAGGGAGCCCGGGGAAGGCGCGCCCGGCCCCGAGGCCGGGGGGAAGGCCCGGGCGCGGGGCCCGCCCCCCCAGCCCCGGGAGGGCGGCGTGGGAAGGGACTGGGGACGGGGCCGGTGCACCGGGCGGACCATGGGGCGGGGCGGCCCCGGGCGGGAGCGGGGGGCGGGCCCAGAGCGCAGGGGGGGCCCGAGCGAAGGAGGGGAGGGGTGGGAGGGGACAGTTTCCCACTTAGGGGCCAAGGGGGGCGGGAGGGGGAGCCCGGAGAAAGCGGAGGGGCAAGGCAGAGCCGAGGGGGGGGGGGGGGGGTTTAAAGTTTAGAGGGGAGCCGGGAGTTTGGGTTTTGAGGGGGGGGGGGAGGGGGGGGGTGGGGGGGGGGGTGGGGAAAGGGAGTTCCCGCCCAGCCCCGGGGGGGGCCCGGGGGTTTGGGGGCGCTCCGGGGAGGGGGGGTGGGACCCCGCCCTGGGAGGGGTGCCCAGTTTGTCCGGGCCTCCCCTAATTTTGCCTTGTTTTTTCGGCCTAGGGGCCCTTTCCGGTTTCCCCATAGGGGACCTCTGGGCCCGGGGTTACCTATTTCCCCTTGGGATCCCATTTGATAGGTGGACCTTCCCCGTCTGCCCATAGGGTGGACCTCCGTTTTGTGGGTGGACCTTTTATGGGTACCTTTCCCCCTTATAGGTGGACCCTTTGGTAGGTGGATCCCCGTCTGATAGGTGGATCCGGGCCTATGGGGTGGACCCCCCGCCCTGCCCATGGGTGGATCCCCCTTTGCCCGGGGGATTTCCCGCCTTGCCTAGGGACCTCCCCGATGTGGTGGATTTCCCCTCCCTTATGTGGTACTCCCTTTACCTTCTGCCCAAGGGACTCCTGGCCTTTGTGGACCCTCCCCTTGCTGGGGGACCCTCTGTTTAGGGCCCCCATTTTGGGGATTTCCTGTCTGCCTTGGTGGACCTCCTTGTTGGTGGACTCCACCTGTAGGGTACTTTTCGTTTGCTGGTGGACCCCTGCTTGTTTGGGTATTTTCCCTTTGATAGGTGGACTTTTCGCGCTGGGTTTTTGGCCTGATATGGTATTTCGTTTGTTAGGTGGATTTCGGTGTTTGGTGGACCTTCCCCCTTTCGTTTTAGGTGGACCTTCCCCCTGTGGTGGTACCTCTCGTTTTGTTTAGGTGGACTTTTCCGGTGTTTGGGGACTTCCCTGGCCTTGGGGACTTCCTCGTTTTGGGTGGATTTTCCCCTTGTTTGGGTGGATTTGTTTTGTGTTTTTCGTGATTTTTTGGAAATGAGGTTTGAAATAATTGTTTTTGGTTTTTTAGAGGGAGGGTTGGGAGGGGGTTTTTCGTTAGGGTTTTTTGATAAGAGTTTCGGTTTTTTACCTGGGGTTTTTTTGTTTTTTTTTTTCTAGAGGGTTTAACCGACTTTGGGTTTAGTTTTTCCCAGTTTTACTTGCCCCTTGCCTGATGGTTTCCCTGAGCGGGTCCGGGACCGGTTCCCAGTTGTCTGTCTGTTGGGCCCCTGGGGCGTTGCTCCCCCTTCCTCTCGCTTTTTAGCCAGTTGCCTTCTTGAGCCCCCCTGTGGCTGATGGGACTGCTTGCTGGCATAATTAAAGCAACTCTAATTAAAGCCCGAGATCCTGGCTGCGGAGGCCTCCCAGGAGGCCCCCCGAGTGGGGATGGAGCCTCGGCGGCCCGGAGCTTCCTCTCTGCCTCCCACAGCCTGGAGGTCCCAGCCTCCTTCCTTGCGAGGGGTTTGGAGGTCAGGAGGCCTTCGGGAGGAGGGAGGTTGCTGGGCAGGAAAGGCGGTGGAGGACGGGCGGGAGCCGCCAGAGGCGCTGCCGGGTCTAGGAGCGGGTGGGCATCGGGAGCCGTTCTCTGCAGGTGGGAAGAGGGGGCTGCCTGAGGCTCGTCCTGAGCCTGGACTGGAGCTCTTAGAGGCTGGCGGGGTCTAGGGCTGGGCCGGCGTGAGGCTCGTGATCCTGAGAGGGGGAAAGTGGGACCTGGAAGCAGGGAGGGCCGGCCAGGAGGCCGCAGATGGGCTGGAAGTCGGGGCTCGAGGGCTCCAGGTGACGAGTGGTGCCTGATGTCGGGGGGGGGGGGCGCTGTGGGGATACCCACATTCGGTGAGTTCTGGCGGAACGGTTCCTGTGAGGGATCCTGTGCTCACCAAGGGTCTGTTCTGGCGCTAACACGAGGCGCACACGGCTGTGCCCGGGGAAATGAGCGCAGCCAGCCTGGACGCACACAAGGGGGTGTGCAGAGTCCGCGCTCATACCCAGCTTGGCAGAGGGCACAGTGCACGGTTCCTCTGACCAGGACTCAAGCCGGGCCCCAGAGGGCCCGAGGAGAGATTTTGGGGGGCCCTGAAGCTCCCGTGGGAAAAAAAGCTTTATTTCAGCAAAACTGAGTTCCTTTGCTCTCCCGGCCTTTAAGTGCTTAAGCCTTTGGAGAAGGGGCCCCTGGCCGTCAGCAGGTGTGACGGGGCTGAATGGGAAGCTGGCATTTTACCTGAGACTTATGGGAAGCCAGGAAACAGACAGAGGGGGTGGCCGGGGGAAGGCCCGAGAAAACACTTGGAACCCAGAGGGTTCAGTGCCGCGCTTGGGAGAGCAGGGGGGGCCCGGTTTTGTCCCAGCCCCACAGGGGTTGTGACCCTTGGTTGGGTGAGTCTGTTTCCAGCTTGTCCTGTCCCCGCCTTTGCCCACAGGACTGGGGTTTGGTGACCTCGGACATCTTTGCTGGGACCACGATCGACCCCAAGGCCCTGGTCCAGAAGTTGGATGTGGACGCCAGAAGCGTCGTCTCCGCAGGAGCAGGTGAGCGCTGGAGGAGGAGCCCGGGGGCGCCGGGTGGCCGAGCAGAGCCCTTCGGAGCCGGGGTCTCCAGGTGCCAGCGGGGCGAGGGCCGGTCCCCTCAGTTGGCACCGGGACCCACCGTGCCCTGGGTGAGGGCCGTGGCGGGGAGGGGCTGAGTCCAGAATGCCGCCTCTGCTCACGCGGCTCCCGTTTCCTTTCAGGCCCCGAAGCAAAACCCGTTTTGTCCAAGAAAGAGAAGATGAAGCTGAGACGGTGCCGATGGCTGCAGAGTAAGGGGGGGAGCCCAGGGGTGCCCCGGCCGGGGAGCGGTCTCTGCTGCCTTTGGTCTCGGGGCTGGGGAGCCAGGGTCGGGGGGGTCTCCTGTCTCGGCGTGCCCAGGATGTCGGAGGCCGTGGCGCCTGTACGGGAGGAGCCCTTGGGCTGAGCCCCCCGGACTGGCAAGGCCAGAGCCCTCCCCTTTCTAGCTGGGGGGCTCAGTCTCTCCTTGATACGGCGGGACTGGTCGGGCGCCGGTAGCCTCCGAAGAGGTGGGGGTCTGGGGGGCCAGGCGGTCTCTGAGGCTGCAGAAGGGCCCGGGGCACTTGGAGCCCTCGGCGCTCCTTGGGTCCCCGGGCGCGGGCCGGGAGCTGCTCAGGGACGGGGAGGGGTCCGGCCCGCACGGGCACGGTCTGAGGGACGGGGCTCATCCCCGCCCCCCTCCGGCTCTTCTCCGACTCAGAAATAGAGGCCATCAAGGCGGCCGAAGAGGCGCGCCGGGCGCAGGCGAGGCGGAAGGCCACGGCCGTGGTGGGAGACCTGCACCCGTCCGGGGCTGGGGGACGGGCGGGGCCCCCCCCCGAAGCTCAAGAGGTGGGGGGGGCGGGGGTGGGCTGGGGGGGGCCTTGGCGGGCCTGGGCGGGGGAGCCCGTGGGACGGTGGGACCCAAGGGCGGTGGGGGGGCCGGGCCCCCTTAGGGCTTTGGGTGGGCAGCCCTGGGAGGGAACGCCCCCCCTGGGAGGCGGGCCCCAGCGTAAAGGGGGGGGGGGGGGCTGGGGGTTTCCCCTTGCTGGGCGGGTCTGGAGGAGGGTCGGGGGAAAGCCCTTTCCCGGGCACCCCGGGGCCCAGGCGGGAGTCAGGGCTGGCCTGGCCCCTCCTTAGGGAAGACCCCGAGCCTCAGGCCGGCCGGGCCACCGGGGAGGGAAACGAGAGGCGCCCCCTGGAGGGCGGCCCCGGCGCCTGCAGCCGGTTTTGGGGAGTGGAAGGGCGGGGCCTGTGCGGGAGGGCGGTGGGGGGGCTCTCCCCTTTGCTGACCGGCTCCTGCCCCCGCAGCGCCCCAAGGCCGAAGGCGGAGCCCGCTGACTTCAACCGCATGACCCCGGCCCAGAAGCGCAAGCTCCTGTAAGTAAGGGCAGGGTCGACCTGACCGCCTGGGGGCCTGCCCCTTTCTGGGGGGGGAGGGGGGTGCCGAGGTCGGCCAGGAGGTGGCGCCGTGTAGCGCGGCGGCCCCGGAGCCCTGCCCCCACTGAGCGCGGCCGCTTCTTTCAGGGACGACGAGATGGCGCGCTTCCGGGAGCTGGCGGCCAGCGCCTCCTACCGGGCCAACCCTCTGCGGGCCATCGGCGAGCAGCTCTCCAAGAGACTGAGGCAGGAGGACGGGGGGCTCTAGAGCGGACGGCGGAGGCCGGGGGAGCCGAGGCCGGGACGGTGACCGAGGCCGGGACGGTGACCGAGGCCGGGGGCGGTGACCGAGGCCTGGACGGTGACCGAGGCCGGGGCGGTGACCGAGGCCGGGGGCGGTGACCGAGGCCGGGACGGTGACCGAGGCCGGGGGCGGTGACCGAGGCCGGGGGCGGTGACCGAGGCCGGGGCGGTGACCGAGGCCGGGGGCGGTGACCGAGGCCGGGGCGGTGACCGAGGCCGGGGGCGGTGACCGAGGCCGGGGCGGTGACCGAGGCCGGGACGGTGACAGAGGCCGGGGGCGGTGACCGAGGCCGGGGGCGGTGACCGAGGCGAGGCCGGCCTCGTGTGCCCGCAGGGGGAGCCACTGACTGACTGCAGAACGGCTCCGATGCCTCCGTTTGGGGGCGCCGCGGCCTGGCCCCGCCTACCTCACAGGGATGTTGTGAGGGACAGCTAATAAAGTGAGCCCCCGGGGCCTCGGGAGAGTCGGCGTGCTCAGCTCGGGGGCCGACCCTGCGCTCCCTGGGACGGCTCCGAAGGGGGCTCCCCTGAGGGCAGTGGCGCCTTCTCCCCGTTTGGGGGGGGGGGGAGCTTGGTCCAGAGCCAGTCGGGGTGGCCCACGAGGTCTGCCACCGTGGAGGGCAAGGGGGTGAAGGATCAGAGTCCGTCTGCCGCCAGGACCGTGCCCGGACTGCCCTGTGCCTCGGTCAGCCGGGACCCTGGAGCCCGAGTCTCCCCCTGCCTTCGGCGCCCAGCCCAGTGGGAGCACTGAGGAGCAGCCCCTCCCCCAGGCTTACCCTCCCCCTCCTGGGCTTGGGGAGCGCCCCGAACTGTGTTCACGCCTGGGGCTCGGAGGCCTCGGGCTCAGACAGCACGGACTGGCTCTCCCCTGCGTTTGTTTGCGACCCTTAGCTCCATGACAACGGGCCAGGCGGCATCTTCTCCCCAGCCCTCCCCACCCGGGCTTTGCTGAGGGGGGATGGGGGGTCTGGTCTGTGTTCTTACCGGGATTGGGAGCAAAAGAATTTGCTGCCCTTGGGAGAAGAGGGAGTGTGTGTGTGTGTGTGTGTGTGTGTGTGTGTGTGTGTGCGCGCGCGTGCTGGAGCCCCTGTTGTCCGGGGCCACGCCCGGGGGGAGAAGGGGGGCTGGGCGCCCAATGTGAGTCTGAGGTTCATCTCTATCAAAACGGACTTGGACATGGGGGGAGCTGAGGAGGTCACTGGGGGGGCGCCCACTCCCAAGGGGTCACGACCTCACTGTAGGTGGGAGGAAAGGACCCCCCACAGGGTCGGCAGCTGCAGTGGGGGAGGGAGGTCAGAGGGACAGGATCATTCATGGAGTCGGGCAAAAGCTGGTCTTCAATGGGCGGAAACTGCTGGGGGAAGAGCTCTATTCTGGGCCCTAGAACAATCACCCGGTCCGGAAGTGTGGTCTCCCTGGGGGGGCCCGGGGGCTGGGGGGGGGGGTGGGGGCAGTACCATGAGGAAGGCTGGGGAGCGGAGCCAAATTGGAGGCGTCGGGTGCCGGGACAAAGAGCTCGACCTTTAGCGAGGAGTCAGTGAAGATTTGGGGGGCTCAGCCCTCATCAGGAGGCGAATGTCGGGGGAGGGGGGAGACAGAGACCGTTCCAGCTGAGAGGGAGGAGCCTGCAGAACGAGCCGGTCCTCCCTGCGGCTTCCCCTTGGCGGAGCCTTCAGCTGCCCCCCTGCACCCTCCGGCCCTGGTCTCTGTTCTGAGCCCCCGGCCAGGGCCCGGCCACCCGCTGGAGTCCAGTAATGGGGAGTGAGACTGAGAAGGGGAGGGGAGGGGACGAGCACTTAGGGGGCGCCTGCTGTGTGCCAGGCTCAGAGTGAAGGCTTCCAGGCACTTCTGTCAGAGTCTCCCGGGGCAGCGGCAGCGGGCAGGGGCCCCAGCCCACCTGCCGGCCTTTCCAAGTGGCCAGGCCTCCAGGCCAAAGTAGGAAGGGGCCCGGAGCCCTTTCTTCTGAGCCCCCGCCAGGCAGAACTGAGGCTCGGGTTCCTGGTGGGCTGCTCAGGAGCCGCCCCCTGCGAGGGAGGGCCCAGGAGGCGGGGCCGGCCCAGCTTCTGCCTGGGGCGCTCACGCCCCCCATCTTGGGCAGGTCACTTCCCTCAGTTTCCCTGTCAGTGCCATGGAGGCTTCCGAATCTCTGGTGTATTTCTCCACAGTCTCTGCCCTTTACACCTCTGGCTGATCATTAAATGGGGACGCGTGGGTGGGGGCTTGTGAGCTGTGGTCCTGGGCAGTGATTGGGAAATGGGCAGGGGAGGATCAGTATTTATGGAGGAACTTGGAGGCGCTCTGCTCTCCGGGGCAGGGAGGACAGCCGGGGGATTCAAAAAAGGCTTCGGAGAAGGTGGTTTTGAAGTGGACCTGGAAAGGGGAGGGGGTGGGGGTGAGGCAGGGAGGGGGGCCAGGCTGGAGTTGGGAGTATTTATCTATTTAGTTTGCATAATTTTCTTGCTGGATTCTTCCAAGGGGGTGGTGGTGGTTCCCATCCTAGAGACAAAGAAATGGAAGCTCAGAGATTAAATAAGTTTCCCAGGGATACACAGCACTCTTGCTGGCTTAATTTCCAGGTGTTTAGACAACTGAAGCTCTGAGTCTCCTTTGGTCAATCCTTCAGCCAATCAGTGAACAGCAGGGGGTCCTCTCGTGGCCTGGGAATGCAAAAACCAAAGTGGGATTCCTTCTGCCTGAAGGAAACAAGAATCTCACCTTTTTCTTTATTGTTTAACTTTTTATTTAAAAGTTTGAATTCCAAATTCTCTCCACTTCCCCGACTCCCAAGAAGGCCAGCAGTAGAGCCAGTCATGCATGTGAAATCATGCAAAACATGTTTTCATGTTAACCACATAGTAAAAAAAGGAAGGAAGAACTAGAATTCCCACTCAGAGTTCATCCGCTCTCTCTCAGGAGGTGGGCAAGCTTTTTCATCATGGAGCCTCTGGAACTGTTTTTTCCTCACTATGCTTATATCTCTTTTTCCTTTTTTAAAAAAAACTTCCAGGAATTCTTGTTGAGCTTGTGACCAGTTAGCATTTTGGAGGCTTTGCTTTTAGCTGTTTTTGCATTATGATCTTTTCAGCTCGTGTCTTTGTCTCCTCCAACGCCAGAGTAGCTGTTTGTAGCCAAGTTCTTTGTTTTTTTGCTCATTTCTCCAGCCTATTTTTTGACTTCCAACTTTACATGAAGTTCGGGTTCTGCTCACCTGGCCAGGGAAGGACCCACCCTCCACCTCCAGCTTGTGCTGCTGTTTTCAGAGCTTAATTCTGAGGGTCAGCCAGCTTTTGGAATGTCCATAAACGTCCCCCTGAAGACAGAGGGAAACAGACAGAGACGTAGACAGAGACAGAAAAAGATGGAGAAACAAAGACGGAGGGAGACAAGACAGATGGAGGCAGACAGAAACAGCGAGATGGAACAAGATAGAGAAAGGAGAGAAAGAGAGATGGAGACAGAGATAGAGAAAGATGGAGAGAAATGGGGAGACAGACAGAGGGACAGAGGAAGGGGTGGAGAGACAGAGGGAGACAGACACACAGAGGGAAATGGAGCAAAAAAGAAAGAGGCGGGGGGATAAAAAGAGAGAGAGACATAGAGACACACAGAGGAAGATGGAAACAGGAAGAGAGATAGAGATGGAGCCAGAGAGAGACAAAGACAGACACAGCAAGAGGGAGAGATTTAGGGAGATGGAAACAGAGGAAGAAGGAGATAGAGAGGGAGACAGAGACAAGCAGAGGGAGGTCTGGAGACTGGACAGGGACGAAGGGGCAGATGATGAGGGGCTTTGAAGGCTTACTGGAGCATTTTGTATTTGCTCCTGGAGGTGACAGTCACTTGGGCCTGCCCTTTGGAAGAACCTTTTTTGGGTGGCTGAATGGAAGGCAGATTCTAGAAGGGAGAGTCTTGGGTCAGGCAGGACCCCCTCCCCCAGCAGTTACTGCCACAGCCCAGCCAAGTGGGGGAGGCCCTGCAGTAGGTCAGAGGGGAGAGGGCTGCATACAGGAGAGATGCTGCCGAGGGTCAGGGGACAGGCTGTGGTGTCATATTGGATCTGGGGGGTGAGAGAATAAGGAGGCCATGATGAGTCCTAGGTTGGGAGCCTGAGGGACAGGAGGACGGGGGTGGCCCCTGTAGGGAAGGTCAGGGATGGGGAGTTCTGGTTTGGACCCATTGGGTCTCAGGTGGCCACTGGCCATCCGTTTGAGACGTCTGAAGGGCCGTTGGGGCTGGCGAGGTTGGCAGTCTGAGAGCTGCCTTTGCCAGCCTCTCTGGAGGCAGACAAGAGAGGCCCTAAGGGACAGGGCCCCAAGCGCAGGCTGGAGGAACCCGAGGTGCCTCGGACTCCATGAGTTGCTAAAGAAGAACAAGGCTCTAGACCACAGGAACACGCTCCGGGAGGCCCGGCCCCTTCCCAGCACTTCTTGGGGTGGAATTGTCCACGGGTCATCAGGGGCCATTTTTTTCCTTTGGCCACGTCACCCCTAATCTGGACAGTGGTGATAAGGCCGTGGTTCCCCGGCCTGGACAATGGGGGTGGTGATGGTAGGGCCGGGGCTTTCCTGGCTGGGGGCCCTGCCGGGACGTCCCACGGTGCTGATGAACATGTCTTCCTGCCCAGCCTTGGCTGGGCCCCGTTCCCTCCCCCCTCCCCCCGCCCTGATGGAAGCTGTGACGGTGTGCTCAGGGCAGCTAATCGGGCCGGAGCCGCAGGCCTGGGGTGGGGGGGTCATCCTGTGACATCCCACGGGCGGCTCTGAGTGAGACCCCAGGACGGCCCTCGTATTCCTGGGCTGATGGCCGGCGCTCCCAGGCTCCCGCGGGGCCTTTTTCCTGCTCCCGAGTCACTGAGAAAATCTTTAAAAGACCCAGAAATGCTCCTCAGCTAACGGAAGACGGGTGCGCTTGGGGTAGCGGACCCGCACCCACGAGGGGCCCCCCGTGAAGCTCTGCTGCCCCGAGTTGTTTCTGCAGGGGTGCGTGCGTGCGCGGGGCACCGCCCCCCCTCAGGGTCCCCGGGACTTCAGGGAGCCGTCGGCCAAGAAGTTCAGTCTGCACATAAAAATAGAGGTGCTGGGGGAGGGGCGGCCGCTAATTCCCTTCCTCTCCTTTCCCGGTTCTCTCAACACCCTTAGAAAGTCATGGCAAGGATCAAGGACCCCAGGGACTGCCCGGAACCGCAAAGACTCCGAGCCGGCGGGGAGGGGTGGGGGAGGGGGTCTCCCTTCGGCGGAGAAAGCCAAGGGGGCTCCTCCTGTGTCGGCTGTCACCCTAACCCTAAATCCGCAGATCACCGGCTGCCCAAGGATCTCAAGCTGGGAGCGGCCCCCTCCCACCCTCGGGGGCTGCCTCTCCCCGGTCCCCCTCTCCCCAGCCCCCCTTTCCCGGGCTTGTCTAGTGACATCATGGGGCGGGCATTGGAGGGAAGCCAGGCGGAGCTGTCCAAAGTCCCGACCCGCCGGGTCCTCCAGAGTCCGCGCGGGCAGGACGCCAATCAGGTGTCAAGACCCGCGCCCCGCCCCCGGCCTCCCCTCCCCCACCGTGTCCCGCTGCCGCCGCCCTCCCCCCCCCCTTTCGAAGGCACCGTTCGCGCCCCTTCCTCTGGGGGTGTCCTGGGGTGGGGGTGGGGACTGAGGCTTGCAGGAGTCAGAAGGGCTGGGGCCGAGCTCCTCCCAGGGCGGGGGGAGCCATCTCTGTCATGCGCCCCCGCTCTCTCGGAGCACCTGAATTTGGCCCGTCTCTAGACACGCCCCCGTCCCCGCCCCCAGAAGCGCGGCCTCCCACTGCGTGGGGACGCGCGGTAAGGAGCTGAAATGCAGGAGGGTCAACGCCGGCTCCCCGCCCCCGGGAGGCCCCGGGCTTTGGCTGGAGCTGCAGGGGGGAGGGGACATCCTGAGCCCCGCCTCCCCCGGGAGCTGCTCACTCCCCCACTCACTGGTCCCGCCCTTTCACACCTTCACAGCCCCCATGTGCGTGCGCGCGCACTCCTGGCTGCTCCCGGGCATTCTCACACAGACCCCCGCACGCGCACTCAGACCTGAGGGGGCCGGGAGTGCGTTCAGGGGGGAACTGGCCCTGGAAGTTGGGGATTGCCCAGCACAGGGTCCCCGGGGACCGCGTGAGAAGGAAGGCCCTGCCGCGGTTCCCAGGCGCGCCCTGAGGCCCCTCTTGCTTTTGGGGACGCGTCCCCTTTCCCACTTGAGGGGCCGGGTGGGCTCTCCTGGCTCCCCACAGGGCCCAGCCTTGGGTGGGGACCAAGCTTTGGGGGCATGCCAGTCTGGCCCACTGCCCTCCACCTGGCACCTGATGCCAGCCTCTGCCTCAGCAGCTCAGCACCCCCCAGAAGGGCTGTGCCTGGGCACCCCTTGCAGCCTCGGGAGACAAAGCAGCTGGGACAGCCTTGATGAGTCCCTGAACAATGGGCAGGTTCTGCAGCGTGGGTGAGATGGGCGAGGAAGAAGAGCTCGGGGCCTCAGACCCGTGTCTCCGCGTGGTCCGGGTGCTCAGGCGGGGCAGCCATCCGGGCATTGCCCGGCACACCAGGCCTCCCTGGCAGGAGGGTGACCCTCCTTCCTGGGCCCCAGGCTTAGCCGCATCCTCTGAGGAGCCAAAAGGCAGGCGCCTGGCACACAGCAGGCGCCAAAACAATGCTTGTTGCCCAAAGCCTCACAAAGCCAAGGCAAGACTCTGCAGCCGGGTGTCTGCTCAGGACTTCTGTCCTCAGGCTTGAGGGGAAGGCAGCAGCTCTGAGCATGGTTTGGGGTTCAGCCTTCGGGGTCCTGACCTTGTGGAGGTCAGGGGGCAACAGGAAGGGCGGGCCCCTACCCCACCTTCCCCGTCCCCTTGTGCTCCCCTTTCGTGCTCATCCATTTGTTTTGCATCGGCAGTCACCGAGAACATGCACCCATCCCCCATGCTACCCCCCTTCCCCCAGCCATCCCCACTCACCCATCCCCCAGCCCCTTCCCACCCCACACCCACACGGGCATCGGTGTTCTGAGCCAGAGGCTCCTCCAGGGAGCGCCCGCCCCGATGCTTCTCTTTGTTGCTCCTGGGGGAGGGGCTTGTCGGCTTGGGACGGGGCATTTCCTGTGCCCACTCGGAGTCTTGCTTGTCACTGCAGGGCTTGCCAATCTGCCCTTCCCCCGTGGGTGCCGAGGCCCTTCGCACACTCCACATGCACGTCATAAATGCCCGCTGTGTGCCAGGAGCTGGGGACAGAGTGCCAGTGAGCGGTGGGCAGGGAGCCCAGGACCCAGAGGGCTGCCCGGGCTCACGCCCCTCCCGGAGCGCACCAGCCCAGAAGGCTCCGAGTTGTGGTGGGAACAACTTCTGGCCCAACTTTTAGCCCTCAAGGCCGGGCTTTGCTGGTTCCCCGGGGCCTCCGGAAGCCCCTGGGGAGGGGTCCGGTCCGTCGCTCTCCCAGCGCGCAGCGGGGCCTTGAGCGGCCGCCCGTGAACGGGACCGGGAGCACAGGCAGCCCAAGCCCACTGACGGGGAAGCAGATCCGACGCCAAAGGTGGTGCCCTCTCGCGGCGGCCGGCAGCTTTGCACCTGGAACGGAGCCAGGAGAGTAAGGGTTGGGGCTCACACCTCAGCTCCGAGGCCCCGGAATGGAGGGAAGATGCGGGCGGCGGCGGCCGTGCCTGGGGAGCAGTGGGGGGGGCCACCGAGCGCCGGGGGAGGAGGAGCCCCTAGGGGAGGAGGAGCCCCCGGGACCCAACGAGCGCCGGGGGAGGAGCCCCCATTCCCCCCCCCTCCCCTCCCCCCCCCCGCAGGGCTGGATCCTGACTCAGTCCGTGTGTGACTGGGGGAGGGCCGCCCCCTCCCAGCATCTGCTTAGCCCCTGGTGGATGCTTTGGCGGCGCCCGCAGCGCTGGAGTCGGGCCTGACTTTTTGCGGGGTCCTGGCTGGGGGCGGGGAGGGAAGGGGGGCAGCCTGGGAAGCCTCGTCAGAGTCATGGGGCTAAATGTTCAGAAGAAGCCGCGGGGGGCCAGAGGGAACGCCCTTTATCGGAAGGTCGTTACCCACGTGACTTGGGAAGCCCCCAGGTCCGAGCCGGAGCTGAAGCCCTTCCTTGAGCCTCGCAGTCCTGGCCCAGGACTCTGAACTCTCGCCCGGGGACACCGGCGCACCCTCCTCCTGGGCCAGGCCTAAGCCTCGAGAGCCCCCAAGGGGGAGGGCCTTGGGGGAGTCACGACGGCCCCCAGATTGTTCGGGACCACAGCCCCGGGGCGGGGGCCCTGCGGCCCCGGGGTCCTTCCCAGAGCGGGAGGGAGGAGGCTCCCCAGGTCTGCAGGGCCTCCCCGCTCTGAGACGAGCCTCTGGGCGCCTTCCCAGCCTGCTTCTGGGTTAAAATCTTCCAGCACCTTCTGGCCCGCGTGTTACTTAATCTCGGTGATTGATGAGCTGGCTGGGGTGGGAAGGACAGAGACGCCCTGTTCTTTCCCCTCGGCTCCCGGCCCAAGCCTCCTTTATGACGGCTGGGAGAAGGCCAGGGACAGCCCGGGCCAGTTGGGGGGAGCAGCTTTGGTCCCTCCCAGCTCTGTCCTGGCCGGGGGAAGGGCGCGGAGGAGGAGAGCAGAGGAAAGGGGGCTGGATTCGAATCCCTCGGGCAAACCTCTCTTCTGCTCCGGGACTCGGTCTCCCTTTTGGCCACTCGAGGCCCACAACCTTCTGTCCGGACCTTGGAAGCCGGGAGATGGAAGGCAGGCTGCCCGTGGAGAGACCGGAGCGCTGGGACCCGAGCTGGGCCAAAGATGCCGCCTCTCCCCGCTGCCCGCCAGGCCTGCGGCGGCCCGGACTCAGCCTGCCGGGGCTAATCGTTTCATGCTGGGAGGCTGGGTCCTTGGCCAGGCCCTCCTGCCTTCCCTTCCTGGCTCCCCGCTGGGCTCCGGCAGATTCCTTCCAGCTGCTGGGTTCCCATCCAGGCCGATGCTCTCCTTTTTCGCCTCAGGCTCAGTGAGAGGGAGGAGCCTCCCGCCCCCAAACTCATGCAGTGACTGTGCTGGGGGCATCCAGGCGAGAGCAGCCTCTGGGATGCAAAAAAACCAAGTAAATAAAACAAAAAGGTGAAAATGCCATGTTGTGATCCACACTCAGACCCACAATCCTCTCTGGGTGTAGATGGCTGCCTCCGCTGGAACTGGCCTGAATCGTGTCATTGTTGGAAAAAGCCGCCCCCGTCAGAACTGATCATCTTCTCATCTTGCCGTTGCCACGGACAACGATCTCCTGGCCCTGCTCCCTTCCCTCAGCATCAGCTCCTGTCAGTCTCTCCGGCCGCTCTGAAACCCTCCCGCCTCTTTTGTTACAGAACAATAATATCCCATCGCATTCATGAACCACAGCTTATTCAGCCGTTCCCCAGCAGACGGGCAGCCACTCAGGCTCCAGTTTCTTGCCACCATAAAAAGAGCTGCCACAAACATCTTTGCATATGTGGGTCCTTTCCCCTCTCTTTATGATCTTTTTGGAATACAGACCTAGTAGTGAGACCCAAGAATATGCACAGTTTCAAAGCCCTTTGAGCATCGTTCCAGATCGCTCTCCAGAATGGCTGGATCCGTTCACAACTCCACCAACAATGCACCGGTGTCCCAGTTTTCCCACATCCCCTCCAACATTCATCATTAGCCTTTCCTGTCATTTTAGCGATCTGAGAGGTGTGAAATGGTACTTCAGAGTTGTCTTAATTTGCATTGATCTAATCAACAGTGATTTCAAGCTTTTTTTCAAGTAACTAGAAATGACTTTAATTTCTTCATCTGAAAATTGTCTGTTCATATTCTTTGACCATTTATCATTTGGGAAATGGCCTGTATTCTTATAAATTTGAGTCTATTCTCTATATATTTTAGAAATAAAGTCTTTAGCAGAAACAAAATCTTTCCCCCACCTTTCTGCCTCCTTTGTAATCTTGGCTGCATTAGTTTTGTTTGTACAAAACAGTTTTAATTGAATGTAATCAAAATTATCCATTTTGCATTTCATGCATAAATGTCATAAATTCTGCCCTTCTCCAAAGATCTGAAAGGTGGACTGCCCCTTGTTCTCCTAGTTTGCTTATAGCATCACCTTTTATGACTAAATCTTGAACCCATTTCAACCTTACCTTGGTATAAAGTGCTAGGTGTGCGCCAATGCCTAGTTTCTGCCATACTAGTTTCCAATTTTCCCAGCAGTTTTTTGTCAGATAGGGTTCTTATCCCAGAGCTGAGGTCTTTGGGTTTACCAAACACTGGGTTATTATAGTCATTGACTATTGTGTCTTGTGAGCTGAACCTATTCCACTGATCCATTGCTCTATTTCTCAGCCAGCACCAAGTGGTTTTGATGACTGTCTAGACAGCTTTTTACAGGGCCCTGTATGTCTGTACACTCGCCACTTGGGCTGGCTCCTGGTTAACCATCCATACGCCTGCCTGTTGGAATATCTGCCCGAGCCCTTCTGATCCGACTGGCCACCCTCCCTCTCTATTGCCCAGTGGTGATAGGGATTGACTAATCCTGCTGTGGGACCCTGGGCAGCACTCAATTCTCCTCATCTGTACAATGGGGTGAGCAGCTCCTATGGTTCTTCCTTCACAGTCCTGTGTGCCAGGTCCACAGAGCCATCCATCGTCCATCTATCAGGCAGTCAGGAGGGCTGGGGGTCCACACGGGGGCCATACATGTTCTTGCTCTCCGAGAAAAGCTCCAGGCTGAGCTCAGCTTGACTCGCCACCCAGCCTCACACACAGCAATGGGCCCCTGAGCTGACTTCCTCAAAGGCCAGTCCCTTTTGCTGGCTGTCTCCCAGCCTGAGACCTGAACTGGGCAGCTAATTAGGACTAGCTTGTATGGGGAGTGCAGGGGGGTCTGTTCCCGGGAGATCTGATGACCTTCCCCCGGCACTTCCCAGAAATCCCTCGCATATAGGTAGTCAGCACTGGCCTGGCCCAAGAGCCTGGGGCCTCCGAACCTCTGTTCCCTTTTCGGTTTACCTTCATTAATCTTGCACTCATTTTCTCCTGGGGATGCTCGTTGGCCACAAACCATGGGATGCCACATCTTTGGGAGAATCCAATAGAGAAATGACTCAAAGGAGAGCCGAGAAAAAGGTCCGGTTCTTGTGAGCAGGGGAAGCCCCCTGCTTATCCCAAGGCAGAGGAGCCCACAGGGCAATTGGGATATCCACGGGAGCCTGAGCCCCAGCTTCCCACAGAGTAGCCACACTTGATCCTGAAGCCTCAGGAAGAGATGGTGAGGAACTAGTGAACGAATAGAGCTTCCAAAAAAACCCCAAGTCTGACTCCAAAGCTGCTCAGGCTGACCAATCCCTCCAGGGCCAGAGTACCCAGGATGCAAGACTGTCCAAGCTGTCAGTCATAGAGCAACATAAATCCTGGAGAAACTGAGGCAGCCTCGACAAAAAGATCATTGACTCTGGGCACTAAGGTCTGCTGGCTTCTCCGGCAGGGGTATTTCTGCGATGCTAGTTGCCCGAGTCTTCTATCTCTGTCTCTGTTTCTCTGTTTCTGTCTCTGTCTCTCTCTGTGTCTGTCTGTCTGTCTGTTTCTCTGTCTCTATCTGTCTCTTCACCTCTCTATCTTTGTCCCTATCTCTGTCTCTGTCTCTCTTTTATATCCCTTCAGACATAAAGGCACTCCGGTAGTGAGAAGCCCACAGCTGTTCAGCTTCTCAGCTGTTGAGCCAGGACTAAAGATGAGGTAAAATACACCGAGAATTTCATTGTCCACCCCGGAAGCTCAGCTTCCCCTGGAGTGCTCACCAAAAACTAATTGTAGCTGACACAGCCGAGGAATGCCCGCTTCATGCCCGCCGGTCGGCATAGGAGGCCTAGCTGCCCAGCATTTCCAGAGGTGTGGATTCCGAGTTGCCAGCGCAGTGCTGGGAAGTACCATGAGCTGACTCCTTGTTCCTGGGAGGAGGAAAGATGAGATCTGCGTCCCACTTCAGAGCCCTTGCCCAACCATGGAAGCTCTTACTCGAGTGCCAGTGGCCAGCAGACACGATCTGAGAATTGCATATCCCCCAGGGCATGGGGGCAGAGTGGCCAGAGTACTCCAGGTTTCCCTGCTGTCCTTTTTTATTTCATGTCCCGAGCCCTTTCCTAGCCCCTTTCCGGTTTATCGAAACTCCTGACCTGTTCCTCTGATCCTTGGTTAACCCTCCTATCCTTGATCAAGTCATTGCTCTTCCCTGGGCCTGTTTTTGCCTCAATAAGATAACCCTTGAGGATCCCCTCTTGGATCAAATGACCCCTTAGGCCCCTCCCCTTTCTCCCAGCCAAAGCTCCTTTCAGTCAGGCTGCAGTCATTGCCAAGGGATTGAGAAACGAGCAGGGAAGGCAGGGTGGGAAATAGCAGCCTGTGAGGACAGGCTGGGCCTATTGGGGCTTACAAAACCCTTTTCTTATACCACCCTGTGAGCTGCTCTCTGAACAGATTAATATACCCATTACACAGGAAGAGAAACTGAGGCAGATAGGGGTGTGACATACCCAGTATCACACTACTATCATTAGATAGTCTTTTCATCACAGACTCTCCATGTGTTGCTTCAGTGGTATCCAAGATGGCAACCAACTCCCATGGCTATCCCCTGTTTGCAAGCAGTGGGATTTCTGGTCCATGGCGGGGGTGATGTAATCACTGCCCAACCTGTAGAATGTGGATTCCACTCAGCACTCACTGGCTAGTCCGAAGGAGACCCTAATGACAGGAATCTGGGGGAGGACATTTGGAGGGAGGGAGAACGTTTTCTCAAGTCATACCACACTCACATCTGATGGCACTTCCTGCCTCTCCCTGTCTCTGTCTCTCTGTTGTCTTTCTGTCTCTCTCCTCTTCATTCTCACTCTCCCCTTTTCTCTTCTCTTTCCTTCCCTTCCTTTTCTTCTCCTCTCCTCTCCTATTCATCTCTCTTTTCCTTTCTCTATTCCTCTTTCTCTTTTCTCCTTTCCTCTCTTCTCCCCTCTCCCTCCATTTCTTCCTCTCCTCTCTTTCCTCCTCCTCTCATCCTCCTCCTGTTTTCTTTCTTTCTTTCTTTCTTTCTTTCTTTCTTTCTTTCTTTCTTTCTTTCTTTCTTTCTTTCTTTCTTTCTTTCTTTTTTTCTTTTTCTTCTTATGTTCTTCTTGTTTTTCTTTCTTTCTTGTTCTTGTTCTGTTCTTCTTGTTGTTCTTCCTTCTTTGTTTCTTTCTTTCTTTGTTTCTTGTTCTCCTTTCTTCTTCGTCCCTCTGCCTCGCCTTTCTCACTGTGTGAGGCCTGGCTTCGGCTAGTGAGAATAAAGAATACAACAGAGACATTCATTCTCTGGTTCTGGCCTCCAGATGAGTTGGGCCGGGCTCCTGATGCTGGGCCTGGGCAGGGAAGCTCTCTCTCTCCAGCCTCCATGCTTCTACCTACTCTGTCTTCCATGCCTGCGTGGAGTGTGCTCCTTTTCACCTCCCTCTCTTAGATTCCCCAGGTTCTAGCAAGGCTCAGCCCCTCCAGAATCCCTTTTCTGATTCTCCCAGATCGTCGTATGCACTTGTCTGATTGTGATGAACGCCTCTCCCCTCTCCCCTACCACTTTTCCTCTTCCATCCCCTCCCTCTTCCCCTTCAATGGAACGGCAGCAGCTCCGTGGCTGGGCCGCCGTGTGCGTGGCTTTGCCCATCGTCTGGCCCTCTGCCCGGCACTTAGTGACGAGTACTAAATGCTCACTGAAGGACTGAGTGAAGCTGTCATTGGAGAGGGCTGGATGACTGACTGCTGGGGTCCCTTCCAGTGGGGACGTTCGATGCCTCCCAATAACAGATCATTGTGACCAAGGCTGAGCCTTGCAGGGGCCTCAGAGATAGTGGCACAAGGGGAGGGTCCGAAGCCTAAGGATCCCATTATGGGGGCGGGAAACGGTCCCAAACATGATCCCCAGCACTGGGCACTTTTTCCAAGAGGAGCACTCGGCACACAGGAACCCCCAGTGCTGAGGAAACAAGTGACCGCAGCTGAGAAGAGGTGCTAGCCACTCCAACCAGAACTGCAGAAAAAAGCTGTCAGATCCCAGTTCAGACTTTAGAACTGGAAGGGACCTGAGAGGCTGGACCCATGCCTATTTTACCGAGAAGGAAACCGAGGCAAAGAAAGCTTTCCTTGCCCGACCAGGGCCACTTATCCAGGAAATATCTGAGATGGGATCTGAACCCACGTCTGCTGGCTCCCAGACCGGTGCTCCCACTGTGCTAAACCCTCTGGGGGACGTGCTACAAGAAAAGAGCCCCTTAGAGCGCACAAAAGGGCTGCCAGTCATGGAAGGCCCCAAAGCCTGAGTCAGAAAACAGTGAATCTCTTTTCTAAGAGGAAGCATGACAGGCGAAGGCCACGCTGGTCTGGAAAACAAGACGATGGAAAATAGAGGCCGTCTCATGGCACGAGAAGCCCCCAACTGTCCCCGCAAGAGAAAGCGGACCTTCAGGGAGCACAGCCAGTGTCCTGATGTGTAGAGAAAGTGAGGCAGAGGATGGCAAGGGGAGCCTCCGACAACACGGAGAGTTACTGGGGGGCCCCGAGCGAGCCCCGTTCAGTGGAGTGGGGAGCGCTGGGACGGCTGCACCCAGAGATTTCTGCCCAGGGGGAGGAGGAAGAGGAGGAGGAGGAGGAGACTGACAGGTTGCATGATGGTTTTATCGCCAGCGAGCAGTATTTGGAGGCTGTCAGTGCTGAGCCCGGCAAAGATGTGCTTGAGTTGTCATTACAGGTGAGGATGCTGGCAAGAGCGGCAGGGGTTGAGGCTCAGGAGTCCGGGAAGTACGGAGGAAGTGGCCGTGGCAGCCGGGAGGGAGACTGCACAGTCCCTGGAAAGAGGGTGGGAGAAGTCACCGGCAGCTTCCAGAGAGGGAATCCACAGAGGCTGACCCAAGACCACCATCTCCGGGGGAGCCCCAGGATGGTGATTTCTGAGAAAAGTGCTTACAAACCACAGCCAGTGGCGGCCCCACACGCCTGCTCTTTCACAGTCTCCAGGAGGACGGCTACACCGCAAGCCCAGCTCCGGGGTGAAGGTTCCTCCTCCTGAGGCTCCCTGCCTCTTCATTTTGTCCTCGCGGGGCTGATCTCTCGCTAAGACGTCCCGTTTGGTGCCGTTCCGCATTGTTCCACGGACCCCAACTTTGCCACTTCACCGGCTCCTTCCGAACCCCAGCATGTCTTCCCAGAGGTCCCGCTCCCTCCACGCCTTTACATTTTGGGGGGCGCTGCCTCTGCCTTAGCTGGATCACTGATAGGAGGGCACGGGGCCCAGGGGCAGCCTTCCTCCCAAGAGCCCCCTCCCCCTGGGCAGAAATCTCCGGGTGCAGCCGCTCCCCACTCCACTGAACGGCGCTCGCTCGGGGGCCCGGTAACTCTCTGTGTGGGATGTTGTTGAGGCGTGGGCCTCTGGGAGGCGGTTCCGTGGGCTCCGGGGTCCACGGCGAGCTTGGCTGGGCCGCCTTCATCACGGTCTCCCCATCTCCACGAGGGGCCCACGCCATCTTCTCGGAGAATTGGCCGCGCTCGGGTCACGCTGGGAGCCACGACTCCGCCACGGAGCTAGGAGCAGGGGGTGGGGGCTGGGCCCGGGCTTGGGGACCACAGGCCCGGGGACCCAGGTTTTGGACAGTGTGCGGAGCGCTGGAGCCGGGCTAAGGGCAGACGCCTGTCTGCCTCCCGTGGGGCCTGCTCCGGGCTGGCCCGAGGTGTCCTCGGGAGGGCCTGGGATCCCGCCCGCGCTCCCCAGCCGCTGGCAACCGCAGATCCCTCTGCCCGGCGCCTCTGGGGGGATAAGGGCTTCCAGCCCTCCGGAGGCTTCCAAACCAGCTCCGGCGGCGGACCCTGCCCTCAATGAGGGTCTGCTGGCCCTGCCCCCCCCCCCAGCCACCATCTCTGCTTCCTCTGCGCGCCTCGGAGCAGCCGCGTGGGCCAAGAACCCTGGCGACCCCGAGCCAGCCCCCACGGGGGTTCCTGAAGCCAGAGGGTCCCACCCCCCTGAGGGCAGGGCCTCTCCTCCATCTCTGGGGGGAGGGAGGATTCTCCCCCCCCATCTCCTCCTTCAGCCACGGAGCTCTGGCCCCACACGCACCCGCATTAGGAGCTCCAACGTGCTCCAGCACCAGGGACAAAGCCATTGGGGGGGAGCTTGTCTAAAGCGGGGCCCTTGCTATTCCCCATGGGGGGGGCAGCACACCCACTCCCACACGCCCACACACACACACACACACACACTTATACAATCACACACACACGCTCACATTCACACACAGACACACCCACATTCACACACGCAAACACACATTCACACATACACTTACACACAGACACAATCACACACACTCACATTGACACACCCACACTCACACTCACACACCCACTCACACTGACACTCTCTCACACACACAGACACACACAATCATATTCACACTCACGCTTACACATTCACACACACATTCACACAGACACTCGCACTCACACAGCTTCTGGGCTCCTATGAAATGACCTGTCACACGCTGGTGTCCCAGGCAGCTTCCTGCTCTGCCTCTGGCTTCCGCTCCTGCCTCCACCCCCCCACCGTCCCCCCTCCTCCGTGTGAACCTGGGCCCCTCACGCAGCCTCCCTGGCTCTCTGGGCGGCCTCCTCGGGGGTCGGCTCTGGAAGAGCTCTTGCGCTGGAGGAGCCACCGGCTCAGCTGCCTCCGTCCCCGTTCTGGCCTTGTCCCTGTGTCTCGAGGGCAGCCCGTCACGGAGGAGAAAGGGCCTGGCTTTGGCCTTGGCTTCCTGCCTCTGGGTGACTCGGGCCTCAGTTTACTTGTCTGTAGAATGAGGCTGTTGGCCCAGATGGCCTCCTAGAGCAGAGAAGGGGGAGGGGAGTTGAAGCTCCCAGGCCCCAGTGGCTGACGAAGGTTCCTGGCACCCCCTTCCCCTGCCTCCCCACTCGGCGGCAAAGGGCTTGAGGAGCGGGGGCTGGGCCCCTCCCCCAGCCCGCTGCTTGTGGCAGAGAGGGGCCCTGGGAACCGCTGCCCGTTATCTCCTGTTCCCAGACGGTCTCCAAGGCCCCGGCCCCCACCTTCCTGAGGGAGCCTCTCCGGGGAGGGGCCGCGAGCTGCCTGGTTACCGTCTGCCCAGCTGGCTCGCCCTGCTGGGTTTGGGGGCAGCGCCAGCAGGCTGGCGTGCCAGGCCCGGGGGCCCGCCTCCTTCCCACACTGGAAGCCACTGGGCCGTGAAACAGAAATCCAGCCGCCAGACCCAGCGAGTGCCCCCCAGGGGAACAAGCAGACGGGCAGCCGTGGCATAGGGCGGCCGGCCGGGGGATCTGCTCCTCCTCCGACTCTCGGGCGCCCGTCCCCCTCGCCCGTCCCGACACCCTGCCTTCCTGCGTCCAGACTGAGCCGCCTCGGCCGAGGCCCCCAAGCCCTGTGTCTACCAGAGGCCCCCGAATCCTTCCCCGGTTCTGGAGCCTCCTCTTCTGAGAAGCCTTCCTGGATCACCCCAGTCCCACAGGACTCCTGCCTCCCCTCCCCTCTCCCCTCTGTCAGTCCCCACGCATGGGTGAGAGATGCCTTTGGGCCCAACCATTTTGTGGTGGTGGCTGGAGGAAGGAAAGAAAGAGAAAGTCAGAGACACAGAGAGACACACACAGAGGCAGAGACAGACACACACAGAGGCAGAGACAGAGACACACAGAGGCAGAGACAGAGACAGAGAGAGACACACACAGAGACAGAGACAGACAGAGACAGAGAGAGAGACACACACAGAGGCAGAGACAGAGACACACACACAGAGGCAGAGACAGAGACAGAGAGAGACACACACAGAGGCAGAGACAGAGAGAGAGACACACAGAGGCAGAGAGAGAGACACACAGAGACAGAGACAGAGAGAGAGACACACAGAGGCAGAGACAGAGACAGAGAGAGACACACACAGAGGCAGAGACAGAGAGAGACACACACACACACACAGAGGCAGAGACAGACAGAGACAGAGACACAGAGAGACACACACAGAGGCAGAGACAGAGAGAGAGACACACAGAGACAGAGACACACACACACAGAGGCAGAGACAGACAGAGACAGAGACACAGAGAGACACACACAGAGGCAGAGACAGAGAGAGACACACACAGAGACAGAGACACACACACACAGAGGCAGAGACAGACAGAGACAGAGACACAGAGAGACACACACAGAGGCAGAGACAGAGAGAGACACACACAGAGACAGAGACACACACAGAGGCAGAGACAGAGAGAGAGACACACACACACAGAGGCAGAGACAGACAGAGACAGAGGCAGAGACAGAGACAGAGACACAGAGAGACACGCACAGAGGCAGATAGACAGAGACAGAGAGACACACAGAGGCAGAGACAGACAGAAGCAGAGACAGAGACAGAGACACACACACAGAGACAGAGACAGACATCCAGAAACAGAGAGACAGAGAGGAGGAAGATGGATAAGCCGATATTGATCCAGGCTGCAATCAAGCCCTATTACAAATACAATAGACGAGGAAGCCATTCCCTGCCCTTCAGGGTTCCCAGGGGGAAGGGGACTTGGAAGGGCGGGGTCCGCGCAGCGGGCTGGGAAGACCCCGAAGGACCCGTGGCGAGGGAGCTCCCCGGGATCAGCCGGTGGCAGCTGCTTTGGGGATGAGTCCACACTGTCCGGGGCTGGGGGAGCTCGGACAGAAAGGGGCCTCTGTCCCCGAGGAGCCTGTGGAGGTCCGGAGATAAAGCCGAGGCCCTGCAGACGGGAAAGGACCTCCTGGCGGGATCAGTGGGAGATCCGCTGGGATCCGAGGGGCCTTTGGCCGCCAGGGCTGCTTCAGCAGGGAGTGAGCATCCCGTCGTGGTGGGGGCCAGTGATTCCTCCTTGGAGACCCTGGATCCTGACCCCCCGAGCAGACTCGGAGCTGCACCGAGCTTGTAGGGAGGCAGGGAGGCAGCCGACGTTAGTGGGGGAATCTTGGAGATGCCCGGGCAAACCCCCGCTCGGCTCCTGCCCACCTGGGTGACTTTGGGGAATGGCCCGGCCTCTGTGCCCTCACCTTGCATGACCTTGAGCTCCCTCCCTGCTGGACTCCTGTGACCCCAGGAGTCCAGGATTGAGGCCTCAGGCTCCCCCAAGGTGCCAGGGTTGGGCCAGAGAAGGGAGAGAGAAGGATGCTTGCAGAGGGAAGCGGGAGGGAGGGCAGGGGGTCACCCGAGGATTCTGACCTTGACCACAAACCCGGCACGGGAAGGGGGACATCTGACCCGGAGGCTGGATACGTGCCAATGGCCCCTCTCGGGAAGACCTCTGTGAGGTTTCTCCTCCCCTTGGGAAGTCTGATAGAGAAGAGAGGACCCCAGCAGGGCAGACCTTGAGGTGGGGGCCAAGAGTGCCCCAGAGCAGACCCCAGTACCCCTCCCCAGAGGCTGACTCCCCACCAGGGGCCCCACTGATGGGGCTGATCCGGGCAAAGCCTGTTTGGGGTTCCTTGGGGGTTTCCCGGGTTGGGAAATTTCCCTTCCCCCCCCCTTTTTTTTCCTTCCCCCCTCCTTTCCTTTTTCCTTCCTCCCCCCCCCCCTTTCCCCCCCCCCCTTGCCCCCCTTTATCCCCCCCTTTTCCCTCCCCTTCCTTTTTCCCCCTTTCCCCCCTTCCTTCAAACCTTTTTCCCTCTTTTCCTTCCCCCCCCCCCCCCCCCCCCCCCCCCTTTTTTTTTTTTTTTCACCCCCCCCCCCCCCTCCCCTCCCCCCCCCCTTGCCACAACCAACCTGGGTGGGGAACCCCCCCAAAGCCTTGGGTTACAAACAAAAGTTTTGAAAGCCGGTGGGGGGACCCGAAGGGGGCCGGGGAGGGCCCCGGGGCCGGGCAGGGGCTTTGCCCCACTTTTTAAGGGTAAGAGGCAGAGGGCGGGGGGGGTCCTTTGGGGCGGGTGGTTGGGGGCGGGAGCCGCCCGGGACTTCGCTCCAGGTCCAAAGGAAGGCGGTGGGGACTGGAGCCACCGTGACCTGGGACTTGGCCAGACGCCCTGGCCCGCTCTCCGAGGGCTTGGGGGGGGCGGCTTTGCAGTCCTGCAGAGCCCAGAGTCCCCTCTTTGGGGGGGGGTCCTGCCTGGTATCTGCCCCTGCCTCCCCAGCTTGGTGGCCAGTCCCAGCCGTGGACGCCCCTCATCCCAGCCTCAGGCGAGACTTGGGGGGGGGGGTGTAGACGCAGACCCGCGGGCAGAGGCTGGCCTCCTGCCCCGAACCGGGCCCTTCTGGCCAGCCTGGCCGGCGATTCTCCGGAGGCGGGCAGCCCCTGCCCCTCCCCCCTGGTCTGGAGCTGCGCTGCTCCTGGACGGGCTGCGGGACCTCCTCCCCTCGCTCCCCTGTTAGACCCGACGCTCCGCGAGGGCAGGATCTGCCTTTGTCTTCCCGGAGTTCTTGGCACACAGTCAGTGCCTAATAGATGCTTTCATTCAAAACTCACAAGTCCTTGGGAATAACGTTCCCCAGCGTTCCCAGGGCTGCGGCACCGGGAGGGGAGGGGAGGCCGGGGATGGACTCGGCTGGCCCGGACCTCGGCGGGCCCCGGGGCCCAGAAGGGCAGCCCGAGGCCTGGCTGGAAGCCAGAGCCCTGGGAAGGGGAGGGAGGACGCTGGCCAGGGCTCGGGGCTGCCCGCGCGGCAAATCTCCGGGCCTCGCGCGGCCGCCTGCAGGGCCCGGTGCCGGGACTCGGCGCCCTGGTGAGAGGGGCAGAAGGCACGGGCCGCCTCGCTGTTGTCCCGCGGTGGGTGGGTGGGGAACCTGGGGCCCTCCAGGGCAGCTCCGCCTCCCCCTCCCCCCCGGAGTGCTACCCGTGCATTGGACAGAAGAGTAAGCTGAGGCCCATTGAGACAAAAAGGCTGGGCCAGGGGCCCCGGGGGGGAGCCCGGACCAGTCTGGATCTCTGGGTGCCCCTGGACAAGGCTCTTGGTCCCAAACTCCAACCCTGAGCCGGGGCCAGGGAAAGGAGGGGCTGGGGGGGAGATGCAAAGACAAATGGGCTGAGTGCCCAAGCCGAGGCTGGGGGGCATGGCCTGGATGCCCCGGGGGGGGGTCAGAGAAGTGCTGGGGACCCTCCCCAGCTGGCAGCCCCCTCCCCCAATCTCCATCTCTTAAGTCTTGTCTTCCCAGGCCCAGGGCTGGCTGGGGACGCGTGTCCTGCAGGGAGAGTCCCTCTATCCTCCCCTCCGGCCTTGGCTGGCCCATGCTGGGCGGGGGTCGGGGGTGGGGCCGGGGGCACAGCTGGACTTGCCTGGGGGGGGCAGGGAATGGGCACGAGGACCACCTGTGGTGCACAGCTGGGGGAGGAAAGTTTCTCAGAATTGGGGAGAGCCCGGGTGGGAGGGGAAAGGGTTAGGGTTAGGGCAGAGCCGTGGGAGGCGGCCGCACTGGGCTTCCCGGCCCTGTCTTCCTCTGCCTCGGAGCGGCTCCCTGGGGTTGGCAGGTGCGCACAGGATAGCTGGCAGTGGCTCTGCTGCCCCGGGCACAGCGGCAGGGGAGCGGCGAGCTCGCCATCCAGGATGTCCGCCCCTGCCTCTGTTGGGGGCACAAGATCGCCCGCAGTCAGGGAACCCCCGGAGCGGGGGGAAGGGGGACTCGGGGGGCTCTGGCTTCTCCTCTGGGCTCCCTCTTCCTTACGTCTGGCGCCTTGCTCCCATGTGTTGGGAAGCTGCAAACTGGGTTTAAGATGCGCGATCTATTTTGTGCAGAGAAGGGGGAGCGCCCCCGTGCCCTCCCTGGGAAACAAGGCTCCTGAGGGCAGGGCCCTTGGGTTTGAGGCTTGAGGGCTGGCCGGGTACACAGTAGGTGCTTCATACTGTTTACTGAGTTGAATTGGGGCTTAAATAAGCCCGGGAGAATGTGGGGGACACTCTGAGAGCAAAGGGCTTTAAGTGACCACATCGCAGCCCCCTCTCCTGGGGAGAGGGTCTAAGGCAGTCCGGCCCCAGCCCCTGAGCGTGCCTTGCCAGGGGAGCTCAGAGGCAGAGAATGAAGATGTGCCATAAGAAGAGAATGGAAGAGGGGGGGGCCCCTGGGCTCCTGCCCCAACCAAACCAGGATGGGGAAGGGAACGGCCCATCGAGGATCCCGCCATCGGCAAACAAAGGCAGATGCCCTTTGCCCAAAGGGGTTTTTCAACTTTTTTTCAATAAACAAATATTTCCTCTCCCTCCCAAGGCCCCCCAAACCCGCTCCCGGGTGGCGTGAAACACGGGCCTCCGATGGAAACCGCAGCCTCCCTTCCCGGCTCGGGGGCAACGGGCTCTGCCCAAATGGCGCCCCGTTCTGCCCCCCTCACCTGGCGGCAGCGGCGAGTCTCCCAGAGCGCCTCGGGAAACGTCCCTGTTCTTATGGCACGGTGAGCCTGGGTCACACCCGTGGCCGTTCCCCAAGCGAGGGGCGCCCTCTTTGTCTCGGGCTCAGGAGACTCAACTCTTACAGTCCGAACAGCAACTTCTGTGGGGACTCACTCTGGGCCTAACTGGGGGTTTCCTTGTGTTTTCTTTTAGAGAGAGACAGAGAGAAAGAAAAGAGAAACAGGGAGGGAGCAAGAGAGGGAGAGAGAGAGAAGGAAGAAGGAGGAGAGAGTGAGCATGGACAGCCAATCTCTGCAGCCTCGAAGGCTCCCGTTTCTTGCCTCCCCTGGCACGTGTTCTCCATGCTCCTTGCCTGTCCTGCCCAGCTGAGCTATGGGACTCCCTGCCGTTCCCGCCTCTCCACCCCGACTCCCGCTGCTTCCTCCCTGGGTTTCCTCCTGCAAATGCTTCCTGGAAGCCTGTGCAAGTCCGGTCTCACTCCTGGACAGCCCCGTCTCCCTCCTCTGCTTCCTTCTCCGGGCACCGAAGGGGACTCGGCTGGGCCGGGAGGAGGCCTTTGCCCCACGAGGCGCCCTTGCGCCCCTGGGGGGAAGGGCCTGGCTCTCCGCCCGCAGGGTCAGGGGCAGCCGCCCTGGGCCGGAGAAGCAGATTCTCGCCCGTCTGGGCCGCACAGTCACGAGGCTCTTGGCCTGGCGCCTGTGCCTTAGGAAATGCTGCTTCGCAGCTTTATTTTTAGCCGCAGGAATTCAGCCCTTGACATTATTTGGGTTTTCATGGGGAAAAACTGGGCAAGGAGAAGCCGGACTCCGTCGTCCGAGCCAGGCCCCAGCGCGCTGCGGTCCTGCCTGAAATGGGGGATGGAGGCTTGGTGGCCGCCCGGACATGGTGCCCCCTCAGGTGAGGAGCCGGCTTCTGCTCTGATCCGAGATTGGACCAGGCCGGGGCGGCCACAGAGCTGATGGCAGCCGCGCAGCATCCTTCTGGCTTGGGCAGCACAGGGGAGGGGCCGGCTCCGGACGAGGCCATTGGCCACGCGCGATGACCAATAGGATCCGAAGGATGGGAGGCACCTCAGCTCTGGGCCCCCGGCTGGAAGCCGAGATGGGAAGGACGAGGTCTGGGAGCTACATGAGGCGGGCCCTCCGTCCTCCTTCGGACTCCATCTCCGCCCATTTCACAGATGAGAAAGCTGAGGTTCAGAGCAGATCGCACAGGTAGAAAATAACAGGCAGGAGGCAGACAGTCAGCCCTGAGGTGGATGAGGTCACTGCACCCAGAGCCAAGGCTGGGGAGGGGGGGCAGGAGTGGGGGGAGCCCTCCTGGAGCCCCGGTCCTGGCCCAGGGGAGGCGGGAGATCCAGGGCTCTGGGTACCTTTGCCTGTGCCCTCTGACCCCGCCTTTCTGACTCCCCCAGCCCCATTCATGGAGCTCGTTCTGAGCCTTTCTCCACATCCACAGCTCACAGGCCCCCGAGAGCAGGCCCCGGAAGCAGCAGAGGGCCCGGCTCTGGCCCCGGCTCTGACCCCGGCTCTGGCCCCGGCTCTGACCCCGGCTCTGGCCCCGGCTCTGACCCCGGCTCTGACCCCGGCTCTGGCCCCGGCTCTGGCCCCGGCTCTGACCCCGGCTCTGGCCCCCGCTCTGACCCCCGCTCTGACCCCGGCTCTGACCCCGGCTCTGGCCCCGGCTCTGACCCCGGCTCTGGCCCCGGCTCTGACCCCGGCTCTGACCCCGGCCCACCACTCAGGTCCCTGGGGTCCCGGAGGCCTGTTTCTGTCCCAGCCAATGAGGGGCTCGGAGTCAGGGGGAAGAGGGCGGGCCCATGGCTGAGGTCTCCCCGACTCTGTGGGGCACAGAGATAGGGCGCCCCAGGCCCCACGGGATCCCACATCCCCGGCCCTCTTCCCCTGGGAGACGACACAGAGTGAGCTCGGGGCGTGCTCCCTCTCAGCTGCAGAGGCTTTGGGAGAGAAGCAGGAGGGGGCCAGCAGGAGCCTTCCTCCCAAGCAGCTGCCCAGGCCCCCCCAGGCCTCATCCTCAGAGTGGCGGGTCTCCCAGGGCCTCCTTCTGGGGGCAGCGGGACTCGGGGCCTCATTCTGGGGGCGGCAGGACTCCCGGGGCCTCCTTCTGGGGGCGGCAGGACTCCCGGGGCCTCCTTCTGGGGGTGGCAGGGCCCCGGGGCCTCCTTCTCGAGGCAGTGGGGCTGCCAGGGATTTCAGGACCAAGGCCGGCTGGTCTCCCCCGGCCCTGCCTGGCGGCACCAGTGCCCGCTGGGCACAAATGGCAGAGGGCGCCGTGTTCCAGGCCCAAGTGTTGACTTTGGAGGACGTGCTTTCCCAGTGGAGCTTTTCCAACAAAGTGACAGGAGGAACCATTTCTGGGTGGGAAGGGAAAGAGGCCGGGACGGAGCCGCTCCAAGTGCGCTCTCAGGGGAGGTGCCCCAGACAGCGAGGGCGAAGGCCGCGTCCCAGGGCAGAGCCTGTGCCCACGGCCCCTTTTCAGCTCCCTGAGGATGCAGAAGACTCCGCTATCAAGGAACCGACATTGTGGTCCCCGGGGGGACCATAGACAGGGAATGCTGGGAGCAGGAAGTCCCGAGTTCAGTTCCAGCACCGGACAATGACTCTGGATGAGTCACTCGACCCGGGCCTCCAGGCCAGCACATCCTTTACAGGCAAACTAAGGAACTGGATTAGTAGCTAATTAGTAGCTAAAGAGGGACCAGGACCAGGTCCCCCGGCTTCTGGGTCAGAGTGGATAATTCCTCCGGGCCTGGAATCCCACCTGTAACCCCACACTCTGGACCAAAGCCCCCGTTTTCCGGGAATTTAAGGAACCTGTTAACCCCCTCCCCACCACTGGAGAGTGTCTGCCAGTGCTCGGCCGGAGCTGGTGGCATGGGGAGGGGAAGGCCAGCCCCGGGTTCCAGTCGCACGGGGAAGACCCTGCCCAAGGCTTCTCCCTCCCCCAGGGCTTGGTCTCTGGGAGGGATGTCTTACTGGCCACGGGGGCCCCAACAGAGCTTCTGTGACTTGGGCCGTAAAACTGAGGGGATCCAAGCTTCCGGTGGGGGCTGAGAGGGGCCCAGGCAGGCCGGAGCCTTCCCCGGGGGCCGGCCCTCGGCCAGGCTGTGTCTTGGGGCCGGCCTGCGCCTCTCAGGCCCCCTGGTCCCGCCGTCTCTGGCTCCTCATCCCAATCCGATCCTTGCTTCAGGTTGCTCTGGTTCCTCTTCCAAAAGTTGCACCCCAGAGACTAGAGTCGGTTTGGGTCCATCTGGCGATTTCTCTGTAGAACCCATTTCAGCACCAGCCTTTCCTGGACAGGGTCCACAATGGGCTCTTCAGAGGGCGCCCCAGGCCCGGTTCCGTGTCTCTAGACCAGGAGACCCGGCTCAGAGAAGGTCTTTGCAAGGCAGAATCTGGGCCTGGGCCTGCGGTTGGGGGCCAGCCTGTGGTCGGGGCCCAGGGCCTGCGGTTTGGGGCCTGGCCCTGTGGTCAGGGGCTGGGGCCTGTGGTCAGGGGCTGGGGCCTGTGGTCGGGGGCCGGGGCCTGTGGTCGGGTGCCCTCCTCAGAGGCCTCTGTACCCGAGATGTGCCACCAGACAGGGGGGCAGGACCCGGCTGGGTGCCCCAAAGGCAGGAGCTTCAGCCCACTTAGCAGCCCCATGACCCTGCAAGGCAGCAGGTCCCTGAGGAGGGAGAAGTCCCTTTTCCCTTTCTCCTTCACGGAAGGCCCCTTGGCGGACCTGGGGCTCCACGTGCCCGGGGTGCTCGGAGCCTCACCGGGGCCTCCTTTGTTGGGGGTGGGGAACATCTGCATTTTACCCAGGAAGAAACGGGTCGAGTGACTCATCCGGAGTCACTGTCCGGTGTGGGACCTGAGCTTGGGACTTCCCGCTCCCAGCGTTCCATGTCTGTGGTCCCGCCAGGGGCCACAATGTCGGTTCCTTGATAGCGGGGTCCACCCCATGGAAAGGAAACCCGTTTGCATCAAATTTTGGACAATAACTGGGAAAATGAGTGGAGTTCCCCCCCCCCCAGGCTTGGGTTCTGGGCTCCAGAGCTGGGAGGGACTCAGAGGCCATCCTAGCCCAGGCCCAGGCAGTTAGGTCTTTGCCCACGGAGGGAGAAAGGGGCAAAGCCAGAATTTGAACCCAGAGTCTCTGAGGGGCTGCGCTGCTCTCAGGGCCTGAGCTGCTTTCTTGCTCTTTTAATGTCCCTAGAGGCCAGAGGCCAGCTTCCTCAGCTCCCATTTCTGGGTGTCTTACTCTTGCCGAGCACAGGGACCAAGAACTGGGACGGAGCACGGGGACTGAGAACCGGGACCGAGAACTGGGACCGAGCACAGGGACCGAGAACAGGGACCGAGAATGGGGACCGAGAATCGGGACTGAGCACGGGGACCGAGAACAGGGACCGAGAATGGGGACCCACCTACTTCCTGCTGAGCAGCCCACAAGAATGGCCAGCCTTGGCACGGGGCACGACCACCGGGGTATTTTTAGAGCCTGGTCAATGCCCAGCAGGGCTGGGAGGGAGAGGCCGAGGAAGCCTGGGCTCTGAGCTGGGCCGGCGGCCCCTCCGGCTGCTCAGGGGAACAGCCCAGGCCCAGGCCCAGGCCGTGGGGGGGCCGTGGGATGGAAGGCCCTGGGCGTGGCCGGGGGCAGGGGAGCCTCCGCAGCAGGATCTGGGCCCCAGTGATCCCCATCATCCCCCACCCTTTCCCGGCCTTGGAGCCCGTGGGGCTCCCCCTCATTCCAACTGAGCTTCAGCCAGGGCAGAGATTGAGCCCCGGCCTCCCGGCTCCGGAGCCACTGCCCACAGGGGCCCACAGCCCAGCAGCAAGGACCGGACCCCTCCCCTCTGCCCACGGCCGGCTGGACCTCAGCTCCTCCAGACTCAGGACCGCAGCCGGAGCGGGAGGGAGGGAGATGAGCGGGCGCGGTCACTGAGCAGAGCCCCTCCCCCGGGTGGTCACGGCCCCTGTGCTGGGGACCCCCGTGCGGGCAAAGAGCCTGCAGCCCCCCCCCTCCCGGAGCCCTTCCCCTCATCCCCATCCAGCCGGGAAGGGCTTCGGAGCACGGCCCCCCCAGGGCCCCGAACCAGCCCCAGTGACATCCCGGGGCCAGAGACCATGGTCCCGCTGAGTAACTCCGGGAGGGGGCCCAAGGCTGGGCCCGGGGGCTCAGGGGCTGCTGGGTGTGAGGGGGTCCTTCCCACGGGGGCCCGGGCATACAGATGTAAATATGGGCTGTGCTGTGTGTGCCTGTATGTGCGGGTGGGAATGTCTGTGTACAAGAGTCCGTTTGTCGTGTGTAAGCGTGTGTATGTGTGAACAGGTGCCTCTGAGTGTGCTGTGTGCACAATGGTCTCCCCCCCCACTTATGGGCCTCCCCCTGCCGGGTTCTCCCCCCACTGCCCCCCCCCACTTATCCCCCCCCTGCAGGCCCCATCTCGCCACCCCCGGGGCCAACTGCTCAGGGCGCTCCCGAGGAGCCCCCCTTGCTTGGTTCTGGGGGGCAGCCGCGAGCCCCGTCCATCAGGGCGCCCGTTGAGGGACGCGGAGGGTCAGGCCGCGGTTCTTCATGCTCCGCTGGGCAGCGGCAGGAAGATGGGAGCAGTGACCATGAACAGGCCCTTCCAGGCGGGCGTTTGTGCCGAGTGGGAGGGAAGCGAGGGCCCCCCCCCGGGGTCTGCGGGCGGCTCCGTGCAGGGCCAGCTCCTCGGATGGCACCTGGGCCTCCTTTACCTTCCAGACCGGCAGGAGCCGCACCTTCTGCAGGCCCCTCCCTGGCCTCCCTCCCAGTCCTGGCCCTGGTCACCATACACTGCTGCAGGGGTTTCTACACGGGCCTCCCTGCCTCTGACCTCTCGCCCACCCTCCCACAGCCGGGGACGCCCCGAGCCCAGACCCGGGCACTGCGGGCCCCCAGCAGGAAGCCTCCCGGCTCCCCGGCACTTAAGGGGCTCCACCTGTGGGCTGCCTGTGCCTCCTGCCCGCTGGGGAGCCCCCGTTCCAGCCCTCCTGGCCCACTGCCCCCAGTGAGTCACACGCGCCCCCCCCCCGCCTCACACAGGTGTCCCCTCATGCCCGGGATGCCCCCTTCGCTGCCGCTTTTTGGCCCCCCCACGCTGGCTCCTCCATGCCCCCCCCTTCGGCACCCCTCCTCCCCATGCCCCTGGGCCCCTCAGAACAAGGGAACCGTTTCAGGCTGGAGGGCAGGGAGGTGACCCTGCCCGGTGGCCGCCGCCTGCTGCCCAGGAGGCTTTGGGGCGGGGAGCAGGGGCCCCCTGCCATGTTGAGGCCCCGGGGCCACCCATAGGGAGTCCTATGGGGGCTCAAAGGGGAGAGGGCGATTTTGGCCCCTTCGGTGCTCGTGGGAGAGGGAGAGCATGGCCGGGCTCGGGGCCGCCCCCCGCAGGGCCTGGCACTTGGTAGGTGCTCACACACTGCCCCATCCTCCATGATCTCTGGCCAGAGGGGCGGGGGCAGGGGCGGGGGGCAGGGGGAGGTCTGACCCAGGAGCCTGCAGGTGATGAGCTCCCTGTCACCGGGGGCAGGCGAGGAGGCAGGAAGGGAGCCTAGGAAGGTACATCGGGGGGGGGGGGGGGGGCGGCCCAGAAGCCGGCAGGGAGGCTGCCGGTGGGGGGGGGGTGGCGAGGGAGGAGGCCAAAGGCACCGGCCTGACGTCAGCTGGCGTGAGTCATCAAATGACTCACAGAAAGCTCCCGGGCTGGCTGCTGGGGCCAGTGAGGAGCCGGGGCCCCCACAGGCCTTCTCTGCCCCCCAGTGAGCCCCCGGCCCCACAGGTCTCTGCCCGTCAGTGAGCCCCCGGCCCCACAGGTCTCTGCCCGTCAGTGAGCCCCCGGCCCCACAGGTCTCTGCCCCCCAGTGAGCCCCCGGCCCCACAGGTCTCTGCCCGTCAGTGAGCCCCCGGCCCCCACAGGTCTCTGCCCCCCAGTGAGCTGCCGCCCGCTCCCGGGCTTTGTTTCTTCCCTGGGGCTCCGGGGGCCCTGCTCTCTGCGTGGCCATGGGGCCTTTGGCCGAGGGCTTCGCCCGGGCTCGTGCCGTGTGTGGCCACGGCGGCCACGGGACTGTGGCAGATCCAGACCCGCCGCCAGGCTGACGGGGAAGGATCCCAGGCGAACTTCCCTGGTGGCGTCCCCGGCCCTCTCACCTCCTCCCCGGACTCCAGACGTGTTTTTCCATTGGCGTCCCGGCTGCGTGCCCTCGCCCCCCCTCCCACACTTCCCCTCCAGGGGCTGGCCCCGCACAGCCAGCCTTTGTTCCTCCTGGCCCCTCGCAAGCTGAGACCTTCCTGAGGCCGACTTTCCCACCCCCCGCCTCCCCCACCTGGCGCTGGGCCCACTGCCCCCCCCAGGCCCTGGGGCTCCAGGCCATGGCCAGCCTCCCTCTGGGCCCAGAGCAGCAGGATGGTCGGTGGGCAGCCGTGGCAGCAGAGCTGGCCCTGGGCCCGGGGCACCTTCAGGTTCTGAGACCAAGAGGCCTGGGCCCGGGGAGGGGGAATTGCCTGCCAAGGGGAATGCGGTCCTGGGGCTCTGGCCCCCTAAGTCAGCAAGCCCAGGGCTGGGGGAGGTCGAGCAGAGACCCCGAGAAGGGGGACAGAGCCCGTGAAAGCGGGAGCTCGGGAGGCTGGGGGCACAGAAGGCCTGGAAAGCCCCCAGAGTGAGCCTTAGGGCGGGGTTTCACGGGACAGACATTGGGCAAGTTCTTTGCATGGCCGTAGCTGGGGGCCGGGGAAGGAGGCCTGGGTTTTGAATTCAGGACCTGGGAGACCCCATGTCTCTCTGGCCTGGGGGGGGCCCTTCTCTGTCAGTAGAGAACAGATCCCAGGAGGACCGAGGGGCTTGTTGGGAGAGAGACGGGTGGTATGCTGGCTCATGGCGGTGGGAGAGACCTGCCCCAGAACCCCAACTGTGCCCTTACTGGCTGTGTGACCCCGGCTCTGCAAGCATGTGGGGGGGCTCCCTGGCCCCTGACCACGGGGGGGACCCTGGCTCTGCAAGTGTGTGGGGGGCTCCCTGGCCCCTGACCGCAGGGGGGGACCCTGGCTCTGCCAGTGGGTGGGGGGGGTCCCTGGCCTCTGACTGTGGGGGGGGACCCCGGCTCTGCCAGTGGGTGGGGGGGCTCCCTGGCCTCTGACCGTGGGGGGGACCCCGGCGCTGTGAATGTGTGTGGGGGCTCCCTGGCCTCTGACCGTGGGGGGGGACCCTGGCTCTGCAAGTGTGTGGGGGCTCCCTGGCCTCTGACCGTGGGGGGGGACCCTGGCTCTGCAAGTGTGTGGGGGCTCCCTGGCCTCTGACCGTGGGGGGCCCTCGTCAGTGTGGAAAGGCCCTAAGATTCGCACTTTCCCTCCGAGGGCTTGGGGAGGCGCTGACCCACTGGAAGGAGGCCTAGTGTCCCTCAGGGAATCTCCTGGGTGGAGGAGGACATGGCTCCCAGCCATCCTGGACCCGGTTGCTCCCTGGCCACAGCGGGCCCTGAGCCCGAGCCCTTTGCCACCGGAGCGCCTGTGCTTGTGGGAGACTGCGGCCGTTCACCTGGAGAGGACAAGGGGCCAGTGGCCGGAAAGGCTGGACGCGGGGAGGGGAGCAGCCAGAGCCCACAGGAGCCACTGCGGAGGCCAGAGGCCGGGAGAACCGGGCAGGGCCGTGATCTAGCAGCGCCGCTGAGACCGGAGGCAAGGAGGCCGATGGAAGAGGGCCGCGCCAGCCCCGAAAGTTGCTTTCCTCATGGGGCTCCACCGGGTCTGGTGGCACAGGGGGACGCACGACCAGCCCCCTCGGAGAGGGAGAAGTCCCGGGCTTTCCCAGTGCTGCCGGGCCCCACCGGGGCTTTCCCCGCATGAAGGCTTCCCTGAGCTTAGTCCCCCGCGCGTCATGGGGGAAAGTGCAATAGACCTGGAGTCAGGACAGTTCTTGAGCTGGGACTGGGTTCGAATCCCGCCACTCCAGGCATTGCCTTCAGCAGGTCGTTCCTCTCTGAGCCTCAGCTTTCTCATCTGCAGAATGAGGGGGTTGGAGGAGAGGCCCCCGAGAAGCCCCTGAAGCAGGCAGGCAGGGGCCAGGGCCCCACTCTCTCCCAGGGCTCAGCTGTGGAGTGTTGCCCAGGGCCCTTTGAAGCAGGGATTGGAGCCAGGCGCTCCCAACTCCCAGCCAGCCCTGCAGCCCAGTCCCAGGCCATCGCGGCGTGTCTTCGATCCACACCCCGTCCCCCGAGTTTCCCTGAGCCGCCCTCCATCCCTGAGTGTGCCCAGCAGAGAGCAGAAGGAAAGGCCTGGCCCTCCCCACCCCCAGCCCCAGCCGCTAAGTGGCTGCTCTAACCACCGCCCTGACTGGCCGGCCCCACTACTTAGTCTGGGCAATATCTGTCCGCTTTCCTGTCTGCACACGGGAGCTTCGCTCGGTCTGGGACAAGCTCGGAGAGCAGCCTGTGTCTCTCGGTCCCGTTCGCTCTTCCCTGTGCCTCCGTCTCCCGCTGGGGCCTCTGTTCGTCTGGAGGGCACAAGCGTGGCCCCCTGACCCCACCCCCACTTGCTGCATGATCAGCCCGCTGACTTTCCAGACCCAAAGATCCCCATGGGACATGTGGCAGCTGTCCTGTGCTCGCCCTGCACCCCTCTATCCCACCCTGCACCCCCTATCCCTCCCTGCAGCCCCCTGTCCCCCTGCACCCCCTGTCCCCCTCTATCCCGCCTGCACCCCTCTGTTCCCGTTGCAGCCGGCTGGCTTCAGCAGCTGAGGGGCTCCGGGTCTGCCAAGCTGGCGGTTCTGAGCCTATTGGCGCAGAGCTGGACTCCGGAGAGCACGGGAGAGTGGCCCTGGTCCCGGCCCCCAGGAGCCCCGCCCTCAGGGCTCTTCCCAAGGACCAGCCCCGCTGCTCGCTGGGAGATGGGCCACGGGCGGCACGTGGCGGGCGTGTGGCTCACGGCCGAGGCCGGGGCAGGCCCGCGAGTGAGAGCTCCCTGTGGGAGGCTGGGCTGGAGGCAGGGCCCCTCTCTCGCCCTCCCCTTGGGTGCGATCACTATTGGGGAGCACTGGCAAGAACCAGGCAAGAGCTTGCCCCAGGCGGCCCCGCCCCTCGGATGCCCCTTTGCCGCGCGCACCCTGGGGAAGGCGGCCCCTCGTGTGAGGGGGAGGACGGGAGGGGGGGCAAGGCCTTGCCGGAGCAGCCTGTGGCGGCTCCTTTGGGGAGAGGGACCGGAGGGACCGGCCTTTCCCAGTGGAGGAGGCGGCCCCTCCCGGCCCCTTGTGCTGACCGTCCCAAAGGATACCTGGAGGCTGCGCTCCGGCGCCCGCCCTCCGGGAGCGGCTGCCTAAGCAGTGGATGGCAGGCCGGGCCAGGGGCTCCTCGGGAGCCTCAGTCACCTGACGACTCTGCCCCCTTGGCCTGGGGACAGAGGGCCTGCCTCCGCGGGGGCGGGGCCAAGGCAGCCCCCGATTCGCCGAGTCTTGTCTCACCCCCTGTGGGCCGGAAGAGTCGGGACGGTGGGAGAAGCCGGGCCCCCGGGAGTCAGACAGCGGCCAGCGGGCCCACGGGCTGCGGGCGTTCGGGCGGAGGGATGCGGCCCTGCAGAGGCGGCCAGCAGGGCGGGACCGGGCGCTAATGACCAGGGAGGGAAAGGAGGGGGGAGGCCCTCGGTGGTGGCTGACCTCGGCCCTCCCCCTCCCCCGCCGCCGGACCCTAGTGGGCTGAGGACCATCTTGGTCCAGTCTTGAGAAGGGCTGCAGACTGGGACAATGCTGAGCCTCGCGGCCTTTGCCTCCTTTGGGGGCGTTCTGCAGGTCTCTCCTCCCCAGCCTCCCCTGGGGGCGTTCTGCAGGCTCCCCTCTCCAGATTGGAGGCCTGGGCAGGGCAGGCGGTTCTCTGGGGTCTCCTGGCAGAGAGGCGCTCCCTGGGGTGGGCCTGGAGCCAGTGAGTGGAGCAGGGAAGCTGGGGGAGGTGGCTGGCGGGGCCCCTTGGGCTCTGACAGCCCCTTGGGCCCCGCGCCTCTAATTGCTTATAAGGAAAACTGGCCGGGCTGATGGGAAAGGTCTCAAACGCGAGGCTGCTCCTTGCCAAGGTCCCCGCGGGCCGAGCGGGATTTCTGTGATGGATGGGAGCTGGTGGCTCTGGCGCACACGGTGCCGGGAGTGTTTACACTGTCCAGGAGGCTCTGAGAGCAGAGAGCTCTTATGAGAGGAAGGCCGGCTTCTAGTCTGGCGGGAGGCCAGGGCAGCTCCCGGCCCAGAGGGTGCCTTCCCCAAACGTGGTCTCCGCCACCCACTCGTCCACAGTTGCCAGGGCCATGGGGCAATGGGCGCGGGGGCAGGGGCTGCTGAGGGCGGGCGGGCTCTCAGGGAAGGGAGGGATCCAGGATCCAGGGTTCCAAGGAACCTCTGCACCCACCCAGAACCAAGCACGTAGCATTTATTGAGCATCTACTACATTGCCAAGCACAGAGAAGCCCTCGGGATGCTTCCAGCCTCACAAAGGGGACAAGATGGAGACAGCCAGAGAGAAGGAAAGCAGAGACAAGCAGCAGGGGAGGCAAGAGGGTGGAGGGGAAAGCCTTCGGGGAGAAGGGGCTGGCCCCAAAGGGCATGGGAACTGTGCAGGGCCCAGCGCTGTGACTGGGGCAGCAGGGGCCCCTGAAAAGAGAAGGGGCAAGTGGAGGCAGGCCTGGCACTGGGGCAGAGGCCCCGGAAAAGGGAAGGGGCAAGGGAGGGCAGGGCTGACTGGGGCAGGGCTCCCGGAAAAAGAGAGGGAGGGGAGGCGAGCCGGGGCCAGGGCCCCAAAGGGGTGCGCCAACCCTGTGGCCCGCCACAACACTTCAAAGGAACGGATTCAGGATGCCACAAGGGCCCGCTAAAGTGCTCTTACTAACTCCTTTGTCGTTGAGGAAGCCGGGGGCCCGGCCCAGGGGGTTCAGCAGGACCCTGCCTTGCTCCCCTCAGCCCAGCTGCCTGGGGGCCATTGCCCAGCCCCCGCCCCTCCTGGCCCCGGATGAGGCGGCTCTCCTTGGCCCAGGGGCTGATGTGGCCCGAAGGGGCCGGACCAGGCCTGCGGAGGGGACCTTGGACAAGTGCGGGAGCTCCTGGAAGACATGGCGCATGCGCCCCCCTCCCGGCTCTGGGCGGCCTTTCTGCCGGCCTCCCGGCGCCTGGGAGATGGCTCCGGGCTGCTCCGTGGCGCGCGGGGGAGGCTGGGAGGCCTGCGAAAGGCCTGCCGGGAGGCTGTGCGCTCCGACTGGCTCATGACCTTGGGCCCAGAACGGGCCTCTGGCAAAAGCAGGCTTGACGTTGGATCCCGGCAGGAGAGTCTGGGAGGGAGGCCTGGCTCCGCCTCCGCCATCTTGGCTGTCAGGTTTCTGGGGGCTGGCTCCCCGGGCCGGGCACCCGTGCTCCCCCAGCGGGGGGACCCGCCTCGCCCTTGGCCCGGGCCCCGCAGCCGGCTCCTGACGCTCCTCTCAGGCGCTTCCTTCCTCGCCCCGGCCCCGCCGCAGCCGCTCTTGGCCCGAGCTTTGGGTTTTCGGGGCCGGAAGGCGGCCAGAGGGGTGCGCGGGGGGGGCGGCCCGCTCTGCGGTGGCTTGTCCGGGCAGAGACTGCGGGCAGCGAGAAGCCCCTCCTGAGCCCCCGGCAGGGCGCGCTGCCGGCCCCCGGGGCTTCTGTTCTGGGGAAGCCCCCCCGGACCACCAGAGACGGCCCGGGAAGGACCATCCCCTCGCACGGCCCGCTCGGCTCCCCCGAGCCCGCTGGGGCCGGAGAGAAGCCCCAGGCGCTGGCGGAGCGGGATCGGCCCCGCCCCCCCGCGGCGCGCCCCGAAAAGGAGCAGGAGCGAAGCCTGGCGTAGGGACGCGGGCGTCTGTGTGTGGGCGTCTCCCGGCGCCCGGGGGCCCGCGCGGAGGGCTGCAGGAGCCAGGGGGCTTCGCGCCCACCTTGGCCGCTCTCCGCCCCCGCCCGCCCGCCGGGGCCGGCTTTCCCGCCATGGGGCGGCTGCGTGAGCCTGGAGACCCCTCCCCCCGGGCGTCCCGTGAGGCCCGGCTTCCCCCCAAGCATCTTTCCTGCGCTCCCCGAGCGGCCTCAGGGTCTCCCTCTTCCGCCTGACGGGAAGCGCGCCCCCCGTCGGGCTCCCGGGCTCGCGCCTGTCACCGCAGTCGGATGCCTAGGGAGGAGCCCCGCCCACAGCCTCAGGCACTTGTCCCCGCCCCCCGGGCGCTCGGTCCCGCCTCAGGCCGCCGGAGCGGGGCTGCCGCAGGGCGGATGGCTTGCGAGCCCCGCCCAAAGGCCCTCCCCTCAGAGGCTTCAGTGGCCAGCTCCGGCCCAATAAGAGCTCAGCGGTTCTCTCCGACCCCACCCAAGACCCGCCTCCTGGCCGCCGGGTTTTTCCTTAGGCCACTTTGGCCCGAGTTGCCGCAGGGCTGAAAGCTTCGAGGAGACCCCGCCCACAAATCAGCACCTTAGCGGCCTCCCCAGGCAGCTCCGGACCAATAGGAGCGCAGCGACTTTCCCCAGCCCGCCCCCTGAGCGCCTGGCCTCGCCTCCAACCGCCGTGGCCTGGGCTGCCGCAGGGCTGGATGGTTTCGGGAAGCCCCGCCCACAGACCCTCCTTCAGAGGCCTCCGCGCCAGCTCCAGTCCAATAGGAGGTCAGCGTCCCGCCCCCGCTCCGCCTCCGGCCTCCAGGCCCGCCCTCCCCGGAGCCTCTGGCTCTGCGGCCGCACTGCTGGGCCAGAGGCCAGGCAGCGGGCGGCGCTGCGGCCCGGATCTGTCGGAACCGGAGAAGGATGTGCGGCGCGCGCGGAGTGCCTGGGCGGGTCCCCGCCCTGGGTGGAAGTGGTCTCCCGCCCCGGGAGGCGGGGCGGCGGGGGCGGCGGCGCGGGCACGGGCAGGCGGAGGGCGCGGGCGCGGGCGCTGGGCCGGCCAGGGCCAGTCGGGCGGCGGCGGCGGCGGCGGCGGAGGCAGCTCGGAGCGCGGGGTTCCACGCGGACTGAGCACGGGAGGGACGGTGCCTGGCGGCGGCTGCGCGGCCTCTGGCACAGAGTGATGGAACCCAGCACCGCAAGCCAGGGGTGGGGGGGCCTGGTGGGGTGGGTCCCTGTGCAGTGCGTCCGCGCGCCCCTCCCGCCCCGTCCATCCCGGGCGCCCCGGTGTCCGGAGCCCGGGCGGCCCCGCGGGCGCGCTGCGCGCTGGACGGGGATGTGTGTGCACGTCTGCATCGGGGCGTGTGCGCGCGTGGGAGCGGTCGGGGCCGGGCCGCAGGGAGCGGCCCCCCCGGGCCCCTCTGACCCCGGAGGTCGCGGCCCGCGGGTCCCTGCCCGGCGCCCCGACCTGCGAAGGAGCCTGCGGGCACCGCCGAGGCTGGCGCGGAAGCTGCCGCAGACCCCTGGGGAGGGAGCCCGGCTCCCCGCCGCTGGCGCGCCGGTCCCTGCCCCTCCCCTTAGGTCCGAGAGGGGGGACCCCGAAACTTGTCCCCTTCGGTGCGGCGCCCGCGCCTTTGCCAGGCGCACAAAGGCGCTCCCCGCCCCCACGGCAGTGCTGCAGTTTGACAGCTTCGGGCGGGAGTGCCAGCGCATGCCAGCCCTGGCCTGGGCACCGGGGGTGCTCCAGAGGGACCCCGGCGCCCTCCTTCCCGCGCCCGTCCTCCTTCCCTCTGCCGGGAGAGACCCCGCGTCTGTGCTCCCCCCTCCCTCCTCCCCTCTGCCTGCCCTCCTCCCCCTCCCTCCCCCCTCCCCCCTCCCCAGGCACCCGAGGGGACCGGGTTCCGGACGCAGGCAGACAGGTGTACGCGCGGCCGGGGGTGGGGGCGAGGCCAGAGAGACGCTGACGCCAGGTGGGGGCTGCACGCCGGGGTCTCCGCGGGGCGGCGACCTGGGGTCCGTCCGGGGCGCGAAGGTGCGCCGGGCAGCCCCGGCAGATGGGCGCTCCCGGGGGCGCTGGCTCGGCGGCCAGGCTGGAGCGGGGAGGCCTCCGCAGAGAGGGGGCAGTGCTGAGAAGGACGGCGGCCTGGCCCCGGGAAGCCCTGCTGGCCGGGCCTGGTGGGCAGCGCCGGGATGAAGTCATGGGGGGATGGCCTGCGCCTCCCCGCCCGGGGGGCCCCTTCGGTGGGGGAGGGGCCGGACGAGCCGCGACCTATTTGGCAGATGCTCCCATCTTCTCAGATGGCTCGTGTCTTCCTCACATTGCACGGAAACTGAGCCCCCCCCCAGCTGAAGAGGAAAATCGGGTTCCTTTGCCCGGCACCTCGTTAGCGGCTCCCGAGCCTGGATCCCCATCTCTGCTCTTTGTGTGAAAAGAGAGGAAGGGCTCAGCTTGGCTTTTGGCTCCTTGGGGGGAACCTTAGTACCTGGGGGGGGGGGCGGAAGGCGAAAAGTAAACAAGTCTGCCTCCCCCCTCCCCTCTCCCCTCCCCGGAGCAGGACTGATTGAAGACGTAAGTGTTGTGCTCCTCGCAATGTCCTGTTCAGCTGGGTTTTTATGATGGGAAAAAATGTGGCTGGGCTGGCAGGGAGTGCAAGAAATGCTGGAAAAAGGTGTTTGGAGCACTGGCCCCGTCTGAGCAGGGGCGGAGGGGACTGTGGCAGGGCCCCGGAGCAGGCCCAGAAGCCCCGGCGGCTGCCCCGGAGCGGGCCCAGAATCCCCGGCGGCTGCCCCAGAGCGGGCCCAGAAGCCCTGGCAGCAGGGCCCAGAAGCCCCGGTGGCAGGGCCCCAGCGTGTCCCAGGGATGGGGTTCTGCTCGTTCTTCCCCGAGCCCCTTTTCCCCCAGGACTGTGGCTCCAGCCAGTTGTGCTCCCCTGACTGACAGAGTTGTTTTAAAGGGAGCAGTCGCCATGGCTGTGCTCTGTGGTATTTATTCCCACCGTCAGAAATGAGGTCTTGCTTATGTTCACAAACTTGGCTCTTTTCCTGGGGCCCCTTTGAACGCTCTGCAGGAGCAACTGCGCGGGGTCCCCCGCGTGGGCTCCGGGCCTGACCCTCTAGGCCTCTGCCCGTTTCAGGGGCCTCTGTGGAAGGGGAGGGAGGTGCCCAGCCACGCCCGCCGACGGTCTGAGCGGTGCCCCTGGACGGAAGTGACCCCCAAGGTCTCTTTGGAGAGACCCTCCTGTGGGGCCGGCTGTGTCCTCGGGGGCTGGGAGCAGCTGGCGGAGGCAGGCTCCCTTCTCCCTGGAAGGACAGGCCCCTCTCCCAGAGAACCCCCTCTTGCCCAGGTTGCCGCCCGTGGCTCCTGAGTGACTTCTGCCCACCTGCTGTGTTCTCCTGGGCCCCCTTCCCCAAGGTCAGGGGCCATGCCCAGCCCTGCCATTCTTGGCTGGCTTCTGAATAGGCGGCACAGAGACTGGCTGCCTCCCCGACAAATACGGCACAGCCCCCCCACATGTAGGGTCTGGTTTTTGTGAGACTGGGATCCTCACTGGGTAGTGGATGCAGGGCTTGGGTTCAAGTCCTGTCACTTGGGCTCCTCTCAGTGAGCTCCTTCCCTCAGGTGTGACCTCAGGGGCCGAGCTGTGGTGAGGCCGGTCAGAGTGGGGCCACCCACAGGGGCGGGGGGGCCGTGCTCCGCTCCCCGAGCCTTGCTGTCAGGGAAGGTGCTTTGCCCTCTTGACCAGGACTGGTCAGTCAGACAGACAACTGGAAGGGAGAGTCTCCCTTGTGCCCTGGGCCAGAGCTCTGGCGGCTCGGGGCCGGTGCTCCGCTCCAGGGCCAGAACGGTGGCGTTGGAAGCCAAGCCGCAAGGGCTGGGCGCGGACATCCCGGTCCCACCGTGGGCATCCCGGTCCCACCGCCATGCTCTCAGAGGTGGCGTCTGATTGGCAAGGGGAGGGGGTGCCCTGACCGTCTCCAGCTTAGCCGTGCCATCTGTTCCTCCGGCCTCCGCATTCGGGCTCTGCGGTCTTGGGCTCCCAGGCTGGCCAAAGCTGCCCCTGGAACGCCGGGGAAGGGAGGCTGGCTGGCTCCCGTTAGTGGGAAGGCCAAGCGTCCGAAGCCGGCCCCTTTCCAGTCTCTCCCCGTTTGTGCCGAGGCTTGGCTGCCGCCTCCAGGGCGGCCCCTGGATCGTTTGGGGTGCCCACCCCTTTATCACTTCTTTCTCCCCTTTTGCGGTATCAGATACAAGTTCCAGACACAAGCTGCTGTGTTAAGCCTTCTGGACCTGGATGAGGAGTCTGCCTCGGAGGGGGGAGCTGGGCCTGCCTGGTTGTTTGTGGGTGAGGCCAGCTGTCGGCGGGCCGGGACCTTGAGGAAGAACCCAGGCTGTCCAGAACTCAGGCTGTCCCTTGGGCTCTTTCCTTCCGTGTGCTCTCGTTTCCCCCATTTTTCTCTTGTTGAATTGAGGACTTAGGAGCCGGGCCTGAGAGCCGGGGGTTCTCCCCCAGAGGCAGGCCCCGGCCTTGGAGAGTGGCCCAAGATCAGGGGATGAGGTAGCCCCCCCACCCGGCACCCGCGGGCGCTCTCTGGACCTGTGAGAGGCAGCTCAGGGAGGTTCTGGGAAGTGGCAGATTTGGGGCATTTCTTAAGGAGAAGGCCCCGAGGGGCTAAGGGCCTTGCCCCCAGCATTAAATGGGGCTCCTTCCTTCCTGCCAGGTGCTGCCCAAAAGGCAGCCACACTAGGGCCTGTGGCCTGGCGGGCCTGAGCATAGTGCGGGGCTCACAGTACGGTGGGGGAAGCAGACAGACTCACTTGGGGTTAGCCAGCTCCTCGTGGGGGGCGGCTGTGACTTTGGCCGCGGACCCCTCGGCACCACCTCGCTGCCTCCTCCTGCCCAGAGTGGGGGCAGCTGGGGGGGGGCCGGGACGGAGGCCCAGCTGGGGGGGAGTCAGCGCCCCTGCGGTAGGCGGGCCGGCTCGCCGCGAAGGCCTCTCGGGGCTCATTTGCCGTTGAACATTTGAAGTTCCTAAGTAGGGCGAGGGCTGCCCCAGGCACAGAGTGGCCGCGTCCCCTCCCGGGTCACTGAGCATGTGGAGCCAGATGGGGACACGCGGGATGACGGCCTGTCTGTTGTGTCCGGCAGACGGCCTCCTTGGCGGGATTAGGCAAATGGGGGCGGGGGGCTGGGGGTTATTAGTGACATTTCACCAGGAATATCCCCCATGTGGGTGTGAGTCCTCAGTCTGCAAAGTGCCCAGGGCTCGGGATTTTTCTCAACCCATTGTGCAGATGAGAAGCTTGAGGCCGTGTGAAGGGAATGGCAGAAGCCGGGCTGGAAGGACCCGAGTCTAGAAAAGGCAGCAGGGAGTCCCGGCCGTGGCGGAGAGGAGTGACCTGGTGCGCGGTGAGAGCCGGCGTGGTCCTGAGTGACGGGGAGCCGGCTCCGTGTCAGAAAGCACCGGGCACACGGAATTAGCCGCATGATTTTTGTGGTCCTTGGGGCTTTCATACAGCAGAGGTTTAATGATCCCTGCTTGGGCTGAGGGGCCTTGGGCTCCTTTACCTAAGTGGAGGTGGGTGCCCGGGATTGGCAGAGCGTTGCCTCCTCGCCTAGGCTTGGGTGCTGTTTAGAGCCCTTGGGGGCTGCCCTTGGCCTGGCCCAGAACGGGGCAGGGCCTCCTGGGACCGCCCTGGAGAGAGCCAGCCTGCATCTCGGAGGCTCCCCACAGGAAAGGGCCTTCTTGGGGGAAGAGGCACCGGGCTTCCTCCTGTCCTCCCGCCTTCTCTGGTCAGTTTTCACTCAGAGGTTTCTGGAGAAACAAGGGATTTAGAGAAGAGGCCCCAGATGATGGGAGAGGCTCCAGGAGGAGGGCCGAGCCCTGAGCAGTGGGAGCCCAGGGACCCCGGCTGCCGGAGGGGACACGTGAGCCGCCCACAGGAGGCCTGGGGGACCTGGCCAAGGAGATCGGGGGAGGGCCGGCCTGTTTGCAGGGCACTGCCAGCCTTCCCAGGGGGAGAGGACCCTTTCCCGCTGCAGCCACAGCTGTCATGCCCAAGCTTTGCTCGCCAGGGAACTCTCCCCCTCCTTTTTGGGAAACCGGAGAAAGGAACCTCCTTGTGGGAACAAAGATGGCTGAGGGCTTCCTAATGCCCCCTGCCCCCTCCTCCCTACAACCCCCCAGCTCTGCTCTGCAAGGGCAGACTGCTCTGGGAGTGCCACCGCCCTGGGTCACTGGGTGCTCTTGCTTTGGTGCGAGGTCCTAGATTACTGTGTGGTCCTGGGTCAGCATATGGTTCTGGGTTACTGTAGTGTCCTGGGTTGCTGCACCGTCTGGGGCTGCTGCACCGTCCTGGGTCACTGCTCTGTCCTGGGCCGCTCCGTCCTGGGTCGCTGCGCCGTCTTGGGTCGCCACTTGTCCTGGGTTGCTGCACCATCTGGGGTTGCTGTGCTGTCTGGGGCCACTCTGTCCTGGGTCGCCATGCCGTCTGGGGCCGTTCTGTCCTGGGTCGCTGCTCCGTCCTGGGTTACTGCTCTGTCCTGGGCTGCTCCATCCTGAGTCTCTGCACCTTCTGGGGCTGCTCCGTCCTGGGTCACTGCTCCGTCCTGAGTCGCTGCGCTTTCTGGGGCTGCTCCGTCCTGGGTCACTGCTCTGTCCTGGGTCACTGCTCTGTCCTGGGTCACTGCTCTGTCCTGGGCCGCTCCGTCCTGGGTCGCTGCGCCGTCCTGAGTCGCCGTTCTGATCCAGGTTGGCTCTGGGGACACACTAGGGCAGCGCTTCCTTTTCGGAGGCTTGCGAGCTTGCTCTCTGACCTGTGTGTTGTCAGGCCCAGGGGCGAGGTCAAAATCCTGGCTCCCTTCCCCTCGGGGTGATCTCCACAGCGACCCTGTCTCCCTACAGACTCTCCCTATCTGTGGCCACATCACCACGCTTCCTAGGGGGTGGGTATTGGCCTTCCCAGGTGACTTTGGGCTCACAGGTCCCGGTTCCTCGTCTGTGAGCTGCGAGTTGTCTGCGATGGCTTGATGAGGAGGATTCCCACTCTGGGGTGTGGCCCTGGAGGCCTTACACTGGGGGCTACTCCTGTTTTGTAGATGGGGAGCCCCAACTTATACCCTAATGCTCAATAAATGGCAACGGGAGCCCCTGGTCTTCTGGGCCAGGGCCCGCATGGGAATGGGCCTGGAGCGCTTCCTGGCTGAGGGGCCTGGGCAGCGGGGGTCCTGGTTGGTCCAGACAGGCCCCATCCCTGGAGGCCAGGAAGAGAGTGATGGGAGGTTGGACAAAGGGCTTTCTCCTCAGGGGCCTCCCTCCATGGAGTTTGGGGAGGACTGAGGCCCACGGGAGGGAGCCCTGAGGTGGGCCCAGCTTTGGAGTGGATTGGGTTTGAATGGGAAGTAATTGGCAGGCAGGCAGGAAGGGGAGGTTCGGGGCAGGTGTTGGGGGGCCCGAGGGGCTCTGCTGCTGAGCTCAGGATTTCTCGGCCCGGCTGGAGCTGCAGGGTGCCCGCAGGCTCCCCTCCATCCGCGCCGGCTTTATTTTTAGTCTATGCTGAACAAAACTTTCAGATTTAAGTACAATTGATTGTACAGAAGCAGCAGAGGCTGCAGGCAGGTTTCCATTTGTTTAAAGGCACAGATCGATCCCAGCATCCTTCAGGCTTCCCGGCCCCTCGCTTCCGTCCTGCGGCCTTCGGGCTCCCCGGCCCCTCACTTCCGTCCTGCGGCCTTCGGGCTCCCCGGCCCCTCGCTTCCGTCCCACAGCCTTCGGGCTCCCCGGCCCCTCGCTTCCGTCCCGTGGCCTTTGAGCTTCCTATGGCTGTGATCGTTTCTAGGTGTCCCTTTGCAGTTTCCCTCTTCCCCCTTTCTCCCACCTGCGTCTTCTCATTTGTCTTTTCAGTCTCTGAATTTGCTACTTCTTGCAGAGTCTCCACTAAGCTAGAGTCTGTTGTGGAACGTGGCTCCCTTTTAGGAAGAGGGAAGTTGAGACAGAGCCCAGGAGAGGGTGGGCCGGTCCCCAGCAACCAGGGTCGTGGCCAGGTGGGCCAGGCTGCTTCAGGAGACACGGAACTTGAGATTCTTGGGCTTCCCCTCGGTGTCGTCCCCAGGCTTGATGAAATGAGACTCCTGACTGGAAAATGGCTGTGAAAAAGGAGGTGGGGGGGTGAGGGTTTGGGGAAGGGCAGCTTCGGAGGGTCCTGGGAGGAGGTGCAGGGACTGGAGGCGGGGGCCCATTCCAGAGCATTGTGGGAATCATGTAGGTGGCAGAAAAAGTCATACCGTCCTCAGCCTTTACTCAGACCACCCGGCCAGAAGAAGGCACTAGATGGGGACGTGGGGCAAGTCCACAGCCCAGGGACCGGACATGCAGCCAGTGACTCTTGTCTTGCCTCGGTTTCATTCCTCAGCCACTAAGGGGTAATTGTCTTCTGAAACGGATCCCAAGGATCTGGGATTTGGGATGGAAAGGACGGGAAACTGCGAGAAATGATCACATCGGAGTTATGAGTTCGAGGGACAGAAGAAAGCCAGCGATGGTCTGCTGTGGAGAAAGGGGGAAGGAGAAAGGGGGGAGGATTCTGTGGGGATGGAAAGCTTCCAGAGCTGAGAAACCACTCTGAAGAGGGAATGCCCGACATCGGGGGAGCCGGGGAGCCAGCCTCGCGGGTTTTGGGCCAAGGTGCACTAATATGTTCCAGGCCCCAGCCCCTGGTAGCCCAATGGAGCTAGCTGAGCATCACATGTATCGTGCTCCAGGAAGCGCCGGACCCCGGGAAGCTGCACTGCCTTGATCTCCAGCAGCAGCCGCCCAGCCTTGGCTTGCCCACTGCTCTGTCAAGGAGAGGACGGCTGGCCTGAAACCCAGCCGGAGGCACCACGGGTTGAGGGGAAGCCACCTCCTCGTGGAGTCCTGGGCCATGGGCTGCAGTGGGGAGCAAGCCTAGGTCGGGGGAGGGGCAGGGTGCCCCAGCGAGCCAGCCAGGGCCAAGTGGGCTCGCCCTGACCTTGGCAGAGCCCTGGCCACATTAAAGAGCTGGTTATGAAACTGAGGAGGATGCTATGGTCCCAAGGGCCATCGTGGCTTCTCAATGAGAAGCCTGCTGCCTCGCTCCTCTTTGCTGCTGGACCCCCAGGGTTCCAGTTCCTGAGAATGCGTGTACCTGGCAGCCAGATTCCAGCAAAGGCATTCCATTTCTAGGTGGTGCAAAGCCTGAGGCAGTCAGGGATGACATGACAGAAAAGCAAGGCTTCCTGGCTCTCTGCCAGCCCCCGTTCTATCGGAGCTTCAGCTGCAGGTACGTGGCAAGGTTTCCCAGGGCACCGAGCAAAGCTCCCAGTGTCATTTCCATCCAAAAACCCCGTTTGAAGCTGAACCATTGGACAGCACCGAAGAGTGTTGGGAACTCTCTGTTCTGGGTCTGCGGTAGCTGTGCCTGCAGAAGCGGCTGCCATGGCACGGCTCCACTGGCGGTGTTCCCCGGGCTGGCCTTGTGCAGGTGCGACCGCTCCTGGACAAAGCGTCTGATTGCATCTCCCCTGATGTTCCGATGGAGAAACTGAGGCAGGGCACCTGACCATGGGTACTTTAGTGATCTCAAAGGTCGGCCCCAAAGCCTCCCCGACGCAGCTCTGCCCGCCGGGCAGAGGCGGAGGCTCCCAGTGGGAGGGGCCTCGATCTCCGCCAGCCTGTGCCCCTCCCCATGTTGGTGGTCCTCAAGGAGACGCACGTCTCACCTGTCCGACCTGCAGCTACAGCAAAGCCACGCTTGTGACACGGCAGCTCTCGGCAGGCTGCGAGATTTATTGGGTCGAATCTAAAGCGATGTAATTCATCGGATAGATCTCACACTTGGATCACATAGTTCCCTCAGCCAGTTCCGAGAGCCCAAGGTTAAGGAGGACAGCAGGATGGTTAAATGGACTCTTCTTCCAGGAGGAAGTCACTTGTCCCTCCTTAGAACCCTGCAGAATTTCCTTCTGGCCCAAGTTAGAGCAGGTAGCTCCCAAGTCCCTTCTAAAGCTGAGATTCTGTGCACACGAGGGTCAAACCCAGCAGGGGGCCGAGAAGATGTCACCAGATCTGGGGCAGGAAGACCCAGATGCCCATCCTGCCTCTGTCCCCTCCAGGTCCTGTGACCTTGGGGGCCCCCGGAGCCAGAAGAGATCACCAGGGGAAAGGGCTTGGAGCTGCAGGTGAATGTCCGACCCCTAAATGATCACGGCCGCCTTGCCCGATCCTCTCTCGTCCTCCTGCCTCTGCCGTGTTTTGGAGGATTTCCCCGCTTCTTGAGGCGGTGCTTGAGAGGAAGGATGAGTCCGGAGAGCTTTGGCCAGTGGGTTTCTGCAGTGGGCTCCATCCCGAGGGCACGGACTCGTACTTGTTTGGCTCAGGGAATGCCGGAACCGACCAGACCTGACTTGTCTGGTTAAGGTCGTCTGGTGCTATGGGAGGACCCTTCTGGGAGGATTCCTGGGAAGGCCTGAGCCCAGAGAAGTGACTTGTGGACTGGACCGCATGCGTGGGTTCCCAGGGCGCGGTGGGATTGAAGGGGGGGCCCAGAGAAGCCCCCGGTTTGCACTCTGTAGGACTCTCTGCTCCGGCCTTTGGGAGGTGGCTTTGGATCCGAGCAGTTGCTGCCGATTCCTTTCGCTTCCCAGGGCCCACCGAGGGTCGGAAGTGGGCTGCGGGCACAGGGCCGGCTTCCCTTTCTGCCTGCATCGGCCGCTTTCCGGGAGGCCTTCCCAGAGAGAACCAGGCCTGGGCCTGGGCCTCTGGAGCAGGAAGCTCCCGGGCAGACCCCGGCGCTCGGAGGTTGAGGGAGAGCTTCAGAGCGAGGGGCTCTGCTCCTGTTTCCTGCCGGAAGGCAGCCCCGGGTCTTTTATCTCGGGCTTCCAGGGGAAGCGTCCAGCCGGGCGCCAGGGGCCGCGGTGGGGACAGGAAGAGACAAATGACCAGCATGGATCGCCTGGGTGCGCAGCATTCTGGGAGGCTCCCTGGGCAGCGGGCGCGGCCCCTTCTCTGGGGGGAGGAGAATGTACCCCAGAGAAAAGGGCCCCCGGACGAAGCGGCTGCTTGGGGCGGGGCCCGCGTGTCCCGGGGCTTCTGTGGACAAGACCCGCAGGCCCGGAGCCGGGGCTGAGTCACCGGAGGGCGAGCGGGGCTTATTATTAGCTCTCATTGGGAGGTGGGAGCGCCCGGGGGGCCGGGGCTGTTTGCGGAGCCGAGGGGGAGCTCGGATTGGCCCCGCGCAGCGCGCTTCTCATTGGCTGCCGGCCCCGTGGGCTTTTGCCTCCCGCAGGGCGGCTTTCCCAGAGCCTCAGGGTTTTGGCTCTAGAAGCACAAATTCAGGTACAGAGGGCACCGCCCGGGCCCCCGCCCATGGCCCAGCTGCTTGCTGGGCTCCCGGCAGGCCGTGGGGCCCCCTGTGCGGGGAGGGGGGCTGGGGGAGGAGCCTGGGGGGGGGGAGCAGGTAACTGCGCCTCAGCTTCCCCGGAGCTGTCCAGGGTTCTGAAGCGCCACCGCCCCACGTGTTTCTGACCCAGGGGACCGAGCCCTCCGCGGCGCAGCAGCTGCCCCGCTCTGGCCGTCCGCCTGTGCCAGGCTTGTCCTGGGTCTGCCGGCCCGCCCTGGGCCCCTGTGTCCCCGGCCCCCGCGTCCCCGGCTCCCCGGCCCCCGCGTCCCCGGCTCCCCGGCCCCCGCGTCCCCGGCTCCTCCGCCCCGGCCCCCGGCCCCCGCGTCCCCGGCTCCCGGCCCCCACGCCCCCGGCCCCCGCGTCCCCGGCTCCCCGGCCCCCTCGTCCCCGGCCCCCGCGTCCCCGGCTCCCGGACAGCTCTGTCCCCCCGTCCCCAGCCTCCGCCTCCCGAGTCCTGCATGTGATCCCTCTCCCAGGGAGCTCGCCCTCCACTCCGCCTCTGCGGGACTGGCCGGGGCTGCTGGGGCTAGCGCGCGGCCCCTGCCGGGAAGCCTCCAGAGTCAGCCGTGGGAAGGATGGGGGGGAGGCGCTCGGGCCGTTCGTTCCTCTTGCACGTGAGGGAGCCCGGGGCAGACTGCCCGGGACCCCCGCCCCCCGCCCGCCCGCATGCTCTCCCCGTCCTCCTCCTCTGCCCGCACGGGCCGGGGCTTTGCCGCGCATTAGGTGACTTGCCCAGGATCACACAGTCGGTGGCAGGTGGCAGCGGCCAACCCTGACCCCGGCTGCTCCCGCTCCATCCCGGGAGCCTCCTCACCGTGGGTTCCCGTTTGGTTGGGGAGGCAGCGCATTTAGGGTTAGGGTTAGAGTCGGGAGTTTTGGTTTAGCGGCTCAGTGGTTTCCCGGCGTGGAGAGGTTCACGTTGTGTCCCCAGACGTGGAAAAGCGGCTTCAAGCCGGGTTTAACATACAGAGCCTGACGGGGGCTTGGGAGCGCAGTCCGGGGCGAGGTCGGCCTGGGCAGGAAGCCCCGGCAACTGGGGCACCGCCAGCCCCTCTCAGGCACCGTCAGCCCTTCTCGCGCCCCCAGAGAGCCTCCCGGCATTTCAGGAGCCCCGTGGCCAGTCCGGGCTGCCTGTGCCCTCGGTCAGCCTGAGAAGCCGGCCGGTCATTAGCAAACCTGCAAGGGGGGCGGGCGGGGAGCGCCACGGGGGTAGGCAGAGGGCCCTGGTGCCCCAGGGTCAGGGAGCTGGGGGGGGACATTGTCACTTGGGGGGGATCAGGGAGGTGGCCGCTCCAGGCAGACCTTGGTATCTGGGCTGTCTCTTCCCCCCCCCCCCCCCAGGTGCTTAACAACCACTTATTGATTACTAGCTCCATTTGACAAGGGAGGAAGCAGAGGCTGGGGGGGAGGAAGGGATGGGGGGGTGGCTTCTTTGACCTTTGAGGGTCTTTGAGGGCGGCAGGGTTTCTGAGCATTGGCTGCCCTGCCTGGGTAGAGAAGCACTCCTATTGGGGGCTCCCAAGGAGAGGAGGCAGCAGTTCCGCCTTTCCCCAGCCCCACCGGGGGTCCTGTCTGCTGGCCGGCCGGCACTCCTTTCTCCCAGCTCCCTTTCTGCAGCTTTTCCCTGGGCTCCCTCAGAGGCCTTGGGGGATTCTGAGTGCGAGAGTCGGCCCTCCTGCTCACTGGCCTTAGATGCTCAGGATCACGCCCAGTTGCCCACGTCCGCAATGGAAGGAAACGCTGGATTTCAGCAGGAGGTGACCCAAAAGGGCGGTGGCTTTATTTCCGTCCCAGGGCACGGACTCCCTGAATCTCCCTGTAGCCTCCCAAGGGAGTCCAGAGCCCAGCTTGAGAGCCCCTGACCTCATGCTTCTCCAAGTAGAGCAGGAGGGGCCGGGCCGGCCCGAGGTGCCAGGGCGCCAGATCCTGCGCCCTCTGTGTCTTCTCATTCGACGCCCTCATACCAACTCGGTGCGATCCAGCAGAGGTTTTTAGCGTGGGAGCCCAGGAGTCCCCTGTGGGTCCGTGGCAGCCACGGCATTGGGAGCTAGGGCAGCAGGAGGGGCTGCACTCTCTCCAGGGAGGCCTCGGAGCTGGCAGGGAGGCCAGGGGCTGCCCGAGAGGATGTCTCTGGAGGGAAGCGGGCTTTTCAGATTTCTTTCCTGGGCATGGCTTGGGCTGGGGCGGGGGTGGGGTGTGTGGGCCTCCGGGCTCCAGGAAGAGGAGGGGTCCAAGTGATGACCAAGGAGCTGGAATGAGGTGGGAAGTGGGGGGCTGGAAGGGGCCTGACTGGCCCCCCACCCTCATCCTCAATTCCCCTGCCAGCCCTCCTGCCCCCTGGGGAGATCTCAGGAGAAAGCCTCCCTCACTCCATCGCTCCCCCGGGGAGGAACCCTCCAGGTCATGCACCCTGTGCTGGGAGTCGAGCAGGTCCCCGTGTTCTCTCTCGCCTCCCTGGAGAACTTACTCCTTATTTCCAGCCGACCCCTTTAATTTCTCTCGCCTTTTTTGGGGGAACCATTGACTGTGCGTTTCCTCTGACTCCTCACTGTTAAGGAGGGTGCTCTTCTGTGGGTGTTGCCCCTCCCCCTTTCTGGAAGAGACCCCAGGAAGGCCCGAAGGAGCCTCGTCCTGCCGGGAATCTGTATTTTTATGCCCAGGAAAGATGAGAAGCCCAATGGGAGGCCATTTCCAGTCCTGCCAAGGGGGTAAGCTGGAGAAGGACCTCGGCAGCCTTTCGGCCACCCCAGCTCCACGCAGGCCTCCCAAAGGGTGGGTTGTGTGCCCGTTTGTGTCTGAGGTCAGTCCATGCTCCCTGGGGGGACCCCGGAGTCTCTCGGGAGGCTGGGCCGAGACCACGCTGCTCCTCCCTCTTGTCCTGCTCACCTCCCATGCTCCTGACCAAACATCTGCATTCCAAGGCCATCTCCCTGGAGCTAATCCCCGCATTCTTCAGAGGCCCAGAGCCTCGGGGGCCCTTGGCTTTCATGCCCGCCATGGGAGACCGTTTGTACATATGGCGAGCCACAGAGCCTGGTGAGTGCATCTCCCCCGAGGCCCTGCTCTCCGGGCAGAGAAAGAGTTCCAAGTGAGGGGCCCTCTCGTTTCTCCAAGGAATGATTTCCCATACAGAGGGCCACACGTCAGGGCTGGGGAGTGGGAGGTGGGGGGGCCGGGCTACAGCCCCTGGCCGACTCCTCCCTCCCACCCCAGACAGTGGCCCCCTGCCCATCCAGCCGGGCTGCGGGCAGACATTGCTCCCGGGCTCTTCCTGCTCTACCACTTGGACCCTCTGGCTTCTGTTTGGAGAGGGGGGGATATCGTTTTTATGTAAAAACAATTCCCAACATTAAAGAAACTTCTGGATTCCCACTTCTCCCTGTCCGTCCTTCCTCTGGGCCTCTCTCCTAAAGGTGCCAGGGGCTGCAGACCCCGCATGTTGTTGGGAAAAGCAGAGAAAAAAGCCGGAAAAGGCCCAGAAAGGCGCCAATTCCCCCCCTCCTCCCTAGCTCCCTCCCTCCTCCCCCCCTTCTCTCGTTTCATCCATTCCTCCCTCCCCGGGAAATCGCTTCTTTAAACCCTCTAAAGGAAGGGGACACCCTCCTTCCCTCTGATCCCCCCCGGCAGGCCCACATTTCCTTCCTTCCTAATATCTTCAAGGGAAACATAAAAATAATTAATCTTATACAAACTTTAAAACACAGCAAGAACCATAGGAAACCAAAATTAAATTTCAACAAAACAAAGCAAATAAAACCCAAAACCCCCTAATCTTAAATAAATCGAATGGCAAGAAAAACCAAACTCCTCCTAAACCCTGCCAAGACAAAAAGCAAAATTTCCCAAAAAACCCAAACTTTTATATTTTTCAAAATTTTCCCACCTCTCTTGGACTCCCCTCCAAAAAAAAAAATTTCTCTAAACCCCCTCTAATTCCCGCCAAACTTTCAACCCCAAAATCCTCTTTGGCAATGTTTAAAGGGAAAACCCCTCCTGAACAAAAATCTTTAAAACCTCCTTTACTTCCCTTCTCCCCCACAAAACATTGGAAACGTCATAAACTTCCCAAAAAACCCCCTTTCCTTTTTCCCATTTCCATTCAATATCCTTCTTCTAAAACCCAAATCTTTAAACCTTTTTCCCTCTCCAGCAAAATTTCCCTATCTCAAAAAAGTAAAATTACCCCAAAAACCTCGCAAATCCCTCCAAACCCACCTCCAAAACCCCCCCCCCAAAACAAAACCCTTTCCCTCAAATTTCTCCCCTACCCCCCTCAAAACCCAAAGAAGGGAAAAATCTCAAACTAAAGCAAAAGACCAAACGAACCAATTTTAAAAACCCCTCAAAAACTCTAAAAAGGGGAAACCCCCCTTCCAAACTCCTGGGCTAAAAACCCAACAAAACCAACCCCTCGAAAAAACCTCTTCTCCCTACCCCTCCCTTTCCCCCAAAACCCCCTCCCAAAAACCCCCTCTCCAACCCCGGTCCCCGGGCAATCCCCCTACCAACTCAAAACAACCCCCACCCCTCCTAAAACCCTCATGTAAAAACGGGCTCTCCCCCTCCCGGCCCCCCTCCCCCTACCACCCCCAAAGGCGGGCGGGCTTCTGGTCAGGAAACAACACCCTAGACCCAGTTGGTTTCGGCTTGGGCATTTGGGGGCTCCCAGAGGCGGCTCTTCACCCCGCCTCCGCCCCACTTTTTTCCCCGCCTCTGAATGTCACTTCCCGGAGTGGTGCCAAGAGCCCTTGGCCTCTGGCTCTGCCCTCCGGGGCCGGGCTCCTAGAGAAAGTCCCTGCTCCAGCTGCCTCCCCCTAGTTCAGTGTGACTTCTCTAAGTCTTCTCCGACCTGTCTCCAAAGGGAACCCCAAGGGTTCAGTGCGGAGGGGCCGGACCTCTTCCAGTCAGAGCTTCCTCTGTCTCCTTCCGCGGGGCCCCTGCTCTCGCTTAGGGTCAGTCTCTGCTGCCCACAAGGAAGTCTGCGCCCCGATCCATCCGCCCCCCCCCCCAATGCCCCTCCTCTCGCCTCCCTTTGGCCGCAGACTAAGTACCTTCCCAGCACCTCCCGCTGGCTACACGGGGTGCGCCCTCCAAAGTGATTGTGGGCTACGTGGGCTGTGCCCTCCAGAGTGACCAGGGCTCTTCCAGATCCCAGGGTTTGGGTTCTCCCCTTCCCCTTCCTCACTTGCTGACACAGTCGGTCTTCCTCTTCCCTCCCCTAGTGGGCTCCTCCTGCAGGCCTCGGGCGCTTCTCCCTCGGGCACTCCCCCAGATCTCCTGAGCTCCCATGAATTTCCTCGGGGGCTCTGTGCTGAGGATTAACCCCCCCCTCCCCCCCGTCTCCGGGGCCTTTCAGAAATCTCCAACTGGACCTCCAGTACATGTCTTAAATTCAACAGCTATTACCCCTCAACCCCACCCTGCCCCAAGGCCTCCCCCCTTGCAAACTTCCTTTGCCCTGTAAGGTCACCACATTGAGGTCACCCTGGACACCGCGCCTGCCTCGGGGTGGGCCCTGGGCACCTCACCCCTGGACGATGACCTGGCTAGAAACTAGGGGCTTCCTGTCCCCTTTAGGCTTGGGGTTCAGAGCCACCCCCACTTTTCCAGTTTTCTTCCCCCCCAGCCCCGCACTCTTGATCCAGGGACTGCAACCAGAAGCAAGACCCTCCATCCCCTGGCCGCGGCCATTCTCCCTGGGATCGGCGCCTTCTCTCCTCTGGCCAGGGATTTCTTGGGCTCCTTTAACTGCCCCTGAGATCCCCCCTCCTCTGGGAAGCCTTCCCCAGGCCTTCCAGTCCCAGCTGACCGCAGCTTGTTAGCCTCTGCCGGGGGTTCCCCGAGGGCGACACTGGCTTTGTCTTTCTTGGGAGCAAGGAGGGGCTCTAGTCTCCTCTCAGGCTCAGGGGAGGGGCTCTGGTCTCCTCTGGGGCGCAGGGGAGGGGCTCTAGTCTCCTCTGAGGCCGGCGTGGCCGTCCGGAGGCCTCTGTCCTGGGTTCTCTTCCAGCGTCCATCAGCCCTCCTCGCCCCTCCCCGGGCCCCTCATCTCCCGCCTCGGGGCCTTTGTGGTTCCTTGCTGAGCCTCTCTCCTGGAAGTGGCGGCTCAGCGAGAAGCTGGGGGGTGTGGGCCTGATATTTGTGGGTCTATTTTTGTCTCTCCTTCTGGATGTCAGCTCCTCGTGAGCAGGGTCTGTTCTCCTTGTACCCGATTTGCAGACGCTAGAGAAATGCTGCGGCCGGATCTCCCTGCAGAGAACATGCTGGTCCTTCTGACCAGCTCTTATCATTCCCCCTGATTCCAGCTCTTCATCCTCCCAGGCTCCAGATTTGCGACCCCTGAGCCCTCCTGGACATTGCTCCCTCCCTCCTCCCCCTCTTCCAGCCGGCCGCCTAATCCAGCTTCCTCACAGCTGCCAAAATAATCTTCCTAGCGCCCAATCTGACCACATCAGTCCTGTCCCAAGAAATGCCCCAGCTCCCTTTTGTCTCCAGGATAAATGTAACCTCCTCTCACTGACCTTGAAGTTCCCTCCCTGGAGCTTTTGAATTCACGGCAGAGGCTACTTTTTGAGAATTAAAAATGAAACATGAACTTCCCAAGCATGTAATTCTTTAATAATTTGTAATATTTCCATCGCCTTTTATTTACATGTTGGAAATAATACTGAGCGATCATCATGAGAGACAGTGAATAATTTTTCAGAGATGGGGCTGTACTAAACACTTCAGAGGTTTTCTGTTAAAATATATGTAATCGTAACAAATCTGTGATGTATTATTATTATGAACCAATATATTGTGATAGCAATTTGCAAGATGTCTGCTATGGATTCCTTTAATCCTTCTTAAAATACTTCCTAGCTCCTTCATAGTCTTTGCTCCTTCACATGTGTAACTAAAATTTTTTGTTTCATAAATAGGAAGCGCTTGGTAGCATTGACTAAGAACGTAGCCTATAGTGAACATTCAAACACTAGAAAATGTCAGCGGACATCAGCGGACGGTAGTCAACATTCCAGTCAGGTCCCTTGCAAGATTAAAATCACCTGTCAAAGTTGTCCATTTAAAAACCCAGCTTGGGTCCCCAAACAAGTCATTTCTTAGACCGCTTCTCATAGAACTAGTATAAATATACTATGCATGTAAACTTAGTGATATTTATTGTATTTGCAAAGATGACTGTTATCAGCAGACCGTAAGCATGTTAACAGTTACTACAAGATTGACTGATTAGCTCCTGCCTGCTCCTGTCTCCCATGTTCCTTTTCTAGTTCCTGGAAATGTGAAACTTAACTTTTGACTCTGCTTTTCTTGCTCTTGCTTTGAATTTAACAATGGCGGGTTCCTGTAAATCTGTAATATCTCTATAGTAATTGTTAACATTTAAATCTGGCCAAATTATAGTAGTTTTCCGGTTTTAGAAATGTAGACATTTCTTAAGAAGTGCCAGGAAATAATTCCCACATGGAAATATTAGGTCTTTATATTTGAGTTCCAACCAGGAAATCTTTTTATGTTGCAGGTGAACATTATTGGATAAACAACTATGATTTTAAATAAGACAAAAATAAAAATAGGCATGGCAAAAAGAGATAAGTAGGAGAACTATTTTAGGCTTATGGTTACTAAAGATAGTAAACCAATATTCGTATTTCATATATATTTCTACACCTGATGGCATAAAATCTAAATACTTAAAAGTCAATCAAAATTCAGGAAGAAATAGTAAATTTATAACAGTGGGGGACTCAAAGTATCCCTTTCAGATCTAGACAAATCAAGAAAATTTGCACAAGAAAGAAAGAATCTGAACAGAACTTTAGAAAAGCTAAATACGATAGACTGTAGGAGCTATTAAATGAGGACATAAAGGATTTTGCATATTTCCCTAGTTGTCCTAGCACTTTTACAAATGTTGGCCGTGCATTAGGGCATCAAATGATATGCAGAAAATCCAAAATAGTTTTTAAAAATCCTTATTATCCTAACATAATAAATATTGTATTAAATAAAGGATTTATAGAGAAAGAATTAAAAATTTATGGTATATTAAATGACTTAATCTAAAGAATTCTAAAGAATCCAATAAACATTTACAAAGACAATAGAAAAGTCATTTTAAAAAGGACACCAGTGAGACATACCAAAACTTTTGGAATGCTGATAAAGCAGTCCTTAAGGGGAAATGATCTCTCTAAATGCACTTATCAGTAAGAGAGAAAAAACAGACCAGTGAGTTGGTTATACAATAACAAATCTGGCAAAATTAGAGAAGCAACAATGAAACAGACTCAACTCATAACAGAAATATTTTTTAAAAAAACACAGTAATTGAAGATGAGATAAAGGAAATTGTCAGACTTATTTTGTTTAATTATATGAAAATAATGTTGAAAATTTAGATAAAACGAATATTTACAAAACTATAAAATATTCAGTTTAACAGAAGAAGAATTTAGCTGTTTAACTCATCTTAGATAAAGAAATTAAACAAACTATAAATAAACTCCCAAATTAAAAAAAAATCAGGACCAGATGGATTTACCAGTGAATTCTATCAAACATTCACATAACAATTCCAATAAAATATAAACTGCAGAAATAGAAAAAGAAGAGATCCTTCCAAACTCTACCACACAAATATGGTCAACCCAAACCAAGAAGAGAGCAAAGAAAGAAAATGTAGGCTAATGTTGCTAATGAACAGTGATGCAAAAATATTAAATACACTACCTAAAAGTCTCCTGACAACACATTAAAAGCTAAGACACCATGACCAGGTTTTTCTATCAGGAATGTAGGTTTTATTCAGCATAAGGAAAATTATACTACAAAGGGCTATATTAAGAACAAAGAAGAATAAAAAACCGTGATTATATCAGTAGATTCTGGCAAAGCTTTTGACAAAATTCAGCACATTTTTACTGAAAAAAAAATTAGAAAACCTAGAGATAGATGGAACTTTCCTTAATCTGGTAAAAAATATCTTTCTGAAACCGAGTGAACATTATATATAATTGGAAAAGCTACAGGCCTTTCTTTGAAGATCAAGAGTAAGGCAAGGATGTCTTATTGTATTATGATGTGGTATATTTCTAGAGTTGCTAGCTACGGAAATAAGACAAGTTAAAGTTATTGAGAATAAGCACAAGTGAAGAGAAAATAGAATTTTTTTTTAAAATATGAATTTTCATTTTCAAATTGTCTCCCTCCACTTCTTTCCCCACCCGCCGAGAAGACCAAAAAATATACCAATTATACATATTAAGTCATGCAAAAACATTTCTGTATGTGCTAACATATTTAGTAAAAATCTAAACGATTTGTTCAGTGCTTACCAAACTATTGAATTTATTTTATGAAGCTAGAAAAAATGGGAATGAAATTCATCTGATGGAACAAAAGATCAAGGATCAGGAGGAAAAAAAAAAGATGAAAAAAAAGGAAGAATGAAAGGGGCTCCTGATGGCCCCAGATCTCGTTTTTCTAAAAATCAATAATCAATAAAGCCATTTGGCACTAGTTAAGAAAGAAATAATTCTACCAATGGAACTGATTAGACACACAACATGTAGAAAGAAATGAGCACAACAGTGTAGCATTTAACAAATCCAAAGGCCGTCCACTACTGCTGGTGGTGGTATTGTTCAGTCCCATCTGACTCTTTGTGGTCCCAGGGACCAAAGCACGCCAAGTCCTTCTGTCCCCCACTATTTCCTGAAGCCTCTGCTGGTGTAAAAACTTATCTTCTGACAAAAGTCCTGGGAAAACTGGAAAACTGTCTGGCAGAATTTAAGTTTAGATCAACATCCCATACCGTAAGTTCCAAGTGGACATATGGTCTAGACATAAAATGTAACAGCATAAGTAAATTAAAGTCATAAGGAAGAAAATACTTTTCATATCTATGGATAGAAGAATTCATGTCCAAAAAAAGGGCTAGAGAGCATCACAAAAGATAAACCGGACAATTCTGGACAATAAATAAAATTCATTTTGGGGAAAACTTTTTTTATTTTACACTTAAATACAAAATGAGAAAAGAGGGGGGGAAAAGCATTGCCATGTATGCGGCAGACTGTAAGAGACGATTCAGTATGAAACTATATGTATACATATATGTGTGTGGGGGTGTATTTGTATGTATATATATGAGTTCAAGAGGTTTTTGAACAAACAAAACCAAAGCAGTTAAAAAAGAAGGAGAATAGCTACCAAGAGGGGAAAATCTCATTAGAAAATCTATAGTTTTCTTTTCCAAAATATACGAGAAGCTGATTCAGACTTCTCAAACTGAAGAACCATCCCCCGATAAATAAACGGTTTACAACTTGATTTTAAATAATGATATCCATAGTAGCAGCAACTGTCTGAAAAGATGCTCTAAATCACTAGTAATTGGAAAAAAACCAGAGTCCCTTATCATATCAGATTGGCAAAGTGAACAACAAAGAAAAATTATAAAGAGAAGCTGTGGAGAAACAAGCTGCCCCAGAACTGCCGGGAACTGCCCCGGAGCGGCCAGGAACTGCCCCAGAACTGCCAGGAACTGCCCCGGGGCTGCTGGGACCTGGCCCAACTGCTGGAAAGCAGTTGGGAGCCGGGCCCCTCAGTGAGCTGTGCGGACTCTGGTTCGAGCCGCGCTGCTCCGGAGGCCTGTGGCCTCCAAGGAGGTCGAAGGGAAGCCAAGGGCCCGTTGGTTCCCAGAGTCCCCGAGGCTCCTTTTGTGGCGGCAGAAGAGAGTGGGGAGGACGGAGGGTGCTCTCACACACCGGGAGCCCGAATTCTGCCTGGGGCAGACTGGAGGGTGCTCGCCCAACCCCCACTGCGAGAAATTGCGGCTGGAGAGGTTCGTTTTTGGACACACTTGGTGGCGTGACTTGTTTTCCTCGGCCATCCGTGTTTCTTATAAGGACGCTCTCTTCCCTCCCTCCTCTTTCTTTTCTTCTTTTCCTTCTCCTCCTTCTCCTCCTCTCTCTCTCCCCCCTACCCTTCTTCTCTGCCTCTCCTCTCTGTCTCTGTCTCTCCCTACCCCAACTCTGGTTAGGGAGTGGGATCCAATAGGAAGGGCTGCAGAAATAGAAAAAAAGAAGGAAAGGTTCTGGGTGCCCGGAAGCCCCGGGGAAGGTTCCGGGCGCCAGGTCCACGTTTATTCAGCGCACACTAAGTCTGGCATTCAAGGATCCCAGGAGCTAATGGGGGAGGGGAGGTGCACACAAGCAAATAGGAGGTGGGACTTTATTTGGGGTTTGAGGGAAGCCAGGAAGGTCAGTAGTTGGCGCAGAGGAGGGAGCGGGCCCCAGGCCGGGGCTCCCCAAAGAGAACGCCCAGAGCCGAGGGACGGGGCGGAGGGGGGGGGGTAAGCCGGAGGAGTCAGGGTGGGCCGCTGGATCCCGGAGGAAGGGAGGGGTCAGACTGGGAAGGGCAGGCGCAGCAGGGGAGAGAGGAGGCGGGACATCAACCAGAAGAGGTTGCTTTTGCTTCCAGAGGCTGGACGAAGCCTGCGGGTCACTGGGGGGGGTTAGCCCTCCCTGCGCTTTAGGCCAGAAGGGAGGCCCGAAGGGTCAGGCCTCCGGAAGTCCCTGAAAGCAGCCGCTCCTGGGCCCTGGTTCTCTCCTGCTATGAATTTGGGCATCAGAATTTTAGCTGGTGTTGGCTAAGTTCAGAATTTTTAAATGGAAAAGTCTCGCTTGGGCAGATGTTTTGGGGCTGTTGCCCGTTATCTCCCCTGAACACTTTTGGAGTCTGGCTCAGCAGCCTCTACCCTGAGATGCAGAAGCCCCGGACCCTCGCCCTCGGCCCCTGGTGGCCTCTTCCCCGGGGGGGCCTGCAGCCTCCCTTTGGGCGCCTCTCAGCGATCTCCCTGAAGCAGCCGGCCCTGGTCACCATCTGCCCTTCATCACCCCTGGTGCCCGTGTCTGCCCCTTTTGGGCACTCGTGTGCCCCCGGTCCGCTCCTGCCTCTCACTGGCTGCATTCTGTCCTCCCTGCCTCCCAAGCTTCCTTGGAGGCTGGGCCAAGGACTCCTGCAGCCTGAGGACCCTCCACATTGTCAACCGGGAGATGAGGTCCCCAAGAGCAGGAAGGCGTGGAGAGAAGAGGGCTCAGATCCGAGCAGTCACTGCCCCGGAGCCGTCCTCAGGAGCAGGTCAAGAGGAGAAGAACTGAGGAGATCTGGGCAAGCCCCTCCTCCCTGGGCCTGGTTTCCTCATCAGTAGCATGAAGCATTTGGGGGACAGCGGCCCCCCAAGGCCCGTTTTGCCCTCAGTCTGCGCGCCTCAGATTAGCAGTTAAGTCATTGGTTGATGAGTGGAAGTGGAGGCAGGGCGTGCCAACGGATTTGTGGGGAGTTTGGCTGAGAAATGGGGGAGAACTCTGTGGGCAGCTTGAGGGGACGGAGGGGGCAGGGGAAGGGTTTTGTAAAGGCGGGGAGCACATTTGCAGCTCCCTGAGGAGAGAGGTTGAAAAGGAGAGGTTGGCTGATGGGGCAGCAGCTGGGGGAGAGGGCTTCGGCGGGGGCTTTACCAACTGGGCTGCAGGTGAATCAGCCGTCACCTCTCTTCCCAGCCCTTTGATAGATGGATGGGAGGACTGACCGGCCCCCCTTGGGCCCCTCACGGACAGGGGGACAGACTGGCCCCCCTCAGGTTTCTCACAGATGGGAGGACGATGTAAACTTTGTGTCTCTTTGCTCCTTAGGAGCCCCAGGAGGGAACAGCAGGGGTGGAGAATACTCTGTGAGCCAGGGGCAGCTCCCCACAGTGGGGGGACTCGGGGGGCCCTTCCTGGGTCATGCAGAGAATCCATCCCAACGTGGACTTTATTGCCTCTCTCTTGGCCTCCCTCCCCTACGAGGGAGGCTCATTTAACCCAGATACTCAAGCGCATCAGCCACCTCATCGATCTGTGCACACCATTAATCGGGCAGGAGGCATTGTGGGGCCGGGCTGCGCCCCTGGGGACCCACGGGACAAGGGAGGCGGTCCCTCTCCCTCCGGGAGCCGGCTCTCTTCTAGGTCAGTGGTTTCTTGAGTGTGGCCTGAGCACCCCTGGGGGCCCCCGAGAGCCTTTAGGGGGGTCTTGGCAGTGAAGACGGGTTTTATAATAGCGCTGGGGTCGGGCTCTCTGCCACTTCAGGCAGGTAACCGGGCTCCACCTAAGGAGCCACCCAGCGGATCACGTGCAGAGGTGGGCTCCTGTTAAGGCGGAAGTTAAAAACAAATGTGTCCCTATGCGGCCCCTCAGCCCGGCAGGTGAAATGCCCCCCACTCACCCGCCTGTGGGCCTGGGGCTCTGGGCCTGGAGGCCCCACGCGTCGGGGTCACGTATGCTCAGTGTGGTTTTCCCTCTTACCCCCCAGTCTCCTCCCCGGCTCTGGGCTCCTTCCTAGCCCTCGGGCTGCCCTGGGGAGAGCTGGCAGCTCGAGCACCTGCCCCATCACTGCTAGTCAGTGACCGCCGTGCCCGGCTGGCCCTTTGGCCCAGTAAGACCCTCCCCGGGCTGGGTCTGGACATCTGGACGCCTCTACACCCCCCCCCCCACGGCCTCCATTCCCCGAGGCAACGCAGACGTTCGGGCTCTAAAGGCGTCAGCGGCCGTGGAGGCAGAGGCCCTCCCGCCGGCAGCCCCCCTTCCCATTCTGAGGCTCCTCGTGGGGCCAGAGATGGGCATCAATGGGGGCGGTCACCTCCCTTGTGGGCTCGACCTTGTGTCCGGGACCCTTCTCACCGGCTCTCCACTAAGGGGGGAAGGGAGGAGGAGGGGGAAGGGGCAGTCACTCCGGCCAGTGGGCCTGCTGTTTGTGCCCTGGAGTTCGTTCTTCTCTTGTTTTCCACCCCACCCCCTTTGGAGGAGGAAATGTCCACACAAACACACACAGACACACATAGACACACAAACACAGACACACACAGACACACAAACACACACAATTATAAATACACACATAAACACAGATACAAACACACGGACACACATAAATACACAGACACACAGACTTTTCTCTGCCCCCCCCCCCCCCTTCCTTTTTCCGTCTCTATGAAACTTGAGTGTGTCCTGTGGACGCAGCCCGGGGCTCCAGGAGGGAAGGAGGCAGTGGCCGGACTTTTGGGCTCCCTTTCCGGCTGAGGGGGGAGGGAGGTCAGGGCGTGCGTCTGTTTGTCACCAAAACAAACCCGTGGAAAAGGAGCCCGGGCAGCAGAGCTCAGCAGGAAGGCTTGGGCCAGCCAGGAGTTTCCCGGCCTCCGGTTCCCTGACAGACCCGCCCGCCCTGATGGGCGTCCCTCGCAGCACCTCCCGGGCCCCCAAGGGCACTTGTCCCTGTCCTGCAGCCTGCCCGGGGCCTTTGGGAGACCCTCGCTGGCTATGAACGGGCCCTGACCCTACAAAGGGTCCTCCCTAGTGCCCGTGTCTCCTTGGGACGGCCCGACGAGCCCCACGGGGAAAACCAAGTGGAGGCGGAGCGCGTGTGCCGGGCCGGGCCGAGCTTTGGGCGGGCAGAGGCGGCTTCAGGCCGGGAGCCCGAGTTCAAATGTGGGACCTGGGAAAACTCACTTGTCACCTCTGGCGGCCTCGTCCCTAAGGGGGCTGGTCGGGGTTCTCGAGGGGGACCCCGACATCGGGGAGGCCACGCCCCAAAGAGGGGGATCGCCCCTTCCAGGGCGAGATGGCCTTCGGGAAGTGCTCAGGCGAGCGTCGGGCACAGGAAGGGCAGCTGTTGCTGTCACTGGCCGCTGTGGCAGCCTGGGGAGAGTCAGTAACGCAGTCCTAGGCAGGGAGCCCTGGCCTGTGTTCTCAGTGACCCCGGGCTCTGCTCCCTGCCCTAACACCCCCCCACTATTCTGGAGGGGCCAAGTGCTGAGGAAATCCGCCATCTCAGAAGAATCAGAAGGGAGGGCGCGCCGAGGGGCAGAGGAGGCCCGGGAGGCTGTAGTAGGGCGCCTGGAGACCCTCAGACAGGCAGGTGCCTCGGGGGTTGTGAGGGGATAGGCAGAAGTTGTCCCCGGTGCAGAGGATCATGCTGGGCGCGGGGTCAGTGGCGAGGGGGCGAGCGCCTCAGGGGGCTCCTCACCGGGCCGGGCCATCTTTGGATGGTTGTATTCCAGGGCACCTGCGCCCAACTCTCGAGCTATATTTGAGAACGGGACTCTGGGAAGCAAGGGCCCGCCCACACTGCCCGCCGAGAGGGCGGGAAACACAAGCCGAAGAAGCTGTTTTCCAGTCTCGGGGGCTTCACGGGGAAGATGAGGAAGATAGGAAGCCCGTGGTGAGACTTTGGGGGCTCGAAATGCAGTCAACTCGCCCTGGGGGACCGCCTCCCCCCCCCCCACCGTGCCGAAGTTCTGAGCTGCAGCCCACAGGCGAGGCGTGAGACTTAGAGTGCAGGCTTAGAGCAGCCCCCAGAGGCTGAGGAGGGGGCTAGTTTAAGGCCAAGAAAATGAAAGCAGACTTAGTCGAGTCCAGGAGAGATCCAGCTGCGCTGGTCCCTGGGTTCTGGAAGCCACAAGGTCAGAAAGAAGCCGGGATGTGAAGGGTCTCTGGGCCAGACCAAAGGGGGTTTGCCCATTGGCCATCAAGCTTTTATTAAGGGTTCATTGTGCACCAGTCGCACCAAAGAAAGGCAGGAACACGCCCCTGTCCCACAGACTCATGGAGGAGACAGTCCAGAAATCCTGGTATACGTGGAAGGGGGTGAGAGGTTCGGTGACTCTGAGGAGACGAGGCTCTGTCTTCCCAGCACCTGGATGGACCGAACAGGACTGCCAGGGGCCCAACAAGCCGGGCCCGTGAGGTCCTCTGATTTCTAATTGAAGGAAAGGTTAGGGGATTCCCAAGTTGGGAGGGGGAGAGCACAAAGAAAAGGTGCTCCCCACCACCCCGTGCCTGTGAAGGCTCAGAGGAACATGGAGGCAAGCCCTGATGGGCCAGCTCCCGGTGAGACTGATGTTGGGCGCTGAGGAAGCTCCTCGGAGCAGCCCGGCCTGGATTTCCGGTCAGCAGGGCCTTGTTAAGGGTCTCCGAGCACAGGGAGGCTGGCCCAGCCTCCCAGCCACCGGACAGCACAGTCGGGTTTGCTCCCCGTTCCCATGATGAACAGATGGACAGAACACGGACTGGACCGTCACTGAGTGGAAAGGGGCCCGAGCCAGTGAGAGTCACAAGGGGCCGTCAGGGCGGTTCACTCGGTCCCCACCACACACCTTTTGTGTCCTCGTCCTTCAGGGGCATCCAGGAGTTAGAGGGGCGAGGGCAGGGCCGGCTGCTGGGCCAGGGAGCGGGCGGGGAGGCTGGGGAGGCTTTAACCGTCCCGGGAGGACTTGGAGCTCAGAGGGAAGAGGGAGCCGCTGGAATTCACCAGGGCGTGCTCAGACTTGTGGGGCAGGATGCCTCTGCAGATGGGCCGCGGCCCTGCAGCCTTCCCGGGCCAAACCCAGCGTTTCCGTGTGAGCCTTTACGCCAGGCCCAGGAAGGGCGGCAGATCTGGGCTTGTTTCCTGGGCGTCGGGAGGCTGGAGCCGACAGAAAAAGTGCTAAGGCAGAGCCAACGGAAAAGAGCATTCTGCACGCACTTTCCCCCAGAGGGGCAGTTGTTAAACAAAAGTGTCCCCCCCCCCAAGGAAAAGCCCGGAAGGCTCAGGAGAGGAAGGGGATTGAGTAGGTGAGGTCGGTGCCAGTGGGGAAGTGGAGGTAACACTAGCTTGTGGGGGAGGGCCAGGCACCCTCCATCTGGCTCAGCTTTGGATGTGAGGAGCCCATGATGCCCGAGGAACATCTCACTCCTGCAGATGGGCATTAAGGCTGGGTCAGGGAGCCCCTGGGGGGGGAGTCCCTGGCTTGGATGGTAGAGAGGGGCCTTTGGACAAAGCGGGGGAGGGGTCTTCTCAGGACCATCCTGGAGGTGCAGGATTCCCATTGACTGGGACCTTTAGGGCAGAGTTAGCCACAGATTACATTTACCCACGATGGCCAAGAAGAGGTCTCGGTTTGCTGGGCCTGGAGACTTTAGAAGCAGCAGCTGACCTCCTGAATGGGCAGGAAGCGGTCACAGATTCCTCCCAGGATTCTCGGCTGGAGAGCCAGCCGGGAGCATGGGCAGGGACATCTGGTTCTGTGTCCGACTTAGAGCTTGGCTCCTTCCTCCCTTTGTGACTCCCGGCCACCAGGAAATCACCGAAGTTCCTTGAACAGGAGACTTTTGTTTTGCTAGACTTTTTTTTTCTGGTGTTCTCCTTCCCACCTCCACTTCCATTGGGAAAAAAAAGAAAAACAAAGTCCTGGTAGCAAACACAACAAATAAAACCTATGTCTCTCTTAGGAGGAGGCTGCTGGGTGCCATCAGCGGTCCCGGAAATCCCCTTCATGGTGTGCTTTGGCGTTCTCCCGCCTTCAAAGTTGCTTCTTGGTGCAGGGTGGTTCTTATTGTACAGTGTACCCCTGGTTCTGCTGACTTCCCTCCACGTCGGCTCATACACATCTTCCCAGATTTTTCTGACACCGTGCCCATCATCATTTCTCATGACACAATGGCCTTTTTCTCCATGTATCTGTCACGGTTTGTCGTGGCGATCTCACGGCCTTTTATTCAGTGTATCTGTCATGGTTTGTCATGATCTTGTGGCCTTTTATTCCATGGATCTGTCAGTTTGTTGTGGCAATCCCACAGTCTTTTATCCGGTGGATCTGTCACGGTTTGTCATGATCTCGTGGCCTTTTATTTCGAGGATCTGTCACGGTTTGTTGTGGAGATCTTGTGGCCTTTTATCCCATGTGTATGTCATGATTTGCTCAGTTGTCCCCCAGCTGATGGGAACCCCTTTCCCCTCCTCTTCTTTACTACCCAAAATAGCTGCCATCAGTATGACTGGATCCTTTGCCTCGTGCTTTGATCTCTTTGGGGCCCAGGCCTGGTCCTTCTCAGCTATAATTCCCAACTGCTTTCCAGAACGGCTGCCACAACTCACAGCTCCCGTAGGACAAAGCCAGGCTGAGGGTCCCTGAGGGGTGAGTTTGGGCTGTGGGAAGCCTTTCCCCGATGGACTGGGAGATGGGCCCACGAAGGTGGCGGTTGCCAGTGGAGAGCGCTTGGAGCCCGGCCAGACAGGAGGTGCTGTGGCATCCACTGTGGGCCGTCACCAGCTGTCCAGAAATCTGTCATATTACCGGACCCTCATTAGGGACCCTCAGAGAGAGACCGCCCTCTTGCCTCCCTCAAGTCCAGTTCCTCCAAAGCCTCGCCCCGCTCCCCTTCAGAAGGGAAGGCAAGGCAGCAACAGTTGGAAACAGAGGCGGACGGAGGCCCTGTGGCTTGGCCGACCGGTGTCTTCAGCCGGACTTGAGTTCTGGGCCAGCCTTCTGGCCGCTGCCGCCTCGGCTCCATCCCACGTGGCCTCCGTGGACTGGCCCGTCCTCCTGAGTTGGGATCAGGTGGTGCCATCTGTAGGGCGCTCGGCAGCTCTCTGAGACCCAGGCCCGCCAGCCCTGGGTCTTCTTCTCTGATGTCTCCGCAGGAGCCTCTGAGAGAGGGGACAGATTTGCCCTGATTGTGGAGTGGGCTTCCCCTTCCGGTCCTTCCTCCTGAACTTTGGGATTGTTCCGCAGAAAGCTGCGCTGCTGCCCATTCCCCTAAGAACTGTGAGGACCCGGCAACCTCAGGGCATTGGGATGACCTCATTTAGCTTCTTGGCCAATCCTTGGGAGTCCCGCCATCCGCCAAGGACCCTTGGGTTTCACCAGCCGCTCCTTCCCCCCCCCCCCCCCCCAGTCCCCCGCCTCTCTGGGAGGATGTCGCCCCTTGGGGCAAAGAGCTCCGCTGCTCCTTCACTTTGGACAACGCAGGCCTTTGGGTCAGAGAAACGCTTCTGATCGCATGAAAACGGCTCTTCCTCTAACTGCGCTCGGGATGGGTTTTTTAAGAACATTAAGGAGCGCGGAGTCTTGTGGGAGGCTTTTGCTGTGCCTGTCGATAAGCTCCTGGGGTCGGGTGGGGCTTTTTATTAATTTCTTGGCCAGGATTGAGGCCTCCCGTCTCTGCTCCGTGTCCTACGAGGCCACCGGGACGTGCTGTTGGTCTTTGGGCTGGTCCACCTTTAGCGTTCTGGGCTCGGCGGCCATCGGCGGTGGGTCGCGGGCCTCGGCTTTTCCTGTCCCGGGCCCAGTTTTCTCACAGAGCTCCGTGGACTGATTCTTTCTCAGTCAGAAAGAACAAACCCCACGAAGCAGCAGCAGCTCTCGGTGTTCCTGGGTCTGAGCTTGTGTAATTTCCTTAAAAAGAGGATTGGAGCAGGGGCCAGGGGCGAGAAGGGGGGCCCACCCAGCTGGCTTCTCGGGCCAGGCGCCACCCTCCCCTTCCCGCTCCAGCTGCATTTCTGCAAGCCTGAGGAGCCGAGTCTGAATCCTGCCACTTGTGGGATCTTGGTCAAATCTCTGGTCTTGCTTTTCTCCCCTGTAAACTGCGGGGGTCTCGAACGTCCGTGCTGGGGTCCGAGGGCAGCAGCAGCCAGGCTGGGCGTTGAATGACGGCTGCCTCTGCTTTTAGTGGGTGTAGTAGCAACCCCTCTCCCCCCCCCCCCCCCCCCCCCCACTCCTTACAACCGAGCAGGGAGTGTTTGCCGGCGAGCTCCCCAACTGCGGCCGCTCTTCCTTTCTAGCGCCTGCTGCTGTCAGCTGGGGCTTTCAGGCGATATTTTTAGTTTGTTTTGCTAAGTATGGCAACGCCAGGACAGCTGTAATTTATGCTCAGGGATGAATCAGACAGCAGCCCTGGGGCGCCTAAAATAGGCTGGGCCTCGGGCCCTCCCCCAGTGCGGGCCCTCCCCCAGCGCGGCCCTCCCCCAGCGCAGCCCTCCCCCAGCCCTCCCCCAGCGCCGCTGATTGTTTTGTGGTGCTACCTGGAGGCCTTCCTGTCCAGGGCATGGCATTCTGGGCCCATGGGCACAGCCTGGCCGCTTCTGCCCAGAGCCCTCTCCCGTGTAGGTGCCAGTGCCCAGCCCCTCATTTCCCCGGGCGCTTCCTTGCTGGTTCTCTGTCCCTGTCACTCGGTGGTGAGGCCTTGTCCGCTGCTGTGGCCCCCATCAGGGTGCCCCGAATGCCCCCCACCTGGTGGCTCTGCAGCTGGGGCATCTCACACACACATCACACACAGACGCAGAGACACAGCACAACAACACATCATCCCCCCCCACTGGCGCCCACACAATCTCGGGGGCTGACTTGGGAGGCAGTAGGGGTGGAGAGGGTCCCTCGGGTCCCTTGTGTCCCACACACCGGGGCTGGTGGCTTTCCAAGCATTTCCTGCCGCCACGGCCCCCCCAGCTCAGCCTTGGAGCTCCCGAGGGCCTCCTCCTCCTCCTCCTTGCGCCGGGGCCGGAGTCACCGAGGGGGCTCCTCACACTGTCTGGTTTGGGGTCTGAGCTGACGTGGCTCCTGCCCAAGGAAGCTGTGACTGAGACAAGGAGCGTCCCCCCAAGTCCTTCTGGGGCTGGCGTGATGCAGGGGTGTAGGGGGAGACTCTGGGGGCTCGGGCCAGCCCTGATGCCGGCGCTGAGCAAGGGCCTGGCTCCTGGAGAGAGGTCCTCCAAGTGCTTTACAGGCAAGGCCTCCTGCGTCCTCGTGAGCCGAGATGGGGCCTGGGATTGTCCCCATTTCCCAGAGTGGGTACCAGAGGCAGAGCTGCCGCAATCTGGCCGCTGGGCCCTGAGGAGGACTCGGCCCGCCCGAGATGGATGGGGAGGGGTTCTGGGGGACGGAGCCTTAGCCCAGGGAGCCTGTCCCCGAGTCACTGGGCCTGGGAAAGAAGAGATTGCTTTCTGAAGAAAGGGGCCCGGGCCCAGCTCGGGCCCTGGTCTGCGGTGGGGGCTCTGCCAGGCCCCAGGAGTCCCTGGGGCTCTCCCACCCTGCCTGGCGTTTCCTTCCTGGCCGTTTTTGATCGGAGGCTCTGGGCCCTGTGCTGGGGGTCTTGGGGGTTCCTGACCTCAGCAGTGGGGTTGGACCCTGAGTTTAGGATCTGTTGTGCTGACCATGGTGGCCCGAGGCCCGGATTAGGGCTTCTCGGCTCTTCTTTCAGGGCTGCTGGGCCTGCGCCCCGGAGGAGCCGCTCACTAACTGCCGGCTGGTGGGACGGTCGTGGGCTACCCAGGGCTTGCTCCCTCCTGGCTGGACATGGCCGGCCTTGGGCCATGTGGGCCCGGCCTTGGAGGTCCAAGGTCACTCTCGGGTCCTGTTGGACTACTGGAGTGGGTCTCGACTTTCCAGAGTTGTACGTTGTTCTGGACTCAATCCTCAGGAGCCAGAAAACCTGGGGTCAGATCCCACTTGAGACACTTGGAAGTTGCTTCACCCTGCCTGCCTCAGTTTCCTCCTTTGTTGACTTTGGTGACCTCCAAGGTCCCCTCCAGGTCCAAATCTAAGATCCGATGATGTGTCTTTTGGGGCAAAGTACCGAATAGGCTTTTGACGATCACCCCCCGCCCCGGGTCTCCACAGCCCTGTGGTCTTCTTGGTCCTGCACGGCAAGTCCTGGTACTGTCGCTGGTCCCAGAAGAACCGGATCTGAGCTGGAAGGGCCGCTCGGGGTCCACTGAGTCCATCTTGGGACCGACATGGGGGGGGCTGACCTGAGGGTCCCGAGTTCTCAGCCCCTGAGGCTGCCCTCTACGAGAAGCTGGGAGCCCGGTGCCTTCTTGGAGCTTCCGCCTGTCCCACTGGGACTCCCTCCCAGGCTCCCTTGGTGCTCCGGGGCTCTTTAGCTGCCATATTGCCAGCCCACTTTTCTGGGTCCCCTGCCTCCCAGCAGAAGGCCCCAGGGTCACCTCCATGAGAGAACCCAAGCCCTCAGCCTGCAGAGTGGCAACCAGCTCCTCTCTAAGGATTTCTTCCCAGGGCGCAGGGAGCAGAGCCCCCTGAAGCCCCCAAGCTCGCCGTGGGTGGAGCCATCTCCTACAAGCAGCCTGCCCTGCTCTCCCAGCCCCCCCCCCGCCTTCCCACTGTCGCTGGTGAGCTGCTCAGTGGGATTTTATCCTCCCATCCTCCTGCCTTCGCAAGTGTTGGTGACTAATGTGTGTCTGTCTTACTCTGGAGACCCTGACGTTGTACCCCAAAGGAGAAAGCCGGAGCCGCATCCAGGTCCGGAGGAGGGAAAAGTAGGAAATCCCCAGGAAGCCAGGGGCAAAGGGGGGGTGGGTTGCGTTCTTCCCATTCTCTGCATAGTTCCAATGGCCTGGAGCCAAAGGCCAGAGGCCACAGACTTGTAACAGGGAGACTACTCTGCAGCTCTGTGGGCCCTGCTCTGGGGATGCATCCTGAGAAACCCCAGCCTGGGGACCCCGGTCTAGCCTCACGGGGGCCTGAGAGGCTTTGAACCTGAGCAAGACCAGCTGCTCCTTCCTGTGGGACCGCAGCTGAGTGTTCGATTGTGCCTCAGTTTCCTCAGCTGCAGAGTGAAGAGTCGGACTAAGGGGCCTCTGAGGTCCCTTCCTGCTCCCAGCCCTGACCTGGAGGCTGAGGCCGGCGCAGATCCCACAGTGGCACGGGTCCGAGGCCGGCTTTGATCCCGGCTCCCCTGGCTCCCCTGCACTGTGCCCCAGCTCTCCGCCTTCTGGCAGGGACCACCCAGACTTCAAAGTGCCCAGAGCGACCCTTGGGGACTGCCAGAACGGTCGGGCCCACATCCCCGGATGCCCTGGATCGGGATGCCAGCGGAGGTTCAGAAAGGTGCCCGCAATGGTTCATTTTGACGTTTCAGAGGCTTTTCTCCAGTTTCTTTTCTTTTCCTTTTTAACCAAAAAATGCCAAATAAAGTAAACATTTCTCCGGCTGTGGAGAATAGAAGTGGATGCACATGACTCTGTTACGCAGAGCCAGCCTTTCCTTGTAAGCGGGTAACACAGCCCACAAGTAACGTTCAGGGATGACATGCTTGTCTGAAATCCCTTCTACTTTTCCTTCTTTTTTCCCTTTTTTGGGGGGAATATTATCTCTAACCCCCTCTCCCTCCGATTTTATTTCACCTACAAATTGGAAAGCCCTGGGAACAGCCATGCAAAGTCAAGCCCCCCAAGTCCCTCCGCTGGCCATGTTTAGAATCGGGGTCTCATTTTGCAGCTTGCGTCCCTCTCCTCTCTGTGGAGGGTCAGCGTGCTGCTGCGGGGATCTCTTCTTAAATACTTTTTATTTTTAAAAGGAACAAAAGCCAGATTTGTTCTCCATCCCATTCTCCCAGCACACACATTGAAAGAAAAAGGACTTAAGGTCCTTGTTGCAAACCCATCCCCCCGCAGGCCACTCCCCCAGCACAGTGCACAGCTGAGCCCCCCCCCCCCCCAGCTTCCGGCCAGAGCCACTGGCCCCCAGTCAGGTCGGTGAGGTTCCTCAGGGCTGTCTGCCTTCAGGATGTTGCCGCCATGGGCTACTGCCGCCTTCCCTCCACGTCAAGTCCGTCCGGTCCGAGGCTTCCCCGAGACCACTGTCATTGGGGGACGCTGTGGGAGTCTGTGGCCTTCATCTGCCATGCCTTCAGCTGCTCCCGGGCTGAGGAGCAGCCTGTGACTGTGACGTCACAAAAAGGAGCTCCCAGAAGCCTTTTGGTCGCACGGGCCTTTTCCCTCCTTGTCAGCCCTCTTCTGCCCCAGGCAGAGGTTCTCTGACCGAGCCTTTGTGGCCGTGGTTGTGACCGCCAGTGTGGCTAAGCCTGGGGATGCAGGGAGGGGAGCCCAGGGGCTTACATTCTAGCCAGGAGCCGGATTCTGCCTGTGTCCCCGAAACAGAGACAATGTACGCCACAGATAACCCAGAGCATCTCCCAGAGGGTACGGGCATTAATGCTGGGCGTTGCCGGGATCAGAAAGTCCTCACAGGGGGCACAACGGCTTCCGTCTGCCTCCTCCAGCCCCGGGACTTGGGATCGCACAGGTCTCCCAACCTTAGCGAGCACCAGAAGCTGAGGCCAGTCTGGGGCCTCGACTGGCGAGGAAATGCTGTCCTCCAGGCTGGGAACGCGGAGCCTCTTCTGCCCATTCAGGGCCAAGACCCAGGACCCGCAGGACTCTTGAACAGAGCGTGAAGGACTGTTGGGCGCGCTCGGCTTTCCTCGGCCCGTTTAGGTTTAGGTTCCTTGGGCGCATTCGGCTTTCCTCGGGCACTTGGTGTCCTGGTGTCCTCTGGAGACTTCTAGTGCTAAGCGGCAGCCTTAGGGCCGGCAAGGGCCAGGCCACGGGCCTCCCCGAGACACCCGTGTTCTTTAGCATCATTAGCCTGTCCTGTGCTCCAGTGGCCCGGGCCTCCTTGTGTGGTTCAGGCATTTCCAGGAGGCCCCTCAGGGCTTTCCTGTAGCGCAGGGCATCGTCTTCCCCTTTCTAAGTAGTCCCTTTTTAAGGGACTCCCTCATTGGGAGCCGAAGCTTCTGCCACCGCCGAGTGTTGGGCACGGGTGCCGCAGATGGCACCAGAGAGTCTCCTGCTCCCGCTGTGCGTGCCCCGGCTCGCTGGCCCCTTCCCTAGCTGTGATGCCTTCGTGGTGATTCAGCGTCTCGTTTCAATCAAACGTTTTGCTAACTCTGCTTGGATTTCTGGTTGAAAACTGCCTGAGCAGCCGTTTGTGTCCAAGTCCCGCCGTTTCCCTCGTAATTTGGTTCCCAGAATCAGCCCCTCCTGTGCTGAAGGCTGCGCTCTCTCCTTGCCAGCGCACGCCTCTCCCCGCCAATCCAGACTAGCCTAATCACACGGCCTTTTAGGGTCAACAAAGCAACCCCCAGAAACCCGTGAGGGAGGAAGAGGGCGGAAACGTCCCACCTTCACATGGCCCGGGAGAGGGGCCGCCCCAGCCCCTGATCATGGAACGAGGAGAGGCTGAGCCTCTGTCCTGGCTGCCTCTGCTTGGCAGCAGATCTTCATGGAAACCTGTTCTTTTGCCAACTCCTGGCTTTCTCTCCTGAAGCAGCTGAGATCTTATCTCCTGTAGAGCCGGGCTTTTCACCTTGTTTGGAGTCTCAGAGCCCTGTGTCAAGGGCCTGGGGGCGGGGAGGGGGGAGGCGGTCTGCTCCCAACCAGGTGATTGCGCTTTTTATTCAGTCCTCTTTTATGGTTCCAACATGCGTTTTTGTATGATTGGGAGCTCCAGGTTTTTCTTCCTCCTCCTTACTTCTCCTCTTCCAAGACTACAAAAAAATCTGATATAGGTGATACACATACAGTCATACAGCCATTGTAAACACATCTTCACATTAGTGGCGTTGTGGAAGAAAAATAGAACAAAAGGGAAGAACCACAAAAAAGGGAAAGCAGACAACAAAAGATGAAAATAGTCTGCTTCAATCTGTGTCCAGGCCCCATAATCCTCTCTGGTGTGACTGCCACTTTCCATCTCGAGTCTATGGGAACTGCCTGGAGTCCCCACATTGTTGAAAATCAGAGTTGATCATGACATAATTTTGCTGTTGCTGTTTACAATGGGTTTATTTTGTTTGTTTTGTTTTTTGCTTCTGCTCACTTCACTCAGCATCCATTCATGGAAATCTTTTCTGGCTTTTCTGAAATCAGCTGCTCAATATTTTTTTAATAGAATAATATTCCAAAACATATATATACCATAACTTCTTCAGCCATTGTCCAACTGATGGGCATCCGCTCTGTTTGCACTTCCTTGCCACCACAAAAAGGCTGCTACATACATTTTTGCACATGTGGGTCCTTTGCCTAGTTTTCTGATCTCTTTGGGATATAGACCTAGTAGTGAGACTACTGGATCAAAGAGTATGCACAGTTTGATATTCTTTTGGCATAGTTCCAATTTACTATTCACAATGGTTGGATCCATTCACAACTCCACCAACAATGCACCAGTGTTCCAGTTTTCCCACATCCTTTCCAATATTTTTCATTATCTTTTCCTGTTATCTTAACCAACTTGAGAGGCATGAAATGGTACCTCAGACTTGTCTTAATTTTCATTTCTCTAATCGATAGTGATTTGAAGCATTTTTTATATGAATAGCGATGACTTTAATTTTTTTCATCTGAAAATTGTTCATGTTCTTTGACCATTTATCAACTGGGGAATGACTTGTATTCTTCTAAGTTTGAGTCAGTTCTCTCCATATTTTAGAAATGAAGCCTTTATCAGAAATACTGGCTGTAAAAATGGGTTCCCAGCTTCCTGCTTCCCTTCTAATCTTGGCTGCATTGGTTTTGTTTGTGCAAACCCTTTTTAACTTAATGTATTCAAAATTAGCCATGTTGCATTTCATCATGTTCTCTCATTCTTCTTTGGGCAGAAATCCCTACCTTTTTCAAAGATCGGACAGGTCGATTGTGCCTTGCTCTCCTAGTTTGTTTTGAGTATCACTCTTTATGTCTAACTTATGAATCCATTTTGACCTTATCTTGGTATAGGGTAGTGGGTGTTGGTCAGTGCCTGGTTTCTGCCATGCTCTTTGCCAGTTTTCCCAGCAATTTTTGTCAAGTGGCGAGTTCTGATCCCAGAGGCTGGAACCTTTGATTACTATCTTACTTAGATTACTATCGTCGTTGACTACTGTGACCTGTGTACCTACCCTGCTCTGCTGACCTGCCAGTCCCCCATGGTTTTGATCATCGGTCCTTTAGAACATAGTTGTAGGTCTGGTCCGGCTGGGCCACCCCCCTTTGCATCTTTTCATTAATTCCCCTGATATTCTTGACCTTTTGTTCTCGCAGATAAATGTGTTACCAGCACACGCCTTTTCTCCACCAATTCAGACTAACTCTTAATCACACGGCCTTTTAGGGTCAACAAAGGCTCTCCCCCCAACAACCCATGAGGGAGGAAGAGGGTGGAAAGGTACCATTTTCAGAACTGGGTTTTTGAATGACTGGAGGAGGATTAGAAGTTTGTGACAAGAAGGTGCCCTTCTGTCCCATCCAAGTTTAAAAACTCCCTCAGGTCGATCTTCTGCTCCAGAACTCCTGCTTCAGAACGGCTCCTGGGGAGGATCTCCAGGTCAAAAGGGCCAAGAGCTGTAATGTGCCGATTTCTCCAGGGTGCCCGCTTTAGAGCTCATTCCTCTCCAGCGCCCCATCTTGCTCAGTGCTGCCCCCTTTGCTTTTCCCAGTTCCCCATTCTCCTGCTCACTCGGAGGTCTCCCCGTGGGTGGACAAGAGACCACTATCTGCCGACGCTTTCTCGACATTTGATGCTTTTCATCAAACTCCATGCTGAGCTTCCCTCTCCTGTGCCACCTGACCTGGGCCCTCTCTTTTCCTCTGCTTAGCCAAGCCCAGACTGGCAAGCTTGGCGGGTGTAGTCGTCTCCCCTCCACGCCTGTGTCCTCCCTCCAGATCTGCTCTCTGGTCTTCCCTGGGAGAGCCCTTCCCTCCACCCTCCCTGGGCAAGGTCGCCTGGCTCATTTTTGCCTCTATGCGTTTGCTCGGGGCCTCCTTTCTGCCTGCCTGCCTCGCTGGCCCATTCCTTTCAGAGCCAGCCTCCAGCCAGCCTACCTTCCTTCCTTGCCAGTCCTTTCTTTCCCCTCAGGTCTCCTGCAGGGCATGCCACTGGGCTGGCGCTCCAGGATTGCCATGCCCCCTGCCAGTGTGGGACACCAGCCAACCCCGGCCCTCTGCCTTCCAGCTGGTCCTTCCGAGATGACCACTGAGGCAGGACACTCACCTGGGAAGCCCCGACAAAGCCGCTGCTCTTAGGTGTGTAGTGCAGGGAGAGACCCAGCGAGACAAAGGCTACTTTCTGGGGAGTGAAAATGGGGATAGAGATCCTGACGGGGGGATTCAGAACAGAATGCTGTGTTCCCATGAGGATCTGGAGTCTTCCCTGAGGTCTCCCGTGAGGGTCCGGAGTCTGCTCTGAGACACCTGTTCTCACTCCTTCTGCTGAACTTTCCATGCCTGGAGAAGAGCAGCAATGGCGGCAGTGGCCCTTTTTTCTATGTTCCCTTGCGGATCTTCCCAGCAGCCCCTGAGGTAGTGCTCTTGTCCCATTTTAATGATGGAGATGCTGAGGCCGGGGGGCATTGCGTGAGCTCTCTGCTTATCTCTGTCCGGAGCTCCCCCATGATGCCCCTTTCTTCCATTATTAATCAGAATTGAAATTTCATTAGCAGACACTTAGCAGGGGCCCTTGTGCTGGAAAGACCTGCTGATTTGACACCCCCCCCCCCCAGGTCTCTCAGTGCATCAGTCATTAAGTATTAGGTACCAGCTGTGTGCCAGGCCCTGGGCTCGGCGCTGGCCTCTCTCTCCCAGCCTCCGTTCAGTCACTTGTGGGATTCCCTGAAGTGCAGGCCCCACGCCCCACCTCCGGTGGCTTGCTCCTGTCTGGGGGCAGAGGGTTGCCATTTGGAGCCCCTGTGGGCAGCTTTCTGCTCCCTTTCTGTGCTTCTTTCACCTTAGTGCCCCATGTTCTCCTTGATCGGTCCACCGACCTGCTGGCTGTGTGCATCCCTAGGCCCGGGGAGCTCTCTCTGGAAGGCTCTCCCTGCATTCGGTGCCCCCAGCTTCCTTACGTCCCAATGCAAAGCCCCCTCGTCCTGGTGCCCTCCCTCTGGCCATTCTCTCCTGTTTATCAGGCAGAGGAGGGGGCTCAAAGGCCTTTCCCTGTACACTGAGCTCTTTGAGGGCAGGGCCTGGGCTCAGATAGCCGAGGTTAGCTCAGGGCCTGGACTTAGATAGCCAAGGTTAGCTCAGGGCCTGGACTCAAGATAGCCGAGGTTAGGGCAGGGCCTGGAACACCGGGGGTGCTTTGACAGCTGGCTTGTCCGCCCTGCGCTGGGCCGATCTGGGTCACATCCGAGGTGCCGTTGCCCCCCAGCTCCGTGACCCACCTTTCAGGGTCAGGGTGGGTGTGGGAGGAGCTCGGGGAAGACAAAGGCCCAAGGGGCACTTGGGGGACTGGGTCTGCAGCTGGGCAGGGGCGGCCCTGGTGGGGAGGGGAACCTACAGCTTCTGCTGCCCTCGCCGCTGCCCCGCTATGACAAGTGCGGAGGGGCCGGGCCGGGGACAGGGCGGCACCCGCAGGTCCGGCCTTGTGGCCCAAAGGAGACACGTCTGCCCGGCGGCCACGGGGGATGGGGAGGGCGCTGGGACCCTGGCGGGCCGGAACAGACAGACGTCTCGGTCCCCCTTGCAGTGTCCCCGCGCTCCCACGTTCCTTAAGGGAGAAGACGCGGCTGTTTTGCAGGGAAGCAGGCTTCTGATTTCTGGAGAAGTCACTTAATGAGACGGCACCTTAAGGGGAAAGTGCAGCAGCTCGGGGGGACAGGATGGTTAGTGTGAGTATGGTGACCCCAAGGGCTGTGGCCGGGCCGCTGCCAGTGACCACTAGCCTAGTGTGAGCCCACCGGCAGAAGCACTGGGACCACTCGTAGCCCTCCTCGGACCCTAGGAATAACAGCCTCTGCTCTCGAGGCCGGGGGCTGGCCGGCGTGTCCCAGCTCGGCCTGAGAACTGGTGCTCTTCCTTGCTGGTTTGCGAGCAGGGCTTGGAGCCTTGGGGCTCTGCCACCTCCCTGGCCCCAGCCTGGGGGGGGGCTGGCTCTGGGCCTCCAGCTCTTGGGCTCTGGCGCCTTTCTCTGCCTTTAAACGTCCCTTCGGTCCCGAGCCCTCCGGGTTCCGGTGCATTTGAGGAGCTGCTGACGCCAGGGCGCTCGTTCTGCAGGTTTCATTCTGTCCCAGCCGGCGACCATCAGCTGCAACCCGGCATTTCCCAAGCCATGTCACCCTTGAATTTGGCTCCGGCGGCTCCGCTGTTGTCTCACTGGGACTGAGGATTTTGAGATGAGAGGGTGGGTCTCACCCCGAACAGACCCAACTAACTCTCTGCTGCACAAAAACTGGCCGGGCCATTGTTACTCATGAGGGTCGGGCTCTCCTTGACCTCCCGGGGGTGCTCTGCCACTTCCTGCTCCGCTGAGCAACTGAGGCACTCAGGGTGAAGGACTCACCCAGGCTCACCCAGCCTCATCTGACCCCCTGGGGGGGGGGCTGCTGCCTCCAGGCACGAACAGCAGGGTGTGCAGCCGGGTAATGCCTCGGGGAGGGGCCCGTCGGGCTCCAGGGACACATTTCACTGCTCCGGGGTCGATCTACATGCTGGACCCCAGGATGCGGGGGGAGGAGGGGTTGCCACTTCCTTCCTGTGGCTGTCTCGGGGATGTGGGGTAACACTGCTGCTCCCTCCTTCGCTCTCTGTGGGGGGCGTGTGGGGGATGGCCCGAGGGGCTGCCCTGGTCAGGGAGAAGGCCGGGCTTCTGGGGCACCAGGTGGGCCTCGGCCCGCGTGGCTCACTCGCCCCTCCAGGAGCCGGCCCATCTTTGCTGGAGCTGCCGGAGCTTAGCTGGGGATAAAGAAAGATACCATTTACCTTCAATCGTTTCCATAGTAACCATGTCTCTGCGCCATCTGCTCTTGGTACACTTGTGAGATCACAGATCCCTGGAAATGGAGGAGGCGCCTCCGGATCTCCTGCCTGGGAACCCGAGGGGCCCAGAAGGCCTTGGGCAAGGTCATGGAGTTTCGGGAAAAGCAGAATGAAGAACTGGGGGCCGATGGGGTCTAAGGGGGTGCTTCCTGGGCAGCCGGGGGCCTCGGGCTCCAGAAGGCAGCCAGGCTGGGCGCCAGGAGGACTCCTGCTGAGGGAGGGCCCTTCCCCAGCTCTGGCTGTGCCTTTCCTCGCCACCATCCCCTTCCAGGACGCGGCCGGGAAGCACTCGACGCACCTCCCTAAGACGGGCCATGTTGGGGGGCTGCCAGCTGCTGCTCTCTGATGCGGGGGCTTCAGAATCACTGGTCTGAGGCGAGGCAGTGAAGCCCCAGCAGGGCTTCTGTCCAGGCCGAGGAGGGCCGAGGGACAAAGGCAGATTCGGGGGAGTGTTGGGGGACGCAGGCTCTCCCCGAGTCAGAAGCTTGATGGGGTCGCCAGTCATGGCAGACCAGGCTGGAGCATCCAGCAAGGCACAGAGGTCCTCGCAGGCAGCCCCGCCCCCCGAAGCCCCCTTAGAATGCGCTGTTCAGCCCGGGGCACCTTTGGGAAGGGCAGCGAGAGGCTGTGGGGGTGGAGGAGGGCAGCCCCATAGTGAGAAGGGCCCGGAGGCTCACGGGAGGAGATAAAAATGTCTGATCTGGAGAAGGAGCCGGGGAAGATGGAACCAGGCCACTCTCCTTAGGTATTTGAAGGGTCATCACATGGAATGATGACCTTTTTGGCCTCCAGGCGGAACCTGGAGACATGAGGGAAATTACAAGGGAGTTGCCTTAGGCCCAGGGTCCACAGGGAAAGATCTCCCAGCCTGGGATGGTCATCCCTGAGAGATGATGGGCTCTCCTTCTCTTGATAGTTAAGCCCGCACTTCTTTGATGGCTGCTGGTGGAATCTTTTTTCCTCTTTCTTCTTCATCCCCTCTCCCTGCTTCCTTCTCTCTCCCTTTCCTCACTCTCTGCTCCCCACTTCCCACGGAAGGAGGCTCCTCCTGGCTTAGAGCCTCTGCTTATTGTAGCCCCGACTATTTCAAGGCTTTGGGGACCATGTTGGGGAGGATCAAGGGTAATGCTGACTCTGGGCCACATTTGGATTTCTCCGGCTTTCCCCTCTCCCCAAGGTGTCACTCTGATGTGTTCTTGAGCTCACCTTTCCCCTTTTGTCATATTCATAGTTAAAAGTGTTTACTTACACAAAAAGCCCCAGATGAAACTTGGCTTTTTAATTTAATTATTTTAGAAATTAAGGCTTGTAAAGCTCTTTATGTTCATTATATCATCTGAGCCTCACAACAAGCCTGTGAGGTTGGTGCCCTTATTAATCCCACTTTACAGGTGAAGAAACTGAGGTTTAGAGAGATTAATGTCACATAGTAAATAAGTATAAAGGCAAGATTCAGATGCAGCTCTGACTCCCAGTCCAGCATTCTAGACCTTTCATCAAGCTGGAGCTTTATTTTATGTGAATTTATTTATCAAGAAAGACAGGAAGTATAGGATGAGTTGAGTGGGAAAATATTGTGCCGTCTTTTCCTTTCCCCTTCTCCCTTTTCTTCTAAATGAACAAGGATAAACAAGAATATATGTTTATATGTGTGTAGAAGTACAATGCACACATAACTCCCGTATATTTACAGGAATACTCCCCTTTCCTTGCCACTTTTCCTCCCAGAAGAACACTTTCTCTCTTTTTTTTTTCACACTTTCTCTTACTGACAGAAATAGTAACTTCTTTTGTTTCCAAGTCTCCGAGATCACCCACGGAGAAACTCTTGGCTCTTTTGGAAATCACCGAGTTACTAAGTAACTGTTGGATTCTCACCCAGGCCTTCTGAATAAAGCCATTTAGGGAGGAAGTACAGGGAGAAACAAGTCACCCCAAAGGATCAAGGCGGCTGAAACGAGAGCATCATCCCTCTGGGACCCGGGCGGCCATCGGGAACATGCCGGGTCCCTGGACATCGATCAGGAGCGGGGGCTTGCGGCCCCTCCCTCGCTCCTACAGCAAAGCCTCCGGTGAGACCCAGGAAGGTTTAATTGTGAATGAAACTAGTGGTCGTCTGACTGCGAGCTGATAGTACTTGTCTGACGGGAATCTCAGTCCTTCTCCCCCCCCCCCCCCAGCTCATCTGCCAATAAATGTATGTTTGTGTTTCCTGGTTGGCGGGAGCTGGCGCTCATCCCCTGCCTGGTGCTTGGCACGCTGACGTTCTCTCCGCTGCGGGAGCCGGGCTTCTGGGAGAACCGTCCCCTCCAGAATGTTAGACGTGGAACTGTGCACATACGGATCGAAAATACTCATTGTCTGGCAACTTTTCAGCTGGAAATTGGCTAACTTTCTTCCAAGTCACTGAAATTTCTGAATCACAGGTTTGGAAGGAAATTCAGTGACAACCCCTCCCCCATCTCAACATGCCCGGAAGGTCTCCACTCGCACTGGGCTTTGCCTGCCACCCCAAGACCTCCAGGCCTCGCCCGCTCCCGTGACCCAGCCTAGGCCCCGTCCCCGTGTTTTTGAGCCTCCGAAGTTTCCCGTGGCCAAGTTAGTTTAGCAACTGCTGCCCTGGGCCTAGAACCGTAAGCAAAACTCAGCCAAGCAGGACCTTCACAGAGCTGGAGACTGTCCTCCCCCAGGCTCTGTTTTCAAAAGAGACACAGAAAGGTCGGAAAACCAGCCAACCTCCTGCCTTTGTTCAGCCCTCAGCCGGCAGGCACTTTGCTGGCACCAGCGCCATGTTCCTGGATCAGCACGAATGCAGCCCCATCTCTACCTTGGAAGGAGCTGCCTGCAGGGGGCTGGGCTATTTGATGGTCACAGGGGGTGCTCCAGAACAATGACAGAGGGGGTCTGAGTGAACTGGAGCATCCGGGAGGATTCTGGTGGTTTTTCTGGAGAAAATCCCATCACCCATGAATAGGAAGGCAGCGCTTTATTTATTTCTCCGGCAGAGTCTTTGACCATCTCTCTTCATATCAGACTAATATGATCTGTCCTTTGAGCTCCTGGAGTGGGGACTGACCTCACCAGCCACCTGATGACAGATCATGGGCTTGAGATGTTTTCAGAGATTCTTGTTGGAAGGGATTTCAGTAGCTGATAGCATTTATTCAATGCCTACTATGTTCCAGTCACCCTGCTAAATACTGGGGATACAAAAAGTCAGTTCTGCCCTCCAGCACTTCCTAATCCAATGGGAGACAAGCAAACACACATATATAAAGCAAGCTTTATATGGGATAAATAGGAAACATAAAGAAGGCATGGAATTGAGGGAAGTTGGGAAGGCTTCCTGTAGGAGGTCGGATTTTTGTTGAGCCTTAAAGAAAGCCGGGGAAGTCAGTAGTTGGAACAGAGGAGGGAGAGCATTACAGGCACAGGAGACAGAAAATATGCCTGGAGCTGAGAGATGGAGGGCCTTGTTCGTGGGTGAGGCTGGAGGCCAGGATTATTGGCTCAAAGAGTAGATGTCAGGGACTAAGGTGTCAAATACTAGAAAGAGAAGAAGGGGCTGGGTGATGAAGGGCTTTAGAATCAAACAGCTTATTTTTGTATTTGATTCTGAATTTGATGGGGTTTCTCCAGAGTTTATTGAATAGTGGGGTAGGAGAGTGTGGTGTGGGGGTGACATGGTTAAAATTGTGTTTTAGGAAAATCACTTTGGTGGCTGGGATGGGTTGAACTGGGGAGGGATTCAAGGCAGCAGATGGCTTAGCAGCTGTTGCCATGGTCCAGATGTGAGGAGATGAGGGCCTGTTCCAAGGTAGGGGTCAGAGCAGAGAAGGGGACACATGAGAGAGATGCTCTGATATGAAAGTGACAAGATGCAGCAAAGGTGAAATCAAGGAGAGATGCTGCAAAGGTAGAACTGATGAGAGAGATGCAACAAAGGTGAAACCAAGGAGAGATGCTGAAAAGGTGGAACTGAAGAGAGATGCTGCAAAGGTGGAACTGACGAGAGAGATGCTGCAAAGGTAGAACTGATGAGAGAGATGCAGCAAAGGTTAAACCAAGGAGAGATGCTGAAAAGGTGGAACTGAAGAGAGAGGTGCTGCAAAGGTGGAACTGACGAGAGAGATGCTGCAAAGGTGGAACTGAGGAGAGATGCTGAAAAAGTGGAACTGAAAAGAGATGCTGCAAAGGTGGAACTGAGGAGAGATGCTGAAAAAGTGGAACTGAAAAGAGACGCTGAAAAGGTGGAACTGAAGAGAGAGATGCTGCAAAGGTAGAACTGAGGAGAGAGATGCAGCAAAGGTGAAACCAAGGAGAGATGCTGAAAAGGTGGAACTGAGGAGAGATGCTGAAAAGGTGGAACTGAAAAGAGATGCTGCAAAGGTGGAACTGACGAGAGAGATGCTGCAAAGGTGGAACTGAGGAGAGATGGTGCAAAGGTGGAACTGATGAGAGACGCTGAAAAGGTGGAACTGAAGAGAGAGGTGCTGCAAAGGTGGAACTGAGGAGAGATGCTGAAAAAGTGGAACTGAGGAGAGATGGTGCAAAGGTGGAACTGACGAGAGACGCTGAAAAGGTGGAACTGAAGAGAGAGGTGCTGCAAAGGTGGAACTGATGAGAGAGATGCAGCAAAGGTGAAACCAAGGAGAGATGCTGAAAAGGTGGAACTGACGAGAGAGATGCTGCAAAGGTGGAACTGAGGAGAGATGCTGAAAAAGTGGAACTGAAAAGAGATGCTGCAAAGGTGGAACTGATGAGAGAGATGCTGCAAAGGTGGAACTGAGGAGAGATGGTGCAAAGGTGGAACTGATGAGAGACGCTGAAAAGGTGGAACTGAAGAGAGAGGTGCTGCAAAGGTGGAACTGAGGAGAGATGCTGAAAAAGTGGAACTGAGGAGAGATGGTGCAAAGGTGGAACTGATAAGAGACGCTGAAAAGGTGGAACTGAAGAGAGAGGTGCTGCAAAGGTGGAACTGAGGAGAGATGCTGAAAAAGTGGAACTGAAAAGAGATGCTGCAAAGGTGGAACTGACGAGAGAGATGCTGCAAAGGTGGAACTGAGGAGAGATGCTGAAAAAGTGGAACTGAAAAGAGATGCTGCAAAGGTGGAACTGACGAGAGAGATGCTGCAAAGGTAGAACTGATGAGAGAGATGCAGCAAAGGTGAAACCAAGGAGAGATGCTGAAAAGGTGGAACTGAAGAGAGAGGTGCTGCAAAGGTGGAACTGAGGAGAGATGCTGAAAAAGTGGAACTGAGGAGAGATGGTGCAAAGGTGGAACTGACGAGAGACGCTGAAAAGGTGGAACTGAAGAGAGAGGTGCTGCAAAGGTGGAACTGAGGAGAGATGCTGAAAAAGTGGAACTGAAAAGAGATGCTGCAAAGGTGGAACTGACGAGAGAGATGATGTAAAGGTGGAAATGAGGAGAGATGCTGCAAAGGTGGAACTGACGAGAGAGGAGGAGACAGGGTGGTGCTCGTGTGACTGTGGCTCCTTCTGTCCCTTGTGTTGAGTCCTTTCACTTACGTCCAACTTTCCATGACACCATCTGGGGCTTTCTTGGCAAAGACATTGGAGTGGTTGGTTGTTTCCTTCTCCAGTTCATTTTACAGATGAGGAAACTGAGGTAAACAGGGTGAAGTGATTTGCCCAAACTCACACGGACAGTAAACTTCTGAGACTGGATTTGAATTCAGGTCTTCCTAAATTCAGGCCCAGCACTCCATTCACTGAGCCACCAGGCTGCCTTGCCACTTTTTGAGTGGCAACTTTGTTTTGCTTCTATTTGTTTTGGTAAATGTGTTTTGTTTCTACATGAGGGAGTAGTCCTTTGAGGGGCATGCTGAGCTTGGGAAAGAGAGATCAGGATTCTTTGAGGGTCATTGTAAGTTATGTGAATAAACTTAATAAATGTCTTGGTCTCTGTGGAACAACCCTTTTAGTGACCTTTTCAAGGGACTGGTCTGCCTGTGGAATCTCAAGGTCAAAGAATGTAGACTTTTAGTCCCTTTATTTTTATAATTCCAGTTTGCTTTCTAGAAGGTTAGTTAAGCTAACTCACAGATTTGCCCACAAAGCCTCTGGGTGGGTGCCTTTACGTGGAATCATACTGGAGGAGCAGTGTTCGTTTGGCCTCCACTCCTGGTTCTTGGGCCTTTCCCCCCAAGTTCAGCCTCCTCCGCACCTCGGAAGATCCTTTTACATGTGACTTTCTCATCTCTGTCCCTGTGGCCTCTTCATCTGGTGCTTGGTTCTCCCTAGAACTTTAATTTTAAGGAAAATTATTGCCATCTATATTGTGTATATGTAATTGTTAATAGGCATATATTAAAAATTAATATATAATATATAACATATAACACAAAATTGTTAATAGGCATATATTAAAAATTAAGATAATACAAAATTATTAATAGGCACATATTAAAATTAACATATAACATATAACACGGAGATTGTTAATAGGTACATATTAAAATTAACACTTAATAGATAACACAAAATTGTTAATAGGCACACATTAAAATGTATATATACTATATAACACAAAGCTTGTTAATAGGCGTATATTAAAGTGTATAACACAAAGATTGCTAATAGGCACATATTATTAAGGGCATTTTGGGTGGCACAGTGGCTAGAGGGCTGGGCCTGGCGTCAGGAAAACTCTCTGGTTGCTGCTCAGTTGTGACAGCCATGTCTAGCCCTTGTTGTCTCCATTTGACCTTTTCTTGGCAGAGATCTTCCCTAGTGGATCCTGGGGATCGATTTTGTCAGACAGTCAGAGATAAAATGACTTGTCCAGGGCTAGGCATGATGTGAAGCTAGATCTGAATTCAGTTCTTCTTGACTCGAGGCCCTGTGCTCCATCTCTTGAGTGGAGACCAGCTGTGTGACCCTGGGCAAGCCACGTCACCCTCTCTGCCTCAGTTCTCTGATCTGTCAAATGAGCTGGAGAAGAAAGGTCAGTGAGCTCCAGGACCTCTGCCAAGACCATCCCCAGGGGGTCACAGAAGTCAGACACAAGTCTCCTTCCAAAGTTCTACAAGGCCTCGGGCCTTTCTGTCGCTCTCTGACCCCCACGTGGCCAACGGGTCTCAGTGTCCTCCCAGCCGCTCTCTGCAGCCCGCCTCGGGCATCTTTGCCAAGCTGCTGGGTGTAACTGGAACGACGAGACACCCGTGACGTCCTCAAACCCTGCACAGCCTTGTGGGGCCCGGAGAAATCCGGGGGGGGGTCTCTGCATTCTCTCTGGTAACGCGCAACAGCGGGCGGATGGAAAGGCCCCTGGGCTTCAGGCTGCCCAGGGCAGAGGGAGAGGCCTTGGGGATGGAGGGGGGCGCGGGTAGCAGGGAAGCGGGCTCTTGTTCTCCAGGTCCCGTGAGAAGCCACACATTCGCTTCTCTGCCTAGCTCCTTGCGGCTTCTCGGACCATTTTAGCCCAGTTAGGTGGGTTTGGGAAGCAGATGAGGAAGCACTCCGGCTCCTGGCAGCCAGACTAGTTGGGGGCTCCAGGGCACTGGAAGGGAACACTGGATTTCTCGGACCCTTGAGGCGTGTTCCTGCTGATTAGACAGGGATCTGCAAACACCTTCTCTTAGCTCGATGTCACATCTGTCACAAGGGCCCCAGGGGCCGGGCAGACCGTCAGCTTCCTCCCCCAGGGCCCTCGCCAGCTCTTTTCCTGCCATCTTCTCCCATGTGCCCGCCAGGCATAGGATGAGCGGAAGCAAGCGCCCAAAACACTGTGGGAGGCCACCTGGCCCTTGACCGTCACTCATCTGGCTCCGTGGGCATTTGTCTCGCCATCAACTTCTGCCTTGTGAAGGGGGAGCCACTGCTTTCCTTCCAGAGCTTTCTTCCGCGAGCAACAGCCGGCTTCTAGCAGGAAGGGCGGGCGTCAGAGCAGACTGAGGTCCCGGAATCTTTTTAACGGGATCTGCAGCCGAGCTGACACTTCAGCCAGTTTTCAGGGCCTGCTCCGGCTTGGCCCAGCCCTTTGCTCTTCCTGGGGCTGCCGTGGAGGCCGTGAGCCACCTCCTCCCTCTTTGCCCATCCACCTTTCATGGCAGAGAAGACCCCTCTAAAAGGGCCCAGGGAGATTACCCTGCAAGCTGTCTTCCCTGGGCCCTGCTGCTAGCTGTCGGTAGAACTGGCTTCCTGTCTTGCTGTGCTGTCCTTTATGCGTCTGAAGGCAGGATTCTGGGGGGGGGGATCCCCAGGCTCCCTCAGTGTGGGAGGGTCCCCGGCAGCGTGGAGCCCGGTGCAGCAGGAAAGCCCACTCTTCCTCCCTCTGCCCTGACGGGAGGCTAGATGGGGCTGGCTCTGTTCCCCCCGGGGCCTGTGAAGGGCCCTTCTCCACAGAGTGTAGATGCTGCTCCCTTATGCTGGGCTGAGCCTGGCCCCCGGGCCTTTGGGGGAGGGTACTGCTGGGAGATGCGAGGAGACAGGGCGGTTGAGCAGCGACTCTGTGGGGGGCCCTCGGACGTGGCAGCCCCCACTGCAGGAGGGTCCGGTTGCCAAGAATCAGGCAGATGTTCCCCCAGACTCGTCCCACCGTCCCGTCCGTTCGGCCCTGACTCTGTTTGGGGGTTTCTCGGCAGAGGCAAACGAGCTTAAGTGACTGCCCCGGGGTCCCTCAGCTAAGAGGGTCTGTGGCCGGGCTGGGACTCGGGCCTGAGTCTTGGTGGCCCCGGGCCTGGCGCTCTGGGTGCCCTCAGACCACGGCGTTGGAGGCTTGTTGTGAATCCAGGCTATCAGCCACGTTCACAGTTCCTCCAGTTTGTCAGGCTCAGTCACAGCCTCCCTCACTGGGAGCCTCCACGGCCCTGTGCCCTCTTTGAGGTCCTGTGGGAAGCTTCCTCTGCCTCCCCCCACCCCAGGGCCGCTGGGGGACCCTCCCATGACCCACCCCCTCTTCTCAGGCCCTTGGGGAGCTTTTCCTTTTCTTAGCTGTTAGACCCCACCTCAGTATCTTTGTATTGGGGTGTGAAGCAGTGGGGGGGGGGCTACCGTGTCCTGAGCCGGGCCTCAAAGGAGACAAGGGGACAAGTGCCCCCAGCCGATCTTGGCGAGCATCCGGGGGGCGAGGGCTGTGGCGCTGGGCTCGGGCTCAGTTCGGGCTATTAAGTGATTGCTTTCTTCGTTCCCACAGAGTGAAGCTTTCCACCCTTGGCTCTGAGGTGTCTGACTGACCGCCGGAAGCCAGCCTAGGAGCTGCCCGGGGCTCCTTCCAGGCCCCTCCTTTGGGCGAAGGGCGCTGCCCCCAGAACAGAAAAGCTCGAGGGGCTCCAGGTAAGGGCGCGCTCTGGAAACACGCGGGAAATCGCGTTTGGTCTTGGGTTAAGAAGCTTAGATTAATTGAGGAGCCAGGGCAGAGCCCCAAAGAGCTGGGGGGACCACCAAACATCTGTGGCCGGCTAACTGTTGGGTCTCCGGTGCCACATGTCCACTGCCACAGACGGTCCTGAGGGCCCCGACGGAGGCACTGGGGGGGCCGGGATGAGTCTCTGAGCTGGGGCCGGAAATGCTCCCTCTGTCAGCCGGCCAGGAAGTACCGGCTCCAAAGCCCGGAAGCTCACGTCTGGCCTAGGAAGCCATGGGGGCAGCGCACGTGTGCAGGCTGGAGTTTCCTGAGGCAGCACAAGTGTTACTGGGGACATGGGTCCTGCCCGGGAGCCTGCCTCTCGCCGGCCGCTCTTGGAAACAGCCCCTTCCTCACCCTTGGTGGGACTTTTTCTGGGAGGGTCTGAGGAAGCGGGGGGCCCACGCCAGGGGCGAGGATGTCCCGGGAAAGGGCGGCAGCCTCTGGCCGAGGAAGGGCCCCGTCCCTCCAGTGGCCTTCCTGAGCCCTTTACCAGGACAGGGCCCGGGCTCTGAGGGCTGCAGACCGCCGCCTCCTGTAATGTTCTCTGTTTCCTGGAGGTCTCTGGGAGCAGCCTCCTGTCAGTCAGTAATCACCACACGCTCAGCCAGGGTTAGAGTCCAGATCCTTTATTCTCTCTCTTCTCTCTCTCTCTCTCTCTCTCTTCTCTCTCTCTTCCTGTCTCCCATTTCTGCTCTCTCCATCCCCAGCCTTTTTTCAGAGCCTCCATGTCCCACTGTTACTCAGCTGCCACAGACCCAGGCCCCCTCCTTCTCTCTCCCCCAGCTCTGGGCTCAGGGATTGTGGATGGGGCTAACCCCCAGGCATTATTCCTGGGTTTGGGGAAAATGATTTGGGTTCCTGTGGAGATGGCCTTGACCATTGGGAACACCATGTTGGGAGGGGGGTCCTTGGTTTGTTCCCCAAGTTCCTTGTGGGAAGTTGTTTGGACCAGGGATTTTTAAGGAGAAGCCCTTTTCAGAGGAGTTGGGGTTTTTTGGGAACACCTTGAAGGGGGGTTTACCTGGTTTAGCTGGTTACCAAGGGTGGCGCCTTTGGGATCCATTTTTTGGGGCAGTTTCCCGGGGCGGACTTGGTTTGAATCCGCCTAGACCTGGGATTGGCTGTTGGAGGAAAATTTGCGTTTCTGGGAGAAGGAATTGGACCCGGGGAATTCCTTTGGAGGAAAGTTTGTGGGTTGGAGGATTGGAATGGGGGCCAAGAAGGGGGAAGTTTGGGATTTGGAGGGGTGGGTGTTCCTGGTTTCGGGTCACCCAAAGATTGGTTTGGGCCCTGGGCCCCCAAGAGGGGCCAAGGGGTTCCCGCCCAAGGCCGGGGTTCCTGAGGTTTGTGGGGAGGGGCCAAGAGAGGGGGGCAAGGGCTCCGGGATGGGAGGAAGGCGGGGCCAGGTGGTGAACATGGCCTGGGAGGGGGAGGGAAAGAAGTGGCTCGTGGGGACCAGTGGGCTTTGAGGGTTTGAGGGAGGTTGATCCTTTAAATGGAAAGATGAGGGATGGGGGGGAGACTTAAGGAAAAGAGAGAAAGAAGAGACAGAGACAAGAGACAGAAGAAGAGAGAGAGAGAGAGAGAGAGGAGAGACCGAGGAGGGAAAAAGAAGTTAATATGAGACAGAAGAGAGAGAGAGAGAGAGAGAGAGAGGAGAAGAAGAGAGAGAGAGAGAGAAGAGGCAGAGAAAAAGAAGATAATACAGGACAGAGAGAGAGAGAGAGAGAGGGAGGAGGAGAGAACACACAGAGAGAGACAGAAGAAGAGAGACAAGAGAAGAGAGAGAGAGAGACAGATACATCAAGAGGAGACAGGGGAGAAAGGACACACAGAGAGAGAGAGAGAGAGAGAGAGAGAGAGAGAGAGAGAGACAGAGACAGAGACAGAGAGACAAATACACACAGAGAGACAGAGACAGAGAGAAAGGACAGAGAGAGATACAGAGACAGAGAAAGGAGATAGAGACAGAGAGACAGAGAGAGAGAGAGAGACAGAGACAGAAACAGGAAGAGGGAGAGGGTGAGAGAAAAGAGAAAGGGAGAGAAAGGCAGAACGAGACAGACAGACAGAGACACAGAGACACAGACAGATACAGAGAGAGAGGCACAGAGAGTGGTGGGATAAGGGATGGAGAAGGAGAGAGAGCTAGAGGCGCCCCCTCCCCCCATCTCATATGGAATCCCTCCCAGTAAATTAAGCCTGTCCTTCTTCAGCTGGCTCCGCCACGTCTTCGAGTCCTTGTGAAACCAACAGGACCATCTGACACCCGAGCCCGTCCCTCCCGTGAGGTTTTTGGGATTCCCAAACAAAGGGATCGATCGTTGTGTCAGGCATGGCCGTGGCAACGATCCATTTGCCCAGAAAACCTAAGGGAGTTTCCACTTTCCACTGGGTCGATGGGAAGGACGAGGAATGCCCCACCCCCCGGATTTGGTCCCTGATAAGCTGAGATAGACTTGCTCTGCCTTGGGGGAGACCTGGCTGCAGGCTCCTGCCCCTCTGGTGACCGGGGTCCCGGGTGAGGGGATCTGGGGGGGTGGGTAAGAAGCTGGCTCAGGGCCAGAAGGGGGCCAGACTCTGACCCTTCCCGGCTGGGTGACCCTGACCCCAGGTCTCTCTCAGATTCTCAGGCGTAAAGGAAGCGCCGGCTGCCACTGGTGGAGGCCATGGCTTCTAAGCCTGAAGGGCTTGCCCCTCGGTGCTCGGACCCGGTCCGGCCTGGGGAGGTCTGAGGGCGGTGACGTGTCCCTTAGGAAGGATGTCTTCTGACTAAAGGTTGTCTGGAGAAAGGAAATAGCCTGGAGTCGGTGCTGGAGGCAGGAATGAAGAGGCCTTGTGGGGAGCTTGGGGGGGAGGTCCTCACAGAGCTCCTCTGGGACCCTCCGGGATCTCCTGGGATCCCTCCCATTTGCTCCCTCAGGAGCCCGGTGCCGAGCCCTTTCCTCCAGGCCTTTGAGTGTTCTCTCTGCTTTCAAAAACCAGCTGGACACACAAGGAAACGTTTCATCAGAAAGGAAATCATTAGGCATTAGAGCCGGCTAAGGGGTCTGGTGGGGCCGGCCTGCATGGATCTGGAGGGCCCGAATGCAAATCCAGCCTCAGACACCTACTAGTTGGGCACATTACTGGACCTCTGCTTGCCTCAGTTTCCTTATCTGTGAAATGGGGAACAATAGCAGCGCCCACTTTTCAGGGTTGTTGTGAAGAGCCAGTGAGACAAGGCCTGACACATGGTGGGTGCTGTAGAAATGCTCACCTTCCCCACCGCGACCCTTGCTCAGTAACGACTTGGACTTTGAAGTGAGGGGCTCCCTTCGGGTGCCCGTTTGTGCCCCTTCGGGCAGCCTTTCCCGTACTCTTCCAGAGTCGCTCTTCACACTTGCTTTGAAGCTTTTGCTCTTTCTGGCTGGTCGCTCAGTGGACGCGATGGCCCAGTGGTCATGGCCGCGCCGTGGGCCCCTCGGTGACTCCCAGCTTTGTTGGGATCGTGGTGAGCGGCGATGCTGCTGGGAACTAACCTGCCCGCCTTGACTGAGAGCTTGCTCCAGGCTGGCTGCCGGGCTTGACTCTGGTCTCAGGAGGATTGGAGTTTAAATCCTGCCTTTAATACACTCTAGTTGTGTGGCAAGTCATTTTACCTCTGTCTGGGCATCCTCAAGGAAAGGGGGGATAAAGGCCACACCCACCTCCAGGGTTGCTGTGGAGACCGAATGAGACACTTTTGCCAGGTGGCCAGCACACAGTGGTCTCCGATAAACGATTTCCAAGCTAAACGGCCCCCATACCCCCTAGTCCTCTCCTCTGCGGTTCCTAAAGGAAGAGAGGGACTCCTTTGGCCCCTGCAGTGACTTCAGTACCACGGAGAGCGCCCCGGCTCCGTGCCCCTCTCCTGCCGCCTCTGTGCACTGGGGGTTTAGGCCAGGGTGTGGCACTGGGCGGGGACGGAACCCAGGGGAGGGAGGGGACGAGCCGGGGCCCAGCAGCCCCGCTGAATCTGGCCAGTCTTCCTAGGCAAGCACGACACCCAGTGGCCAAGTAGGAAACGCGCCGAGCCTGGGCGTTCGCTCCCGCAGACGCAGCGTGGGCTCCCCTCAACTCACCGCTCTTGTCCCTCGTGCGGGGCGTGAACACAAGCTCCTGCTATTTGCAGGTAGAGCTTCCCTGGTCCATCTGAATCCCCAGGGGCTCTTTGTGACCTCATGCTTAAGGAGAAGTCTGCTCCTCCCCCCCGCTCTTCCTCTTCTACTTAGGCCTCTCTGGCCCTCTCCTGCCAAGTGATCCCCCCGCCCTGTTCTCTGGGCCCCTGGTAAAGGCCAAGGATGTATTCTTTTTTTTTTTTTTTTTTTTAATTTAATAGCCTTTTATTTACAGGATATATACATGGGTAACTTTAAGCATTAACAATTGAAACCTCTTGTTCCAATTTTTCCCTCTTACCCCCCCTCCCTAATAGGATGAATAGAATGTTAAATATTTAAAATATAACTTGGATACATAATAATATACATGGAAACATTATTTTGCTGTACAAAAGAATCAACTCCGAAATATTGTACAATTAGCTTGTGAAGGAAATCAAAAATGCAGGTGTATAAATATAGGGATTGGGAATTCAATGTAATGGTTTTAGTCATCCCGAGTTCTTTTTGGGGGTAAGCTGGTTCAGTTCATTACTGCTCCATTAAAATGATTTGGTTGATCTTGTTTCTGAGGATGGCCTGATCCATCAGAACTGGTCATCATCTTGGTATTTTGTTGAAAATATAATGATCTCCTGGTCCTTTCATTTCCTCCAGCATCAGTTCGTTTAAGTCTCCAGGCCTTTCTGAAATCATCCTGTTGGGTCATTTCTTCAAGAACAGTAATATTCCCATAATTTTCATACCCAAATTTATTCAGCCATTCTCCAACCGTGGACATCCATTCAGTTTCCAGTTTCTAGCCACTACAAAGGGCTGCCACAAACATTCTTGCAATACAGGTCCCTTTCCCTTCTTTATAATCTTTTGGGATATAATCCCAGTAATAACCTTGGATCAAAGGGTATGCAAGTTTGATAACTTTTTGACATAGTTCCAAACTACTCTCCAAAATGGGGATTCGTTCACAACTCCACCAACAATGAATCAATGTCCCAGTTTTCCCAATCCCCCAACAATCATCATTATTTTTCCTGTCATTTTTGAATCTGACAGGTGTGTAGTGGTATCTTAGAGTTGTCTTAATTTGCATTTCTCTGATTAATAATGACTTGGAGCATCTTTTCCTTATGACTAAATATTTCCAATTTCTTCATCAAGGGTTGTCTTTCATATTTTGACCATTTTTCAATTGGAGGAATGAAGCGATTTTTTATAAATTGGAATTAATTCTTTATATATTTTGGAAATGAAGGCCTTATCAGGAACCTTTGACTGTAAAAATATTTTCCCAGTTTATTGCTTCCCTTCTAATCTTGTCTGCATTAGATTTGTTTGTACAAAAACTTTTCAGTTTGGTATAATCAAAATTTTCTATTTTGTGGTCAGTAATGATCTCTAGTTCTGCTTTGGTCATAAAGACCTTCCCAAGGATGTATTCTTTACCTTAGACCTTTCCCCCTGCTATCCTTCCCTCTCTGCACAGAAAGCGCCTCTGCAGCCCAGGAGACTCATTCGTCTGAAGAGAAAGGGGTCCAGGAAGCTGAGTGGGTCAAGCCCCTCTCTTCCCTGGGTCTCCCCTCCCGCCACCCGGGGCTCCCCCTGAGGCTCTTTGTGGACTTTGCCTCCTTCATCCTCCAGGGCTCCAGAGCAGGAGACTCTGGTGAGGTGCTCATCAGCTCCCGTCTCTCCTCCCTGCTTTTTCTCAGTAATATTTATTCTCCCAGATACACGCAAAGAGAATCTGCAGCATTCGCTCTGGTAAAACGAGGCGTTCCCATCTTTTCTTCCTCCTTTCCTTGCCTCCCCCCTCCCCACGACAGCGAGCAACCTGACACAGGTTAAATATGTGCAATTCTTTTAAACGTGCAGAAACACGAGAAAAACCAAAAAGCAAGAAAGGTCGAGCCCCATCCACTCTCTTTGTTCTCTCTGATGCCAGTGGCATTTTCCTTGGAATTACCTCCAACCAGCTCCTGGTCCCTCAGCATTGATCCTCATACAGTCTTGTTGTTGTGTACAAGAATCCCCTGGTCCTGCTCCCTTCCCTCAGCACCAGCTCCTGCCAGTCTCTGAGGCCGCTCTGAAACCCTCCTGCCAATCGTTTGTTGCAGAACAATAGTATCCCATAGCAGTCATGAGCCACAACCTGTTCAGCCACTCAGTTTCTGGCCACTACAAACAGGGCTGCCCCCCACAATGCATCAGTGTCCCAGTTTTTCCCGCATCCCCTCCAACATCCGTCATTATCTTTTCCTGTCATCTTAGCCAATCCTAGAGGTGTGACATCTTTCCTTCCTCTGACCTGAATTTCTGTCCTGGGATTTGGAGGCTTTGGTGCGTTAATGTTCCTCCACAGCCTTAAGGCAAGAAACGTTGGCTGGGCCTCCTCAATGGGGTTCTGGGTCCTGTGCTTTCTGTTGGTTGGTCCTTGGGCTTCCCTGCCTTCCCAGGGCTCCTGAAGCCTCCATATTTATTGATGCGTTGCTGTCTTGTCTCCTTCCCAGGATGTGGCTGGTGGGCACCCACTTTCTGTCCAATTCTTTGCTGTCAACAAAAGGGCTGTGGGGAGAGGTGTGTGAGAGAGTGAGAGTGTGTGCGTGTGTGTGTGTGTGTGTGAGGAGGTGTGTAGTGTGTAGGTTGAATGTGTTGGAGTGTACCTTGTCGCTGCCTTGGGAAAGGGCCGGAGAGCACTGGGTCCGGAGGGCTTGGGGGCCATAGTTTGGGGTGACTTTTCTGGGGTGATTCTGGGTGGTTTTCCTGAACTGTCAGCCCAGCTCCTAACCCCCCCACACATCAGTGTGTCCGGCTTGCCACGGGACCTCTTCTCATCTTTGTAATGGGCTTTGCTGTTCCCCCAGGTGGGAGCTGGAATCGGGGTGTTTTGGTTTGAACTTATTCAAGCTCTTTGTAAGCTGGCCCTCTCCCCCTTGTAGCCTTCTTACACCATACTCTCTTCAATCTGCAATGCTTGTGGTTCCACCGACACAGCTCTGCACCCCCACCGCCAAGGCTTTGTACTGGCCGGGCCCAGAACGTCCTGCCCCTCCCCAGCTACCTCATGGTCTCCTCTCTCTCCCTCTTTTCTCTTCCCCTTTCCCCTTCCCTCCTCCTCCTGCTCCTCTTTCTCCTCCTCTTCCTCCTCCTTCTCCTCCTCTTCCTCCTCCTCCTCCTCTTCCCCCTTTTGCCCTCTTTTACTTTCTCCTTACCCCCTCTTTCCCCTCCCCATTTTAGGATTGCAGTTATTGTGTTCTGGGACAAGAGACCAAATTTCACAGTGAGATGTAGTGACGAGCTCTGGATAAAAGATCAGTTTCATCAGCCAGAACAAGAATCACTTTGTCCTCCTTTCCAGCTTTTCTTCCCTCCACCGTTTTCCTTGAGATCTTAACCTGTCCTTCCAGATGAGTTGTATTTGTGTCTGGAGCCCTCGGCAGTTTATTCTCTCCTTGGATCTCGGGAGGATCATCCTTTTATTCTGTTGGGCCTCCCTCCCCGGGGGGAAGATCGCCTCCACTGGTCTCCTGTTATTTCTATGTTGCTGGGCCCATTACTTTTCTTCTAAAATTGTTCATAAACTATCCCAGGATGAAGGTGCTTGGGAAAGTCCTCTAGTATTCTGAGGAGAGTCTCCCGAAGGGCAAACTTGGATCGGGTTTGATGGCGTGAATCTGGGAGCACGGCCGCCCGCGCTGCCAGCTTGGAGAAGGCTGGCCGCGAGTCAGAGGCAAGCTTTCCTCATGGTGAGACGGTCCCGGGAGTGTGGCCCATCGATGGCCCTTCAGAGTGAGCGCACCCTCCTCCAGACCGGGGGACATGACAGACAGTGCCCATCCTCCACCGGCCCTCCAAGGCGCCGGCCACGGCTAAATCCTCGGGACCTTGAGGCAGACGTTGGGCCCATAGCCCGCATCTCCAGCTTTGCGTTTCCATGGAAACCCTACCATTTGGTCAGATTTCCCCCAGAGGTGAGAGAAAAGGTTTACCTTGGCTAGAAAAGGCACCGCCTCCTTGGCATCCCATCGCCAGTGGGAGCCTGGCTAGTAGGGGCCCTGGAGGCGTCCCTCTGCCACAACGGGGGCATTGTGCGCTTACTTAAAGATCGTCAGAGGATGACGTCTTTAAAAACCAAAACTCCCAAGAAACCCGGGTGTGGAGCCTCGTGCCGGGCTTTTGGCCACCTAAGAGTTCCTCAAGGGCCACAGAGAGCCCTGAAATACAACTCCTTAGAAAGGCCTTTGATCATAGGCTGCCCAGGTCATCGCCCGCACCCGGGCCCTTCCGAGCTGGGTCAGGGCTCCCAGCCCGTGGGGATAAGCAGTGAGCCCGCAGGCGTTTGTGCTGGCGCTCACGGGGGCTCGGAGGAAGGCCACGTGCCCGTCCCCGTGCCCCCGCGCTTGCCTCCGACTTTGTGTCAGAGAGCGAACCTCCGAGTCGCGGCTCGGGGCTGTGGGGAGCGGCGGGGCCCAGCAGATGGTGCTGTCGGACAGCGCTGGGGGAGCCTGAGGAGGTCGGGCCTCCGTGCGGGGAAATGCGGGCGTGCCCCGTGGGGAGCCAGCCTTGGGCCCGCGGAGAGGTCGCTTCTGGCCCGGCGCTGGGGGGGGGGGGTCTCCTGGGCAGCAGTCGGGGAGCCGGGTTCCTTGGCCAAGGGGCGGCCTGCCGCTGCACAGAGCAGAATCTTGGGCAAAGTGGGGTCTGCTCCGGGTTCTCCTCCGCCCCGCTCCGCCCACCGGGAGTGCCCGCTGCATCCTGGGCGCTCCGGGGGCTCCTTGCGGGGCTGAGGGGCAGGAGGGGCGGGGACCCCTCCAGGGAATCCCGGCGGGCTGCCCTCTGAGGCGGGCAAAGGCGCTGAGGGCAGGAGCCAGTGCAGCCGAGAGCCCTGCTGGGGGGAGGGACCCTCCGCTGAGATGGGCCTGGCTCAAAGCCCACTTCCACGTGCTTTTAAATTGTGAAGGGGCTGCCCCCCAAGCCGCAGCAGGATTGAAGCCTCTGCCTTCAGCGCTGACCCCCGGCCTAGCCCAGGGGCTTCCTACATGTCTGATTGGTGGCCAGGGCCTAACCCTAAGTAGTCACCCAGGCGGGATGGGCTCAGGGTGATGTCCTGAGGGTGTCCTACGGGGGAGGCGACTGTCCTGGAATTTAAGGAGGCTGCTGTGGGAGACCCTGGGTGGGGTGGGTAGCAAGGGTGGGGGCGGACACTGTAATGAGGGAGAAGGCCGATGGAGCTGGTCGTAAAGCACATGTACACAAGTGTGTGGTGTGTGTGAGTGTGTGTGTGTGTGTGTCTGTGAGTATGTGTGTGAGTGTGTGTATGAGTGTGTGAGTGTATCTGTGTGTGTATGTGTTTATGTGTGTATGTATGTGTGTGTGTCTGTGTATATGTCTGTTTGTGTCTGTGTGTGTGTATGAGTATGTGTGTGTGTCTGTGTGTGTGTGAGTATGTGTGTGTGAGTGTGGCAGTTCAAGGTTGCAAGCCTGGAGGGCTAGAGGGGCCCAGCAGAGGACTTTCCATCTGGGGGCATTAACCAGGATGGGAGGGGATGAGGGGCCCAGCCCCAGCTGGCGACTTAGCCATGGTTTGGGTACCTGGTGCGAGAGGAGTCAGGCTGGCCCACCGAGGCTGAGAGATGCCTGGAAGGGCTGGGGGAGAGGGACAGGCTTTCCAGGTGGGGTCTTTCAGCACAGTTTCTGGACAGCGGGCCTTCTGTTCTGAGGGCAAACCCCTTTAAAGCGCAGTTCTAGGTCACCTTGGGGGCTCCTAGGAGCCCAGAGCTGCCCAGCAGCTGGCAGTTAATTTTGACATAAAGGATCCACGTTAAGAAGGCACCAGCTCCAGAGGGGGAGGCTTTCTCTCTCTCTTAGGTATGAAGAAATGCTTTTCTATGTTCTTTTCCCAAAAGACAATTCTAAGAAGCTTCTCATTAAAGACTGGCGACGTTAAGGGCACAGGCAAAAATCAAAGGAACAGAATGCCAGGAGTTCGAGGCTGACTGACGGATCACTTATGACCTTCGCCAGAATCATGCACTTAATCATACACTTGCAAATAAAGGGCGACTGGAGGTAGAAGCCCCATGGACATAGTGGTCAGGCCAGAGCAGGGGGTGGGGGATGGTTCTTCAGACTGTAGCGTCCACGGTGCCAATTTGCTCTTTAGGGAAGCCCTGTGGGGGGCAAGAAGTCCTGGCCGTCCCAAAGGGAGGGTCTTTCTGTTTGCGGCTCCCCTGAGGGCTTCCTCTTCTTAGGACGGGGAGTGGGACAGGCCGAGGGGCCACGGATGTGGGCGAGGGAAATGATGCACCCTGGCCACCTTTGCTGGGATGGGACTCAAATACATTAACATGCAGTGAAAAGAACTGATGCCCCATTAGATGTAATCTCTAGTTCACGGTGCACACATTTACCATAATTAGGGAGCGTTTGCCTCGTCATGCTGAAAGATTCTTAAATTACTCTGACTTTCAGTAAAGGAAAAAATATGGCATTTATTATGTTGGGAAGATTTACTGGGCTTTAGATAGAATCATTTAAAGAGGAAAAATAACTTTTTTAGCTTGTGGCTTAAAGACCAGTGGTGGAAAGACAAGGGGCGTGTTTATATGATATTAGGTTCTGGGGCTGAGAGGTCTTCATGTGGAGTCAGGCCGAGGAACTTCCTTGAGTCTTGCCTGGACCACCCACCTTTCTCTCGTCCACTGAGGGTTGGCTTGTTTCGTCCCCTCCCAAAACGTCTTTCAATGTGAAAGCAAAATTAAGTGTTATGCCCCTGGCCCATTCCTTTGCCTTATTTTGTCTCTTGTTTATTTTTAATATCTATTTTGGTTAAACATTTTATAATTGACCCAGCATCCTTAAATCACAGAAAAGCAGGGTGATTTAGATTTTGGTCAAGCAGATTCAGTGGGGGTGAGGGAGAGTTGGAGCTTTACTTATGCTTGTTGATTGATTAGTAGAGCTAATTTTGCCTCTTTTTGCATATTGCCTTAATTTCCTTTTTATTGCTACAACTAATATTTCTAATATATGTTAAATAATAATCATGCCCATAGACATCCTTTGCTTCCATCCTGAACTTATTGAAGAAGCTTTTCCCTATTAGAAAGATTGATATTGTAGTTTTACCATTTACCATTTTATCATGTTGAAGAAAGATCCTTTTCTTCATATGCTGTCAGTGTTTTAATGGAAAAGAATACTTTGTTTTTATCAAACATTTTATGTGTCTGTTGATACAATCACATTTTTACTTTTATTATAAATGTAACATTATGCCTATTACATTCCTACCTTAAATCCAGTGTGATTGTAATGAAAAATTTATGTTTATGAATAAACTACATTGTTGCAATGTTTGTCATTATTTTCCTTTCTTTTTTTTTTTACCATCAGTGGTTATGAAGAGTATTGATCTATAATTTTCTTTTTCTTCTCTATCCCTCTCTGATTTGAAAATCAGAACCATTTTTGTCTGAGAAAGAGTTGGTAGGTTGTCTTCCTTCTCTTTTCTTGTAAACAAGTTATGCAGTATAGAGATTTTTTGTTTTTTCAATGTTTGATGGAAGTCATTTATACATTTTTCTGGACCTGGAGTTGGTTTTCATAGTAGTTTCATTCATGACTTGCAAAGAATTACCTAATTCCTGTTTTGTGGCTATTAGTTATTGTTAGGTTGTTTTCAATTCATGACCCCATTTGGGTTTTCTTGGCAAACATCCTGGAGGGGTTGGTCATTTCTTTCTCAGCTTGTTTTACAGATGAGAACACAGGGTGAAGTGACTTGCCCAGGGACACACACAAAGTTCAGATTTGAACTCAGGCAGATGAGTCTTCTTGATGCCAGCTGGGCACGATGGCACCCTTAGCTGCCCCTTGGTATTCTGTCCTTTGTAACTCTTCCCTTTTGAGGATTTGGATTCCCTTTTGGTTTGGGGGTATGGTGCCATATAGTGTTGGAGTTTCTCACAATTTCCTTCATTTCTTCCCCATTTGTTAAAATTCCCCTTTCATTTTTGATTCTGCCATTTTGCTTTCATATTTGCCCCTGCACCTAATTTCTATTATCAAATTATCTGTCAGCTTGGGTTGTCTTTGAATTGTCACAATCGCCTTTTCTGTGTGCTTTGCCATTATTAATGTGTTGATATTCCAAGTGTTCTTGGCAAAATATTAGACAAGGAAGTGACAGAGGTGGTGCAGTAGCTTGGAGGGGAGCACTTGGAATAAATGCAGTGGAAAACAGGGCAGGAAAAGGCTTCCCTTGCAGTGGTGAGGCAAGTGAGAGGAGAGGAACACAGAAGCAGTATGAACCTCCTCCCATGACTGGGGCGGGGAGAGAAATTAGCTGATGGAGGTCATCCAGGGTTTGGATTGGGTGAGAGGCGCAAGGTGAAGGACCAGGGGAGATAAGACTCAAGAGCAGAGGATGGCCTTCCTAGTTGGTCCGGCTGTTGGTAAGGCTAAGACTGTGAGGGAATAAAGTGGGTCTGGGACACAGGTTCTGAGGTGGGACCCTGAGAAGGTGGTGGATCTGGAGCTCGTAGTGAGCCATTCTCTCCTCCTTTCTCGCTTCACACACTTTGGGATTGACCAATGCTTTGGATGCTGCCATTGATCTCTGACCTAACGCCCTTGTGCTTTGACCTTGGGTCAGTGATGCAGCCCAGGTCAGAGACTTCTTGGGAGAACATTCTGCCCCAGAAAAATCAGAACTTTATTAAGCAAAGAGGTGGCCCAAACCATCAGTGTGGTGGAGAACAAGAATGGGCCGGGGAACATTGTCAGAGGGTGTAACCATCAGGCCGACCTTGTGTCCTTGGAGAGAGAGACTGAAAAGGGTGCAGAAAGGGAGGTCTGGGTTAACGTGGCCAAAAGTTGGAAGGCCCTGCTCTGGGGCAATAGCACCCACACACTCCTTTCGGCTGCCACCTTGGAGACCCAGAGGAATGTCTAGTCTGGGCAGATGGACCTGTTGCCTCAAGAGCCCTAGGCTGTTTAGTTCATGGGCAAGGGGCCGCTCCTGCACCTGGTGGAGGGTTGGCAACTCTCCGACTGAAACGGAGGCTGCCTACTGGGTCAGGACGGCCCATGCTGACTGAGGGCAGTGGACGGCGCAGGAGGGTTTGGAGACTGAATTACCCCCTCCTGTGGACTCTGTTGCCTTCTGCATTGTGTCGACTTCATTCTGCGGCCCACCCAAGCAGCCTCGTTACCCCAGACTGAAAAGGAATGATGTCCCACAAGAGGAAGTGGTGGTCTCTCTTTGGCTGGGTCTCTACTCAAACTCCCGCTATATTTAGGAGATAGCGGTGTGGTTAAAATTGGGGAGGGGAGGGGCTGAAGGGTGCAGTGGTGAGAGGGGGGGAGGGGGGCAGTTGACTGAGGGCTAGAATTCCCTTCACTTCCAGGAGACCCCCCCCAGGTAGTCAGGAGCCTCGCGATTCCCTTCCAGCTGAAGTCTGGACTTGCTCTGGGAGGCGGTAGGAGCTGAGTGAGGGGCTGTGCCAGCCAGCTGGCAGGAGGCAGGCCCCATGTGGGCAAGGACCTTGCCGAGGTCGCGGCCAGGAGGGGAGGGGTGGGCCCGTTGGAGGAGGCGGGGATCTCCCGTCAGACCCGCGAGCAGCCACGGGAGGAGGAAGGGCAGCGCAGGGCGAGGTGGGCGCCGACCCAGAGGCTGGCACCGGCCCAGAGGCTGGCACCGGCTGAGCCCTTTCTCAGGCTCCCGAGCTGGTGACCTCTGCATTGACTCCGCCCGAGCCCCGCCCCGGGCACGCCCCTCCCACCTGGGCGGGAGCCGGGGACCCACTACCCGGAGCGGAAAAGTAGCAGTCCCTTGTGGGAAGCGCCGGCCCGCCCCGCCGGCCCTCGCCGGGCACTTCGTGAGCCCCACCGCGTGCCGGGAGCTATGGAGGGTGCAGGCGGGGGGGGCCCGGCCGGGAGCTATGAGGGGCGCAGGCGGGGGCGGGGGGGCCCGGCCGGGAGCTATGGGGGGCGCAGGCGGGGGGGGCCCGGCCGGGGGCTATGGGGGGCGCAGGGGGGGCGGGGGGCCCGGGGAGCCCGTGGCCCGCTCCGCCTGCCCCCGACGGAGGAGAGCCGCGCTCCGGCCGCCCTCCCTTCCTGGCCCCGCAGGGGCGCTCCGCCGGCCTCCCTCTCCCTGCCCGCGCCCGGAGCCGTTCCCTCCGGCCCGAGAGCGCTGTGAGCTCCCGGCCGCGGTGTGGGGAAGGGTTAACCATCACATGCGCCCGCCCGCTCGGGGCCGGGCCGGGGCCGCCTCGCTGGCTGGGCGCCGCTCCTGCAGATTGATGAATGAAGCCTGAGCGCGGCGGAGCCGCCGCAGCCGCCGAGGGGAGCCCGGCGGCCCGCGCTCGGAGCCGCTCCCGGCCGCCGCTCGGGGCCATGGCCTCCCTGCCCTCGGGCACCGCGACCATGGGGAGCTCGTCCAGCATCGCGAAGCGGCGCTGTAAGCGGAGGCGCAGGAAACGCTCGGAGAGGAGAGGTAGTGAGGGGGCCCGCGGGGGTCGGGGGGGGGGCTGCCGGGGAGCCTGTCTCGAGTGGGGGGGTCCTCCCAGCCTCGCAGCGGGGGGCCGGGGGGGGCTGCCGGGGAGCCTGTCTCGAGTGGGGGGGTCCTCCCAGCCTCTCAGCGGGGCCCCAAGCTCGAGGTCGGGCAGCCGGAGGCTCGCTTTTTGCCGAGCCCTACTTTCCCATTAGCGTCTCGGAAAAGGGGCCAAACAGCCTCTGGGGGCCACCAGGACCGTCTGGATCTCTGCCCCCCCCCCAAAGCTTCAGCATTTGTGTCTAAAACATCCATTGCCGACTCTAGAAGTTAGTAGCTCTGTAAGTGTTTAGGTGAATGTGTGTGTGTGTGTCTAAGTGTGAGTGTGGGTGAGTTTGTATGTGTGGGGGAGGGTTGTCTCATCTCCCCCCAAACCTACGGGGAATGGCTCGCTCTGCAGCCACTCTTTTATGCTCATTAGGGGGCCTGTTTTGGGGGGAGCAGGGCAGGAGCAGTGGCCACAGCACAGCCCTCCCCTCCCTTCCTGCAGAGCTGGGAGCCCCCCCTCCAATCCCAGCTTATCTGGCCCAGCTGGCCATCGGGGCTTGGCTACTAAAGCCATTCAGCGTTGGGGGGGGGGGGGGAAGCTTCAGGTTCATCTCCAGAAATGGCCCCGGAGTGACTGGCTCCCACCCAAAGGCTAATTGGTTCTGGCTCCCGTGGTGCCAGTTGCAAGGGGGCTCATTCCCGGAAATGCCGACGAGCCGGTTCTGCTGGGGAACCCACAGCCCTTCACAAAGACTTGGGGCTGATTTTGAGGTGTCCCCGAGTTCTCCCGCTGCAGGCAGGCACCCCCCCCCACTCTCCCTTTTTTCCTCCAGCTTGACTGGGGGCTTGCAGGGACAGCCCCAGAGAATTCAGGCCTAAGAGAGCACGTCTGGGGGGGGGTGTTCTGTGGACAAAGGGAACGGCCATCCAGGAGTTTCTCAGGTGAAGGTCCTCCTGCCCTCCCTTTCCTAGGGGTCATGCAGCAAAGGCCGGGGAGAAGCGGCTCCTTGAAGCCCCACGGTCCCAAACCCCCGGTGTTCCTGGATCCTGATTCTCCCGGGCTTGGGCTAGAGGGGGCTTATGGGGTGGGAGCCGCTGCCCCAAAGCCTTTCCCCAGAGAGAAGCAGCAGCCCCGGGGTGTGGGAGGGCAAGCCGCTCCTGGGCTCACTGGGAACCTCAGCACATCTCCTTTGTCTCTGGGCCAAATACTGGGAAATCAGAATGTTTACAGGTCTCTCTCATCCGGCAACTAATGTGTTAATATTTTTAGGTCAAACGGGGGAGGGGAGGATGCAAAGCCTGAAGCAGAGGGGAAAAGAATTCACTCCCAAAGGATAACCGGATGGCCCCGTCCCGTTTTCAGGGGACTTTTCTACAGTGAAACGCCTGAATGGGATGTTAGGCCGGGATCCCGAGGCTGCTCCTGGGTGGGGATCGTGGGGACCGCTGGGCCGGCTGGCCGCTTTCATTCGGGTCTGCTAACGTTAGCGTTTAGATCCCATTTTAAAAAGTCCTCCCGGAGGCGCCTGCCGCTTTCCCCGTCACCGTCTGTCGTCCTGGGGACCAGAGAGAAGCAGCGGGTTTCTTTCTGAAGAGCGCTGGAGAAAGGCTGCTTAATCCCAGCTAAAGGGAAGCCGTTGCTCGGCGCCCGGCAAGCTATTGAGAAGTTTGGCTCTAATTAGGAGCCAGTTAAAAGAGACCCTCAGACCTGCCGCCCCCCCACCTCTTTTTCCTCCCCCACCCATCCCACCCCCCACCCGTGTGAGCCGGTGTGTCAGAAGCGGCTTCGGGCTTCCTGGATCCTGAGAGCTCGGAGCCTCACGCAGTGCAGAGGGGAGCTGGCTTGGACTGCAGCTCTTCCTGCAGGACCGGAGGCCCGGCCATCCGCATCCTCGCACTCAAAGCTCCAGAAAGGGAGCCTGGCCCTTATTTGAGTTCCTTCACCCGCCGGTCCCTGATTTCTTTATGGAAAGGGTCTCAGTCCTTCTGGGACAGGTGCCTTCTGTGAAGGAGCAGCTTGCCTCAGTTTACCCATGGGTGAAAGGAGGGTCTGGAATATCAGTTGTATTGGAAATGAGCACAGTTCCGTTTCTTTAGTACCCAGTTCTGTAAATACCGTTAAGTAAAACCAGCTTTCTTGCCATCATTTCAGCTTGGGGGTTAGCGCTAGAGGCTTTTAACCCTGATTGCGACTAAGCCTTACGCCATCACTATTTCCTGTATTTGACCCTCCAGACTTTTCGGAATAAGATTTCTGTCTACAACATGAATCCCAGCCTGGGGAGACAGCCACATGGGGACACTTTTTCAGGGGGGACTACCCCTGGTCCTGAGCCCGATAGGACAGGGGCTGCCTCCTGGGCCTTCTGAGGCAGGCAAGGGGCCCAACTCTCCTAAAGCCTCCCCCCGGCCCCTCTTGGGTTCCTGGAAGGGGCTCCTCAGTCAGGAGGGGGAACTCACCATGTTTCTGCTGGCATATCCCTGGAACCCTAGGGAGGTTGAGGGGATCCTGGTGGGTCGGGGAAGGGAGGAAGAAGACCTTTGGGATCATTCCCACAGGACCAGGGGCAGGAAGGAAGGGGGAGGGGAGACCTAGCTCTCCCTGTTAAATAAACGGGCATTCCCAGGGTGCTGAGCTCCCAGTGCCGATGGGACTGCCCTGCCCTGTCCTTCCTGTCCATCCATTGCTCTGGAGGGGCCTTGCTGAGGCTCAGGAGCCCTTTGGGACTGGACCGGGACAGGTGGGCATAGGGAGCCCGGTCCCCTCATCTCTGGGCATCTAGAGCAGACCAGCAATTTGGGGGATCTGTAAAGATGTATCTGGAATAGTGCAGGAGGACTCCGGGGGAAGGTGATTGTGTCAGCCAGGATTCCCTGCCAACCTGTCTGAGGCGGCTTCCTATGTGTGCACGTGTGTCCGTGTATGCACATGTGTCTGTGTGTGCACGTGTGTGTGCTGTTTATTGGAGCCCCCAAATAGCCCTGGGGAAATAATCTGTTTAGGCTGAGTGGCCCCATCCTGCAGTGCTCCCCGGCTCAGGGCCCCATCCTGCAGTGCTCCCCGGCTCAGGGCCCCATCCTGCAGTGCTCCCCGGCTCAGGTCCACAGGCCTGTTAAATGGGACTGGGAGCATGGCTCCACCCTCGGCTGCGAGGGTGCCTTTGTCCCTAAGACAAGCTCTTCTGGGGCTAAGGAAGCTGCCAAGGGGCAGCCTTGTGGGTACTGGACCAGAGGGAGAGATCCCAGGGGCTGGGAAGGGAAGAGGAAGCCCGGAGGTCTGCTCACCCGCCGCTGGGGTTCTTCTTTGCTTTAAATGGTGGTTTTTATGAGCAGGCCGTGATTTTCTCTTTCTCCTCTCCCCGCCACCTTAAAGTAAGAAAGAAAAAGAAAGCCTTTGTCACTGATAACGCTAGTCCAGCAAAAGAAATCGTACCTTCCTCAGAAAAAGCAGTGTTCTTACCCCTGAGTCACTCCCCTCTCCTCTCTCTTCAGGGAGGTGGCGAGCTGGCCCCATCAGGCCTCTAGAACTTAAGAGCTCTGGAATTGGGGGGGGGTTCTCTAGAATCACGGTGGGGCTCTAGAACTGGGGAACTTTGGAATCAGGGGACTTTTGAATTAGGGGACTCTAGAATCAGGAAACTTTTGAATTAGGAGGCTCTGAAATTGGAAGAATGGAATCAGGAGGCTCTGGTATCAAGGAGATTCTGGAATCAGGGGGGCTCTAGAATCAGGGGACTCTGAAATTGTGAAGACTGGAATGGGGAAATTTTGGAATCAGGGGACTTTGGAATCCCCTCCACCATCTCAGGTCATGTGGGACTTGGTGCCTCAGTGTCCCTTATGACTCTGGGTTCTGTGGTTCTGTTTTCTGTGGTTCTGGGTTCTGACCCGTGGTTCTGTGAGCGCTTGGAAGATAAGCAGGGTGTTGTGTACTTCAAATAACCCCATTAGTTCAGGGGAATGGAGACTGCCTGTGAGTGGTCATTAGCATGTTTACACAGTGGGTCCCTCAAAGTGACCATTTCTCATGGTTTGGGACTTGGTGCCTTCCTGAGGCAGATTTCCTGATGGAAACGTCCCTTTTCTGAAGAAGGAGCCCACTGGCCATCCGGCCTCCGCTCCCCGCTGGCCATCCGGCCTCCGCTCCCCGGTGGCCAGGTGCTGCTGGAGTGGGGGACGGCCCCTTGTGGGCTGGTGTAGACCACTGGCACTCTCTGTCACAGTCTTGGTGACTCCCCCAGAGCCTCCAAGCAGAGGACAGGAGCTGGCCCTCTCTCCATTGAGCCATGCTCCCCGCCATGTTTGCCTCCAGCCAGACCACATTAGGTATGGACGCTCACTGGCGGGTGAATTTACAGACTAAGCAGAGGAGGGAGGCGGGCGGGACACTTGAGGCTGGTGGGACACCAGAGGCCAGTAGGACTTAGGAGGCGGCTGGTGCCCAGGCTCCTGGTCAGTCCCTCTTTCCAGACCAGTCCTGCCCCGGCAGGCCCGGGCCTCCTTGGACCTGCAGGATTGCAGCCCTTCTCTGCTCAAGGCCCTTACCTCTAGAATTCTGGGATTACGCCCTGGGATTTCTTTTGTCCGCCCAGGGCCGGTCCGGCTCGGACGGGGGAAGCGTCCCAGAGCCGGCTGGCCACGTTGTCAGTAAATGGAACAAGAAGCCGAAGCCGCAGCAGCTTCTCCTTTAGGACCTGGCTTCTCGCCCCCATTGTTACCTGAGCGTCCTTGGCGACTCTTATCAATCTGCACTAATTAGCTTCCATTTGCATTGCCCAAGACAGCTAACCTTAGGTGGAAAGATGGCGGGAGGCTTCATGGGGCCACGAAGCGCCAGCCTCAGAGGCGGAGAGACACAGCCCAGATCCCAGAGTGAAAGCTGGCCGGCCCAGAAATGGCTGCCCTGGGCCCCAACCTCTCAGTGGAGGGCCACAGGGAGTTCCATCCACATGGAATCCTGGCTGGCTGGGACAGCAAAGGGAGGATCAGCAGTTAGCCCGTGTAGACCAGCCTGGGCTGGGGTCTCCACCGCCTCCCCTGAGCCTGCAGAGTGCACCCACCTTCCGGGTCATTGGAGGATCAGGGGAGTTTGCCAGGCCTGGGCAGGCCCCCCACCCCTCCCACTGGGGAGATGTTCCCGCCACACCCCCATCAGAAGAGCATCCTGGCACTGTCAGGTTCAGCTGCACCTGTGGAGAGGTCACCGACAATTGCCGGCTTTGGCCCCCCGGGAAGGGAGCCTGCGCCTGATCCCTTACTTCAGCAGCGGATCTGGTCAGATCCTGGAAGAGCTTGCTCTATGTGGGGACGGCCCTTGGTGGGGAGGGGTCTCTGGCCTTGGAGGCGGCTTCGGGACAGAGCTGGGGGCTCTTGGCCCCGGCCCAAATCGGTGAGACCCCCAAACTCTCAGAAGACTCGACCAGATGGAGGACCCGGTTCGGGCCCCCAGCCCTGATGTTTGAGACGTCCTGGATGTGGACGGTCTCTTTCCAGACCCCGTTAGTCACCTGGCCGACGGGGCCCAGAACACCCGCAGCCCCACGAGCTAGTCCTCAGGTGCCTTGATCTCCTCATCTTGCAGATGGGCCGGATTCCGGGCGTCCCTCCCGGCTTCCCCACTTGGACATCCGTGCCACGGATGCCAAGGGTCTGGGGAAGATTGAACAGACTTTCAACTGAAAAGTTATCCGCCCGGGGGACTCGCCTCTGACACAGTCATCTTCTGGGGGTAGGAAGGGGCAGAAGGGATGGCCGGGCTGGGGGCGGGATGGTGGGGCCAGCCCCGGGTGCCGGGGGAGCCTGGGCCTCTTAAGCTCAAGCCATCCACAGAGGTGGGCAGCACGGGTGGGGTATGGGGAGAGGGAGAAGGGCTTGGCAGTTGGGCAGAGGTGGGCAGTGGGAGCACATGTGGGCTGCTGAAAGGCTCCAGGAGCCAGCTCCTCTTCTGGGTGGGCATCCCTGATGGGCTTCCTTGGTGCCTGCACCAGAGAGACGGAGGGTACAGATGCCCTGTAGGAGAGTGGCATAGCTGAGGATGCCAGCCTGTGTGGCAAGGGTCCTGTTCCCCTGCCAGTGAAATCTGGAGCCCGCCTTCCCCCTGAGCCCCACGGGTTGTTTTCTGGTTAAACGGGGGGAGGTGCCCACAGTATGGGAAGGCCTTGCCACCCCCCCAGAGGGCAACCCCCTTGGCCAGGCCGGCTCCTCCAATCCCATTGATCCCAAGCTGACCCCTGCCATCCCTCCTCCCTCCCCCTCCCTTGGGAGAGCCTTTCCCCTCTATCCCTGGCCATTCCCTGAGGCCGTGCTGGGGGAGCCTGAGGCTCCCAGGGGCTTGTGCCTCCCCCCATCCTATAGTCTGCCTGGGAAGGTCACTCAGTTATCTCCTCACATCATTCAGGGCTCCTGGTCCAGTCCCGACAGACGGGGGAGGCAGCGTCTGGGGGGTGGGTTCTCAAAACAGCGGCTTTCGTTTTTTATAGCCAAAATAAGGAGCCTGGGGGGGAGATTGCGGAGCGCCCTGCTGGGGTGGGGGATGAGGGGAGATTGCAGAGCAGCCGGGGCCGTCTCCTGCGTCCAGCCCCCCATCCTCCGCTCCCGCCTCTCTCGGCTTCCACACTGGCCCTCTAACAGGGACGGTTTGCCCCAAGTGGGGACTGAGTGCGTGTGGAGCTGCGCTCATTCGCCGCCTCCGTTCTAAACCTGGGATCGCCGAGGTTGGAGGCCATGGGATCTCTTGATGGCTGAGTTAGAGGGAGACGGATCCTGGCCCCCGAGCGCCGGACTGGGAAAGCCGTGGGCCCGGCCGCTAGCGCCCCAGCCCCCCCCCCCCCCATGCCTTGGAAGTAGAGAGAAGCTGGCTCCCGGGCGCCCCGAAGGGGAGCGTGAATGGCAAAGGCAGCGCCGGCCGGGAGCCCCCGGCCCCTGTCCCTCCCGGACCCGCGCGGGCTCCGCTCTGCTGCCCCGGGGCTGCCAGGGTTCGCCCGGCCGCCCTCTCTGCACAGTAACTGGAACCCGCCAGTCTGAGTGGGCGGAGCAGGAGGGGCGGGGTAGGAGCCTGAGCTGGCCAGGTGGCTGTTACCGCCCCCCCCCACCCAGCTGGAGGTGTGGGGCCGGGACCTCCAGGGAGAGCCCTTGGCCAACTCTCACAGGTCCGGACGTTCGCGGAGGTGGCCGCGCTCCGCCCTTGCCCGACGGCCCCCGCCTTGACCCTGAGATTATACTTCGTCTTTTTGTAATCTATGTTAGTTCAGTTCTGTGGGTTTGCTGGTTGTCCCCCGTGGTTCCCTGAGGAGAAAACTGGGAGAAAAGTTGCATTTTGCGCTTAAGGTGGAAGACCCTTCCCAGCCTGGTGAAAGGCCATTCGCCCTGAGGGGCTGCGCCGTTTGCTCCATGGTTTGGGTGTTTCTTAGGGCCTCCCTCATCCCAGGAAGCTGTAAATGGGCCCTAAGGTGGAGGCCGGCGTTCCCTGGGAGCCAGCCCTGAGGTGGGGATGGGAAGGCTGGGAGAGCCCGGGGCTGGCCAGGTCCTCTGGCCGGGGCTCGGGGCTCCTGGGAGGGGGCGCCCCACCACTCCCCCAGGCCAGTGCCTGAATGCGGGGGAGGGGGAGTAAGCACCTGTTACCTTTTTCCGGGGCTCGCCCGGGCCCTCCTTGGGCCTTTTATTTCACTCCTTTGCCAGATTTATTTCAGAAAGAACTTGGCTGGCTGTAGGTGCCCATGTGACTGGGTGCCGTCCCCAGGGTACCAGCCCCAAAGCCCTCCTGGAGGCCGCGAGCTCGACTCCCCCAAACAGGGCAGGCGGGCTCGGGGTTTGTGGCTGGAGCAGAAGCGCGCTTCAGACGTGGTACCCAGGGCGGGAGAAGGTCCCTGCTGCTAAGGGAGACTCCTGCTCTGGGCAGGGGAGCTCTAGGGCTGGCCGGGCAGCAGGCAGTGAGTGACCGAGGGGCCTTCTGGGAAGGGGTAGCTGCTCACCAGCCGCCGGTTTTAGCAGAAATAAGACTCGTTTTCTGCTGTGATAAATGAGGAAGGCTCTCAGGGAAATTAGTAAGATGTGGGCGGGGCAGAAAGGCCGGGGCCATGTGGTTTGTGGGCAGGAAAGGGCAGGAAGCCTTGCCAGCGCTTTACTGACCACGGCCCCAGCCCTTCTGTTCCAATGACCCCGGCAGGGCCTCTGGGACCGGTGGGAGAAGCAGGGCCCGCGGGCACACCGTCACAAGTGCTGTATGCTCATCCTTCTGTCGCCAGGACCGGGACCTTGTGAGATGCCTTCGGACACACGTGAGCCAGAGCTGAACAAAGCAGGACAAGCCAGGAGTCAGGGCTCGGGGCCTTTCCTCAGCCTCCAAGGGTGGGCCAGCCCCTCCCCTGCCCTTGCCCCTTGGCCAGCCTTGCTGCCCAGGCTGCTGCAGCTAGGCTCAGTTTCTGCCAGGCTGCTGGTACCCAGGGCAGCCCGACTTTCTTTAAGGGCAGAGGGAGGCTTGTGCCCCGGAACTCAGGGGGACGTGCTCCGCCCTAGGTTAAGGGTCATGGCAGCCCACTTTTTGCCCATTTGTGGTCAATGAAATATGTCTTAGGGGTGCCCGAAGAGAGGGTTCATAACAGAACACTCCCTTTTGTGGCTCATAAATCCCATTTGCCCCAGAGAGGTCCAGGAGGACCAGGACCCAAAGGGGCTGTCACAGACATTTCCTAAGGGCTACAGAAAGTGAGACACAAGCTGACACTCCATGTCCTTGAATTATTGGAGCAGCTCCCTGAACAATGACCTACATAGAAACATCTCCTTTTCCCTTTCCCCTCCCCTTTCTCTTCCCCTCCTTTCCTCTCCTTTCCTTCCCTTCCCCCTTTCTCCTCTCCCTTGTCTTCTCCTTCCTTTTCCCTTCCCCTCCCCTCTCCTTTCCTTCCCCCTCTCCTCCTCTCTGATTTCCTTTCCCCTCCCCTCCTCTGTCCTTCCCCCTCCCCTCCTTTCCTTCCCTTCCCCCTTTCTCCTCTCCCTTGTCTTCTCCTTCCTTTTCCCTTCCCCTCCCCTCTCCTTTCCTTTCCCCTCTCCTCCCTTTTCCTTTCCTTGCCCCTTCCCCTCCTCTCCCCTCCCCCTCCCTCTATATTTCAGTCTCCCATGTGCCAGACCTCCCGTCCCAATCACTTTGGATAACTGTCCCGAGAGCCAGGCTCAGCTGAAGAGGAGCTTGCTCTGATGGGGATTTCTTTCCTTGTTAACGGGCATAGAAATGGTCTCTTAAAGATGGAGGCTTTTGTTCCTTCTTCCTATGGATGAAGAGCCTTGGGCTTTTGGTCCGGTCCTAGGCTGTTGCTGTATTTCCGTCACTCTCTCACGTCTGCGCTCCTGGTGACAGCAAACGCGCCAGCAGTGGTACAGGGCGGCTTGTGACCCCCGAGCTTCCTTCTGTGGCAGTCAGCCCTCGGGCAGCCAGGGCGGCCCTCCAGTGTGGGGACCGGGTAGTCATTATTCTTCCCCTGCTGTTTGGGGGATTCTGGTGGGTCTGGGAATGGAGCTGGCCCTACTCTGCTGGCCCTTCCCCCTTTCCCTGCAATCTTTCCCAACCAGGGTCTTTTCCATTGAGTCTCACCTTCTCCTTACATAACCAGGGTACTTCTGCTTCCTCTCCAGTGGACGGCCTGACTTCATGGCTTCTAAGTATTGAGTGACCGCATCTCCCTGCTGTCTGAGGGTCTCTCCGAAGTTTTCTTCTGTACCACAGTTCACTCCGCCAGGGCGCTCAGCGCTCCTTTTAGTCCATCCCACCGTCATACATTGACTGTATGACTAAGGCGGACATTTTTTGCATGATCGCACATGTATACCCTTTATCAAATTGTTTGCCATCTCAGGGAGGGAGGTGGGAAGGGGAAGGAGCAGGAGACAGAATTTGGAACTCAAAATTTAAAGCAATGATAGAAATTGTTTTCACATGCAATTAAAAAAAATCTATTTTTTTAGTAATAAAAATTTCAAAATGGCCTAAACACTGTCACTTAGATGCTTTGGTCAGCAGCCAAGAAATCCTGAAAATGAATGAAGAAATCGTGGAGATTGGATTTTTTTGAGTCAGATATAAGTAAGATAAGTTGGACTCCATGGCCAAAAAAATAATATTAATACAGAAACTTAAGTCAAGTCATCAACAAGTACTGATTAAATACCCACCATGTGCTAAGAGCTGGACAACAAAGAAGGCAAAAAACAGACCCTGCTCTTAGTGGTATTTTATTTTCCATTGTAGAGACAGTCTTAAGCATTTCTTTTTGAACGATTTTCAGTTCCAATTCTTTTTTCCCCTTTCCTCCCTTTCCTCCCCCTTTAAAGGCAGCAAGGAATCTGATATAGGTTATACATGGACAATCATTTGAAGTATGAACAAGCCCTTCTCTCAAGGAGATCACAATCTAGTGGGGAATTTAGGCTCAAAAAGGGACGTACAAACAAGCCTGAAGCAGGAAAAATTGGAGTTCACCAAAGGTAGCTTGCTGGCGATCCATCGACTCTATTTCACGATTCTCTTTTCAGGAAAGAGAGCATCGTCCAGACACATTTCCTTTGCCTTCACTTGTTGCGAGGGCATAATACATTAGAGGAAGCCAGCTTTTCTTTTCCTCTCTTTGGGCTGCTGTTTCTCCATCAGGCGCCAGAATGAAGTCCTTGCTCCTGCTTTCCAAGGATTTCCCAGTGGTTAGCACAGTGCAATGAACTAGGCTAATTATGCTGAATTTTTGCCGTTGATTCATTCAGATTTGTGAGTCATAATTCACAAGTTCTGCCGTGTCTTTATTTTTTCTTATTCCAGGGACCGATAGGTAGCTACTATCTGCTTTTAGGATTTTGGAAGCTTCTTTGACGTGGTTCTATCCACCCGGCCTTTGGAACTCGTCTTCTTCAAATGTTGCAGTGTCTCACTGCTTCCTATTTCCTTGTCTCTCTGTGGCCATCTCTAACTCGATGCATTGCCCTCAGGGTTCCGATAGTCGCGACTCAGTGATGGTATGGGCATACTCAGAGGCCTATGAGACTGGAGCTGGGGGGGCTCATGGCGGCTGGTGGCGGGAGCCTGTGCCTTGTTTTGTGGGGGCTTTGGTGGTACATTTTAGGGTTAGTGACAAACTGAGAAAAATCAAGAGTTCAGATAGGCAACGGAGAGGACCAAAGCCCAACTCGGAGCAGTTCCTTTGAGAACTAGCTTCAAAGGAGAGTCTGGAAGTCAGTATGTGCTGGACCTTAAAACACGGACCGGCCTGGCTGCGATGGGCTGACCTCAGACCCCCGCTAGAGCCAGGATGATGGCCGGCTTCAGGCTGGCCGAGAACAGAATACAGTGGAGGTATCCGGGGCTTCGGAAAACAGGCAGGGAGCCTCAAGTTCAGAGAGAGCACCTTGCCCAGGTGGGACCAGGTGTCGTCCGGGCGGGGGGGGATTTTAGAGCATCTTTAGAGCCATGATGGCTGCCATATGTTTCTGGTGATGTCATCCGGAAAGAACGTCTGCTCTGTTGCTAAATGGGCCGGCCGTGGATGTTGTGCAGAGAGCTCGGTGCCCTTGGAGCACAGGGCTGGCAGCAAGGAGGGCTTCAAGGACTGGGGGCAGCTGAAAGCTGGCCAGGATCCCCAGGTCCCCGTTCTCATCCATCCTCTGAATCTGTGCTGCTCTTGGCTATCAGTGGCTTAGGAGGAGAGTCAGAAGTCGGGGCAAAGCCATCCTTGGAGCTGCTGTTGATAAAAGGGAGTCCGGGAGGAACAAATGGTCCCCTGGTCACCTGCGGGGAGGCCGGGAGCCACGTGGGGATGAATTCCCAGCAGGGGAGGAATCGGTTCAGAGTCGAGCCGGTATTTTGGAAGGTGCTTTTTATTGTTCCCAGGTTCCTTTCTGAGGCGACCTTTGTGTGCCAGGGGAGTTTGGAGCAGAAGATAATCCCCAGCCCCAACAGTCAGAGACCTGGCAGAGATCTCTGCCTCTGGGGCTTTTGGTACAAAAGGAGGGTTGATCTCACATCAGTGCTTCAGGAACAGACAGCTCCTTCACGTCTGTGAATCACATCATGTGTGTAACAGCCCTTATGGGGCAGACTGACTTCTGCCAGGGAGGGGAGGGGAGCTTCCCGCGGGAGGATTTGGTACCTCTCCACTCCAGCTCTGCCCGGGCTGTCGGCTGCTCCACTGAACATGGCACCCGGGTCAGACCGAGAGCCAGCATTGTTGGAAATGGAAAACGGCGTTCCTGGTGTGAGGAGGAATGAAGGGGCCCCCCTCCCGCCTGGCTGTGTTGGTTTGTGACAGTCACTCCATCCTTCTGGGTAGAGGGAAGGGCTCGGGATGGCTCTGTTTTGCCCTCACGGCTCTGGTGGTTGGCGCAGCTCCTGGCCTCCACAGCCCAGCTGGCACTTGCCGTGGGTGAGGGAGGTGGTCCGGCTCCTGGGCCCCCCACCTCACAGTCGCACCCTCAGCCTCAGACCCGTCCCTCGCCTCCTGGTGCCCAGAGCCCCCTCTGACTTCTTTAGGCACAGTTCTTCCTTTCCCAGGGTACCAGATCGCCCTCTCTGAAGATCACCCTGCTCGGGGCTCTTTGCAGGCTTCTGCCTTTCAGACCCAGTTAAAGGGTCCGAGCCACCAGTTAGGGCTGTGTGCTCACCGGCTCTTTCTCCTTGGCATGGCTTGTCAGTTATCTGCGGGGGAAATGGTGAGGACCCAGGCTGGTCCTTTTCCCTTGTGAGCCTCCCAGCAGGCCCTGCTCAGGCAGCGGGCGGACCCCTTTGCTTGTTCTTTATGTTGGGATCCCGGCAAACATGAGCCATTCACTGGAGTGATGACCCAAGGGGAGACGAGGCCCACGGGGCCTCTTCTCTGGTAGGAAAGGCAGCCCTGGGCTGCTGCTGCTTGTCAGTCTTGGGGAGCAGCCATGTCCCCCCGATTTCTGAGAAGTAGAGACCGAGGGGACACGGGGCTCCCAGCAGAGCAAGCTCTCCAGGGAGCACTTTCAGCCTGTGCCCCTCACGGCCCCAGCCAGAACGAAGTAAAACTTCTCCTTGCCAGGTAAGGGATGAGCGCCCCAGGTGGGACGCTCTTTGACTTTTGGTCTATTTCCCGCTCCACACGCTCCTGTTAGCATTGCCTTGGTCTCCTTATGAGTGGGGGCATTTGGCCTAGACGACAAGGCTAGCCTCTGAAGGGGGAAATATTTGGGAAGAGCACTAGCTGAAGAGCTGGGGGGTGTGGCAGCCCTTCCCCCAGACCTGCCCTTGGGTGGCGGTCCCCAGACCTCACAGCTTGCAGGGGGGAGGGGTCCGGGCAAGGGAAGGAACGTCATCTCCACTACCAGAAGGCAGGGTCCCTCTTCCTGCCTTTATATTTGTGGACATGGTGCACTTGATGGCTGCTCTCATCTCCCGGCCCTGTGCCAGCTCTGCCCTCTGGGGCACGCCGCCGACTGTACCATGCAGTGCTACTGGTGGGGCAGCTTTTGCGGTGCGCCGAGGCTCCACCAGGGCCAGGATTGCCTTCGCCGTGGACGCTGGGAGGGAGAGAGCTGCCCGAGATCTGCTGCTTCCAGGCTTTCAGAGAGCTGGGGCCTCCCAGACCCCCGTCCCCTTGACACTGGACAGGAGGCACCCGGGGAAGAGGTACCACGGGGCAGCTGCTGGCACTCCCCACTGGTTCAGATCCATTCAGCCGTTTCCTGTGGTGGGAAGTCTGGTTGTCTATATAGGCTCATGTCAGTTATTACATTTCTGTTGGTGCCTTTAAGCCTGATTGCCCGCAGCCTGCTAGTGTCCTGCCCCAGCATCTGTTTCTGGATATCAGGGATCAGCCCTTGACCTTCAGCTTGTCAGGGCCTGAAAGCCAGGAGGTCTCAGCCTCGGGCCCTTTCTCCGCCCAGCCTGGGGAGGGGGGCCCGGCCTGGGCTGGATCTGCTTGTTGGAGGAGGCGGGCACTGGTCTCAGGGGCTAGGAAATAGGTTGTTCCTTCTAAGAGTTATCCCCTGTCCCCAAAGGGCTTGGGTGGAGGCAGGGGAGAGATGCTGCCAGTCGTGGCCTAATTGAGAATCCTCTCCAGGGCAGGGGGAGGGGAGGAGAGCCCTTGTCAGGGCCAGGCTCACCTGCAGCTGACCGTGGGGTCCCGGACTTCTGGGAGCCCCAGGCCTGGTAGCTGAGCATCTCTGTGGTGCTGCCAGGAATCCTGGCTCCCTTCCCACCCTGCCTGCCAGCTCTGGGGCTGGCTCTGGGCTTGGGATGGAGTGAGATCGCCAGGAGAGATTCCTCCCCAGAAGCGTGAGGGTCGAGGCAAAAACCTCACGTGGGAGACTTAAAGATGTCTAAAAGTGGAGATGTTTTGAGATCTCCCTTCATTTTTTCACGCTGCGGGGACTGATGAGGAGGAGTCTGGTTTAGTTTTGGTCAAAATCTACTTTGGCAAGACTTGATTTTGTTCTTCTAGGCTTTGGAAGAAAATGACTTATTTCAGCAGAACGGCTTCCACACCAGTTCTTCTGCGTTCCGTGTGGCTGACTCTCATTCTTACTGCATTACTCCAGCACATGGAATTTTAAGGATTTGGGGAATATCAATCTGTCAATAAGTTACCAATATAAGGGGCCTACTGCGTACCTGATACTGAGCCTAGGGCAGAGGCTGTGGGTGCAAAGAGTGAAACCATCCCTGCTCATAAGGCTTTGACGTCCAATGAGACGACTGTGGGAATAAGCATATTCATAACAAATATAAAGGGAACTGATTCAGATCCAAAGGAGTGAGATCCGAGGCATCTGAGGCTGGGGGGGGGGTCCGGGAAAAGCTTCCTAGAGAGGGTGGTGCTGGAGCCTTCCCCCACCGCACAGAGAAGAAAAGGGCTCTAGGGAGCAGAGGTGACAAGAGGTCACTGTGGGCAGCTCAGACGGTCAGGAGGCAATCTATGGATGACCATAGAGGATCATGGGAAGGACTGGCAAACTGGATCTCGGGGCCCTCCTCAACATCATGTTTTTAAATGCAGAAAACAAAATGAGCATTAGAAAGAGAAACAAAGGGCAGTGAAGATTTAAGCATAGTTTATTCAGTCCGTGCTCTCGATTGCTTCATGGATCAGGTCAAGAATCCTGAGTACATGTGTCAAGGGCCCCAGGGAGGAATAGGGTAAAGAGAACAGCAGGGAGAGAGACAGCGGTGGCGGGGCCAGCGGCCCAGCAGGCAGACCAGGTCTGAGTCAGGGCATTTCATCACGGATGAGATTTCTCGTTTGGTAGCTTTCAACCCCTACAGTGACTTTACAAATTGCTTTTCTCTCAGGTTGAAACTAATGCCTCAATTGCTTTCTTGTAAAAGGTAACTCATATACCAGATAACTAAGCTCGATTTTCTTGCTGTCTTTCAGACAGAAGCAATCTCCGCCAGTCAAGAAACCAGCCAAAGTGTTTCACCATGGATATAGATGATGAAGAAAATATGAGTAAGATTTAGGTCTCTATACTGTAAAACTCGTTAATTTTCTTAGAGGAGCTTTTTGTCTTTATAAGCTTAAATACAAGACCAGTTTAAGGGAAATGAGTTGGAAATGGTGCAGCCAGTCTTCTTCTAACCATGAATGGCATGTTCTTATGGTTTTAATGTCTTCTTGCTAATGAAAGGATCCTACCTATTGCCCCCAAAGCCTTCGGATCCAAGTTTGAGCACAGCAGAATCATTGGCTCCCACTGTATACCGACCAAGACAGAATCCCACATACATGTGGCCCCTCCCCCAGCTGTGTTGTCCCAGCAGCTGCTACCTTGGGGTTGTGAGCAGTGGTAGGTGCCTGGCCTGGGGGACAGCCCTTCTGTGTGGGGAGCGAGGTCCCGACAAAAAAGTCTCTGAAGCATCGCTTGCATTTAGGGTCCTCTTCTTAGTCTTAGCGAAGGGGAAGGCACCCATCTTTTCCTCCGGGAATTAGATAGACAATCCGTGATCTATCTCAAAGCTTCAGTACTGCCTCCCTAATGAGGGATAGAATAGAGGGTTAATCCGACACATCCAAAGAGACTGGACTCCCCCAAAGCTCTTGGAAGCTGGAACGGGCTCTGAAGGCCAACCCCAGCTCCTATCAGCATCTCTAGGGCTAGGTTGGTCTGGAAGTGACCTTTAGCTGGACAACTCAGGCTTCATGGCCACCATCTCTTCACATAAACATGCCCCCCCCCCACACACGCATACAGAGCCATCAGCAGAAGAGTCCAGGGTGTGTGTGTGTGTTTGTGTGTATATATGCAAGTAAATGTGTGTGTTTGCATGAGTGTCTGAATTGTGTATGTATATGTGTGTGAGTGGATTGTGAGTGAATGTGTATAAGTATGTGAATTGAGGGCATGTATTATGTGAGTTTATATGTGTGAGTGGGTGTAGGAGTAAATGTGTGTGTGCTTGTGTATGTACGTGTGTTGGAGTGTACGTGTGTATATCTGACTGCACGTTTCTCTGTGTGCATGTGTATGAGTATGTGTGTGGATGCATGACTATGTGTGAGGTCATGTGTGTATACGTATATGTAAATGTATGAGTTTGTGTGTGGGAACATGTATGTGTGTGAGTGGCTTGTGAGTGTATGCATATTCTTGTGCGAGTTTGTGCGCACATACATTTTGTATGTGTGAACATGTGTGTACACATGTGTTTCTGTATATGAGCATGTGTTTTGTGTGTGTGTTGCATGTTTAGATGTGTGTGAAGGAGGTGCAGCTGAGTCACAGAGATGAGACCTATTTTACCAGCATCCAGAGAATTGCAGATGTACTCCTGTTTCCTCCCAGGACCAACTACATACATATTTAATAAAATGAACTGAGAAAAGATTGTTTTTCTGTCTGTTGAATAAAAGGTAAACCACCACCCCCATCCACCCTGCAGGTGCGGTGAATCCCAGCTGGAGGTCCTCAAGCAGACTTGGAGGAGGCAACCGCGCCTCCTCTGAACTGCTGCAATCCCTGTATTTCTTTGCCAGGGCAAAGGCGTCCGCTCCCGGCCTTGGGTCCATTGGCACACTGGAGGCCAGGAGCTCAGCAGCTCCTGGGTGGGTGCCTCAGAGCAGACAATCCTTGGTTTTGCCTCATTGGGACTAGCATCACTCCAGGTCCGGGGGGAGCTTCTGGCTCCTGCTGCAGCTTAGCTTAGGTCTTGTTGTCAGGCTGAGCTTTCCCTGGAGTCCTTTCTGGTTTCAGGGGGGTCTCAGTGGCCCTGTCTTTAACATGTCGTGCAATCAAGGACAAGAGAGGATCCAAACCTGGAGAAGCCAGAAGTCAGCTCAGCTCAGGCCAAGCTCACACACCCTTAATGAGCCCGCAGGTCGACCTCGATGGTTACCTGGGAAAGAGCAGGAGAATCAAGTCACTGAGCCTGACTTGGGGGCAGGGGGTCATTTGTTTTTAGCAAAGGCCTGAAATCAGGGAGATGTCTACCTGTTGCACTGGAGAATTTAGGAACCCAAAGATTCAGTGAGAGAATTTCCTAAAAACGAGGTCTCTTCCCTGGAAGACTCTGCCTCTAGATTCGGACCCAGGCAGGGTGGCTTCTGACCATGGACACGGAGCAGGAGTGACCACAGCCAGACCTTCCAGGAGGCTCCTTCCAGCAAGTCACTGAGGAGACCCTGGAAGAAGTGTGAGAAGGCCGAGGTCATGTCAGAGGCTTAGTTCAGACTCAGTGAGAACCGGCCCGGCCCCCGTGCTTGCCACCCCAAGGAAGGCCCCACTGGCTCTAGCTCACAGTTGGCCCACGTCACACTGGATCACATACCCCAGACAGAACCGCTTTGTGGGTGCTGGGTCCCACTGAGACTGGATTCTTCATTATTGCTGTTTCCAGGAAAGCTGCTGGTCTTGATGTGATTTACAGAAAAACAATCTGTGCAAAATATTCCTCCCAGCTCTTTCCAAAAATCTCTCACCATTTATTGGACACCTTTGGCATGCAAGGCCTATGGCACGGGAGGCTGCCTGCAGGTGAAAGGTTAAATAAGGTATTCTCCCGCTGGCCAGAGATTGGGCCCGAGGACGTGATGATTTTTCTGTCTAATGAGGCAATTTTGGGCTCCACGATACTCCTACCTGGAGGTCCTCAAGGAGATTCCCTGTTGACTGATGGGGGCAGAACCAGCGTAGATCCGAGGAAGAGGAGTCTTCTTTCAGGAGGCAGTGTGGCTGAGGGGAGAGGGAATCCTTCTTTGCTCATCCCATCCCCTTTTGGGAGCTGGACATAGTGTCCCTGGGTCTGGCCCCTCTGTGACAAAGGGGACGGCTCTGGGAGCCGCCGTCTGGGATCGCCTGGAAGGAGGTCCAACCGAGTCATCTCATTATGTATCCTCCTTTCTGGGATTATAAGTGGGGTGCTGTTGGTGATTTTTAAAAAGCACCTATGTGTCAGGCATTTTGCTAGGTGCTTTAAAATTATTATCTAATTCGGTGATGCAGACGCTATTATGATCTCTATTTACAGTTGGGGAAACTGAGTTAAGCAGGAGCTAAGTGATTTGCCCAGGATCACACAGCCAGTTAAATATCTGAGGGTGGATTTGTACTCAGGCTTTTCGGCCTCCAGGCTGGGTGCTCTGGGCTCTGTGGTACCCCCCCTTCCCTGCTGTTCAGGGGTTCCACATTGTTGTTGTATCAAGCATCTTTCAGGGGTCCTCTTTAGTTCAGAAATGTTCTCTTTCCTGCTTGATGACGTTCCTCTGGGTGTAGGATCGGTGTCTGTTTGGGATTCCCCAGAAGTGGGCGGCCCCCCAACAAGGACCACTCTGCCATTAAGACTGCTCCCTTTTTGTGACAATCCAGCCCGAGGCCCCCCATTTATTCTCACTTTCAGCTCTCTTGTGCCCGCCCTTCCAGGAGTCCTTCGGACTGCCGAAGGCCCTCACTAGTGTGGCCCTGGCCAGGACCTTACCCACACAGCTGGCCCCCTGGGGTCCGTGCCTCAGCCCGGTCCCTCTAAGCTTTGGTGTGGGCATGGCGATGCATGGAGGAGGCTGACTGGCTCCCATGGCAGAGGGAGCTCTGAGGAGTCGCCCATCCCTCCTCTCCCTCAGCTGTCCTGGAAGGGCTTCACCTAAGCCCAGATTTGGAGGGCCCAGAATCCCCCCAAACTCTGTGGAAAGGCTTCAGACAGAGGAGCTGGGTCCTCTTCTGCCTGCTTTTCTTGTCCAGAGACATGGAGGAGGCGGTCAACTGTCCATTATGAAAATGAAAATGGCTCCTTAATGGGAATTTCCCACGAGAGAATTCTGTGGGGTGATGAGCTTTGCTTCCCCCTCCCCTGCTTGGGACCGTGCTTGGAGGAGGCAGGCCCGGGCCCCTTGCCCTCTGAAGAGCTTTCCCCTCAGACTGCCTCGACCCCCCAGGAAGTTTACACTTGTCTTTGTCAATAGTCAGGAAGGTGAGCAGATCACAGTAACTGCCTTGGCTTGCCCACGTGGCTCCTTGGGGCCAGTCCGTTAAACGGCAAAATCATATGAATTGTTGAAATGTTCATTTCTTCTCACTATAATGTCATGGAAATGGTTACCCTGCTCACACCCTCCCAGCCCAGCCCTAATTCCACCCTGCTGGAAAAGACCCCTGATTTGAGAGCCGTCCTCTCCCACCCCTGACTCAGGCTTGTGGGGTGCTAGCAAGGTGGTAATCTGACTGAAAAGCCTTGGCTCTCACCCAGACAGCTGTGATCCCCCCGGGGAGGCAGAAAGGCCCCTTCTAGCATGGGCTCCAGAGCCACCCCTGCCACACTGTGCCCTTGAGATTTGTGCATGCCGTGCTCTTTGTCCTGTGTCTGTCTCTAAATTGCCATTCTGGCTCTGTTTCTCTCCTTTGTTTTTTGAGCACCAAAAGGAGTAACCTATCGAGCTTTTGCTGGAGGATGTTATAAATGAAAATTTAATAATAATTCCATCAGCTTTGTCAACTGGGAGAAGTGGTGTGTGTGCGCCCCGCGGATGGTGGGGGAAGGCCCTCTTCAGTCAGTTGTAGCGGCTGCTTGGGATCTTGCACTGGCCAGTAGCCTTCCCCTTGGCTTAGTTTATCAGGGAGCTTTTAAAAAACCATCAGGATGAATGGCTCTGCCCCTGGAAATCAGAGCTCTCGAAAGGGGACGATTGGGAGCTTTGGCCTAGGCCCTAGAGTTGGCTTTTGGATCGGCTGACATAAACGCTCCCCTGTTTGGGATGGTTGGCCTAGCACGGTGAACACCAGCCCTCGTTCGGAAGGAGAAATCTTGCACAGAGAGAGTTACTGCATTTTGATATGTCTAAAATGGCAGCTTATTTTGACCACCTAAAACTTTTATTGTGGATTTGTAGAATATATTGAGAGATTTTTTTTTTAAGATTGGGGGCCTTCACTTTTTAAATACATACCTATTTTAAATCTTTCTAAGCACTTTCCCATATGCTTCATGGTAACTCCCGACTCAAATTTAACCAGAACAGGAAAAACGAATCATTTCCCCATCTTTTTAAATAAGCTATAAATAAACTTAGGGGAATTTGTGGGTTTTTTTCCCCTTTTTGAAATCAAGATAATCCTCCCTGTGTCAAGAGTTAGTGATTTGTTGGGGGGCTGAATACCAGCTCTCTAGCATGAGCCCTGTTCAGGGTCCCCCACAGTATTTCTCTGGGAATGTATTCAAAGCTGAGAAGAGAGGCAGAGCGCCACATTTCTCAGGCGATCACTCTGGGGGCTTTGCCCGCGCTGTCTGCCGGGGGGACTCTCGTCCCAACTTACTCTACTTGTGCTGTTGGCAGATGGAGGGCTCCTTGAGGAAGCGTCCTGGGGAGCCAGAGCTCGCTCCTTGGGGAGCATGTCCCCCTCTTCCCTTGCTCAGACCTTCCTGAAATAAGGGGCGTGAGACAGATTAAAGGAGCCCTATACTTACACTTATAAGGCCAATTAGCCTCTGGGGGGCGCTTTTAAAGAGCACTGTGTCTCCTCAGAGGGCGGTTCAGATCACCTTCCCACACCAGGCTCTGGTCGCATAAAGTGGAAGAAAATGTAGGCGAAAGCAGCTGCCCCTTTGCTAGGGAGCCGCCCTTGCATTCAAGGTCTTAGTGGAAAGCCGGCCCCCACCCCCGGGGTGGTTCCCCCAAGTCTTGCCCCTTATCCCCGGCCGGCCCCGGGCAGAGGCGGGCGGGGGGGCACCCAGACCAGGAGACTTGGGGAGCACACATCACTTACCCAGTTACAAAGAGAGATGAAGGAATCTGTAAATTTTGCATTTACAAGGTCCTACAACGAAGGCGTTGTAAGTTACTCTTTTGGGCACCGCAGGTTCCAGCAGCGCCGAGGTCAAGGAAAACCGCAACCTGGACAACGTCTCGCCCAAAGACGGCGGGGCCCCGAGCGCAGGGGAGGCCGGGCAGCTCGCCAACGGAGGCGGCGGCGGCGCCGGCAGGAAGAGGCCCCTGGAGGACGGGACCAATGGCCACCCCAAGTTCCGCCTCAAGAGGAGGAAGAAGATCCCGGGGCCCATCTTGCCCAAGAACGCCCTGATGCAGCTCAACGAGATCAAGCCCGGCCTGCAGTACAAGCTGCTCTCGCAGACGGGGCCGGTGCACGCCCCGGTCTTCGTCATGGCCGTGGAGGTGAACGGGCAGGCCTTCGAGGGCTCGGGGCCCACCAAGAAGAAGGCCAAGCTGCACGCGGCCGAGAAGGCCCTGCGCTCCTTCGTGCAGTTCCCCAACGCGTCGGAGGCGCACCTGGCCATGGGCAGGACCCTCTCCGTCAACACCGACTTCACCTCGGACCAAGCCGACTTCCCCGACACGCTTTTCAACGGCTTTGAGACGCCCATTCAGGCGGAAGCGCCTTTCTACTTGGGCTCCAACGGTGACGGCGGCTTTAGCCCCGCGACCGACTACACCGTGCCCGCGCCCCCCGTGCCCAGCGTGCTGATCCAGGCGCCCCTCCCCATCCCCATCCCCTACCCGTCCAGCGGCAAGAACCCGGTGATGATCCTCAACGAGCTGCGGCCCGGCCTCAAGTACGAGTTTCTGTCCGAGAGCGGCGAGAGCCACGCCAAGAACTTCGTCATGTCGGTGGCCGTGGACGGCCACAGCTTCGAGGGCTCGGGGCGGAACAAGAAGCTGGCCAAAGCGCGCGCCGCCCAGTCCGCCCTGGCCTGCCTCTTCCACATGCAGCTGGACCAGACGCCCTCGCGGCAGCCCATCCCCAAGGAGGGCCTCCAGCTGCATCTGCCGCAGGTGAGCACGGGGGTGGGGCGGGGCGGGGCGGGATTCAGGGGCTCTCCCCTCTATAGGGCAGGTAGCAGCGGGCTTCACAGGGAAAGCTTGCGACTTACTCGGGTAGAAAAGTAGGGCGCGCCGCGCCACGGGGGCGGGGTGAGGGGTGGCCACGGGGCCCGCCCTGATGCCTCGGCCAGCTTCTGGGCTCTCCCGGGTGAATGGTCCAGCAAGCGCTGGGAGTGCCACGCGCGCATTTGGGTCCTCTCCTGTGGGGGGATCCTGTGGGGAGGGCTTCTCGGGCCATGGCCGTGGCGCTGGGCGCTCCGACTGCGTTCTCTGTTTTTGGGACGGCGGGAAATGTCCCCGGGCGCCTCCCCTAAAGGAGTCCCTCAAAGGGCTTCCCTCCCGTCCCCGCTCCTCCCCCATGGGCTCTGTCCCCTTTTCACTTTTCAGCTGCAGGTGAACCAGGTAAAGGATGATATGGGCTTGAGAAGTTCCTCAGTTCGTCGCTCCCTTTTTCTTACTGTTCTTACTAATGAGGAGAAAGCAGGGCCATGGAGGGAGGGGCCCCCTAAGCAGGGATCTGAGGGGCAGGCAGGCGGGGCGGACCCCCTGCTATTCCCATCCCCCGGAGATGAGAGTGACTTTGCTGCCCTCCCATGCAGGGAAGGGCCTTGGAGATCTGGGCCGATCCTCCCCCCCAGTATGAGACCAAGCCCTCCCAGGCTGTTTGAAGCAGCACTGGACCTTGAACTTGGCCCCCTGGAAAGGAGGGGGGATGCTGGGAGTGGGGCCAACCCCATCTCTCCAACCCTGGTCACCTTCACTCTCAGGGTCCTTTCTTCTCCCCACCATCCTAGCGCCACTCTGATGGAAACGTGATCTTTCAGGAGAGAGCCGGCTGCCTCAGCGTCCCCTTCTTGCTCTTTTCCTCCTTTCTTTTGGCTTCTTGTCAGAATTTTGATTTCCAGGTCAGGCGCCTGCTCTGTAAAGCTTGGGGCTGGCCAGGGGGCAGGTTCTGCTGGTGGAGGTGGGGGGGTAGGTTCTGCTGGGGACGGGCAGGTTCTGCTGGCCGAGGGGCTCTTTCAGACCTAGTGGAGAACCTGGTTATAAGAGGCCGACACAGACACACAGGGGAAACCACAGGGGCATTTGCTCCTTTTCGTCCCCTCCGTCTCTCCCCAACCCTTTTGGGGTTTCCTTGGCAAAGGCAGAAGTGAGAGACTGAGGCAGAGCTAAGTGACTTGCCTACGGTCCTGTGGTCGGTGTCAGGCTGGATTTCAGCTCCTAGAGATGAGCCAAGCCCAGAGCTTCACCCCCAACACCGCACCTGGAGGATAAATGGGAAAAGACTAGGGCTGAGGAGGTGGGGAAGGCTTCCTGGAGGAGAGGGGATTTTAGGTGGGACTTGAAGGCAGCCGGGGAGGTCAGTAGGGGAGTATTCCAGGGCCTGGGGGTCTCTGCCACTGAAGATGGCTGATGTGGAGGTAGCAGTCACCCCAAAGAGCATCATTCCTTCTCAGGGCACCCTGCTCACTTAAAGGGGGATCCCAAGTCTCTGAGGGAGCGTGGACCTTTGTCCAGAAGAAGGGGCCTAAGTGTCAGGAGCTTAAAGCTGCCCCCAGATGTCCTTTGGACCTTAAGAGTAAGGAGGCCATTCTTGGGGCTGCCCCTGCCATCCAAGGCTGTGTCAGGAGGCCAGGAGCCCTCTCTCTAGGGCCCCTCCATCAATCAGCGTGAGGGGGTCTTGGATCCTTCACTGGCCCAGACCAACCTCAGCTCAGTAGAACAAGCTATAAGTCACTGAGATTTGGGGTCACTGGTGCTCGGCCGACCTGGAGCTCCCGCTGGGCACGGGAACCACTGCCCGGGTGGCCCCTGAGGAAGCTTTCCCAGAAGCCGCTCTTTCTGAGATCTGGCCAGAGCTGCCAGGCACAGGGGCAGAACACCCTGTGGCCTTTGGAGAAGGAGCCCAGAAGCAGCTGGGCCCATGGCAGGTGTGCCCGCAGGAGCCTGGCCCCCAGAGAGCCTTCCCACACTGCGGATTCCACACAAATTGTTTTACTCTTGCATTGAAATGGCTCCTTTTCTTGTTGCCAGAAAAGCATCTCTTTTTACTTTACTTAAAAAGTCCAGGGTGGTAGAGGAGGCCACGGAGGTCTGAGGCACAAGTCCCCGCCATGAGATTGGAGTTCTAGACTGAGAAGGGAGAACCATGTCTCCTCCTGTGTGTGCTCACACTCAGAGGGATTTTGTCACTTCTTTATCATCAGCCCTTCCATTTCAGGGGCATTTGTGCCCCTCACAGGTGGACAAATGGCTCATTTCTCAGGAAACGGGCATTTATGGAGCACTTACTTTATGCCAGATGCTGGGCTAAGTGCTTGGTAAATGCGATCTCGTTTGACTGCACAACCCTACATGGCAGGTGCTGTCATTGTCTCCATTTTACAGATGAGGAAACTGAAGCAAAACAAGGTGAAGGGACTTGCCTCGGCTCACCCAGCTACTAAGCATCTGAGGCTGGATTTGAACTCATAGCTTCCTGATCCTACCAGCTGGCTCTCTCCCCCTTACTCTGGAACTGCCTCTCCATCAGTTCTTTATAAAACTTCGCCTTTTTTGAATCCACAAGTGCCCCTTTTCGTGGTCAAGGATCCACAGATGCCCCTTTTTGTAGACGTGGATCCACAAGTGCCCCTTTTGGTAGGCATGGATCCACAGATGCCCCTTTTCATGGGCATAGATCCACAGATGCCCCTTTTTGTGGATGTAGATCCACAGATGCCCCTTTTTGTAGACATGGATCCACAAGTGCCCCTTTTGGTGGGCATGGATCCACAGATGCCCCTTTTCATGGGCATGGATCCACAGATGCCCCTTTTCATGGGCATGGATCCACAAGTGCCTTTTTTTGAGGGCATGGATCCACAGGTGCCCCTTTTCATGGACATGGATCCATGGTGCCCCTTTTTGTGGGCATGGATCCACAGGTGCCCCTTTTAGCAGACATGGATCCACAGGTGCCCCTTTTTGTGGATGGGACTCTCCTTAGGCCCCTGCCTGCTTCCTGCTGTCCTGGGGATTTTAGCCAGTGTGTCTGGGTCAGGTCAGTAGCTGCACCATGACCCAAGTCTCAGCCACGGGAAGGATTTCTTCAGGTAAAGCTGTGTTCTAGGTTCAATCCTGCCACTCTGGGGTGAGCATCCCTGCTGGCCATGTGGCCTAGGTTAGCCGGGCAGTGGTCCCAGGATAGTGGGTGATGTTGCCCTTCCCAGCCTGCTTGTCCCCCTTTGCTGGCAGGGAGCGGGGCACAGGGCCCACAGCAGAGACGCTGAGCTGGAGGCTCCTGGCACCTAACCGGCTCTTCTGTGGTCCTCAGGTTTTGGCCGATTCCGTGGCCCGCCTGATCGTGGAGAAGTTCAGTGACTTGACGGACAACTTCACTTCCCCCCATGCTCGGAGAAAAGTGCTTTCGGGAGTTGTCATGACAACAGGTAACCGCCTTGTTGGGCTGGCGGAGGAGTCTGGTCACTCTTGTCTGGTGGCCTGGATGGGGGCTGGAAAAGGGCACAGGGGGGCAGGGGAGGGGAGAAGGAGGCATTTGTCTGCTCAATATTGGAGCCCCTTCTTTTCAGAGAAGTAAGGGGTGAGGAAGGCTCTTCACAGCATTGGGAAGAGAAGAGACAGAAAGAAGGGAGGGAGAAGAAAGAAGGAGGAAGAGAGAAGAGACAGAAGGGGAAGAGGGGGGGAGGAGAGAGTGAAAGGGAAAGGAAGAAAAAAGGAAGAGAGAGAGAGAACAGGGAGAGAAGAAAGAGGGAAGAAGGGAGGGAAGAGTGAGAGGGAAAGGAAGGGGAGGGGAAGAAGACAGGGAAAGGAGGAGGGATAAAAGAGGGAGAGAGAGAAGAGTGAAAGGGAGGGGAAGAAGAGAAGAAGGGAGGGGAAAGGAAGAGGGAGAAGAGGGAGGAGAGAAAGGAAAGGGAAGGAAGGGAGAAGAGGGAAGGGAGAGAGGAGAGAAGAGGGAAGAGGAAGGGAGGGGAAGAAGGAAGGAGGGAAGAGGAGAGAAAGAGGAGGGAGGAGAAGAAGGAGGAAAAGGAAGAGAAGAGAAAGGGAGGAAGAGAGAAGGGAAGAAGGAAGGAAGGAGGAGAAGGAGAAGAGAGGAAGGACAGGAAGATGGAGGGGCAGGGAGGGAGGACAACAAGGAAACACCTTGGATAAAGGAAAGGCTTCCAACGGGCAGCATTTGAAGAGAGATTTTTCTGGTCAAGAGGGAGAGGAGACAAAGCAACTAAATCATGGAACCAGACAAGAGTCTCCCTGCCGAACCCTAAGCCACAGATTAGGGAGAGGATGGGCAGTGGGCTGTGAGATGACAGGGAAGTTCCAGTGCGGTGGTTCTGTCAGGCGGGCCTGCACTTCACCAAAGTGTCCTCAGAACACCTCCTTCGGTAACCCAGTGGGTTTGCGATGTCCAAGGGGCAGCCTTATTGAGGGCCCAGTTTCCAGGGTTTACTGGCCAAGAGGAAAACGGAACAAGGCTTTTCTTCAATCTCTCAACTGTGGTGATGTTCACTGCTACCAGCTGCGGAGTCCTTCCCCTCCCCAACCCCTCATAGCACAGATTGGGAACTGATGGCTGGCTCCCACTTCCATGGGCCAGACTGCACGGGCAAACTTCGGCGCAGGGCGGGCCTCCCTGGCCCAAAGGGGCCCTTCTCGTCAGTCATAATTCCTGTGCTTGGGGGTTTGGGGGAGTTTCCCTTCCTTTTGCCCCAAGAGACTTCCAGGACTTGTGGGAGCTGCTGAGCCCCTGGGGCTGCCCATTCCCAGAGGGATTTCTTACAGTTGGCTGAAGGATTTCCACCATTCCTTCTATGGTCTAGAGCTCTGCCGTGGCCCACCAAAGCTCAGGGAAACTTCAGTGACTATCTCCCTTGGCTGGGGGAAGGGTGGATTTCCTTCGAGGAGGGTTCTCTGCGTCCTGGTGGGTGGCCATTGTGCAGAGAGAGCTAGTCTGGGGCTTCTTTCCACGCCTGCTCTTCCAGGACCCAGAGGCTGTCCTCGGGGCTTCAGCAGGAGGGACCCTGCTCTGATTCTCAGAGAGTTAAGGTGGGGAGAATAAAGTCGATCACTGAGGCACTGACCAGTTGTCACAGGCTGTGGCGCTTCGGGCCTCTGGAAGTTCAGGGCTCCTCCTGCATTTTGGCCCAGTTTTAGTCACTGACCACAAGCCTGACTGGCAGGTAGATGCCTTTGCATGGTTTCTTCCATCATGTGCTTCCATCTGGCACCCTGATACCACACTAGCACTTGACCGTGAGACTAGTCACAAAGCCGGGGAAGCCCCCAATGAAGGTTTGCTCAGTGTGCAGAGCGGGCAGTCGGCGCCATCCAGCAGAAACCACTCCCAAGCTCCCCAAAGTGTTCCTCTGAGTGCTGGGAGCCACTCCTTGGCATGGCACTTGCCATTGCGAGGCTCGATGGGCCTTGCCCTGCCTTGGCAAGGGGCTCTGTGGCACCATGGGGTGCCTTTCAGGGGAGCCTGGTCCAGGCTTAGCTTGTGGGGTGAATCTCCAGGTCATCCCCTAGAACCGGTCAGTCAGCCATCCCAGAATGGGCACCAGGGCATTGTCCCTGTGTGGGTGGGTGGCTTGTCAGCGCCAGCATGGACTAATGGGAAGCGTCTTTGGTTCCCAGGCACGGATGTCAAAGATGCCCAGGTGATCAGCGTCTCCACGGGAACCAAATGCATCAATGGGGAGTACATGAGTGACCGTGGCCTGGCCCTAAATGACTGCCACGCGGAAATCATATCTCGGCGGTCCCTGATTCGGTTCCTTTACATGCAGCTTGAACTCTTCTTGAGGTAAGTTCAGGCCAGTAGGGCTCAAGAGACCTGGCTTTTGGGACGTTGTTCCCATCCCGGCAGAAGCCCAGAATGGTGACGCTGGAATCAGCACCCAGACTTTGGGCTATAGAGACGACTAAGTGCAGCTCGGAAGCCCACGGAAGCGGGGGCCGTGGTCCTAGCCCCCCATCATCTCTCACAGGGCACATTCTGTTTCCTGCAGTATAGATGTAAAGAGGCCCTCCCAAGAGACACCGGGTCTTCATGGAGATGGTCCCCTCGGTCCAGTTACCTTGTCCAAAGACAGCGTTCGATCTGATTACTTCCAGAACAGTTGTTTAAGCTTAGCTTCTGTTGTCAAAACAGTTCGGTGCTGGTTATGAAATAGAGAGTCATTTATGGAAATCGGGGCAACGACTAGATATGGGACAGAGAGTTCATCAGTATGTGATGAACCCAAAGGACCCAGTTCTGGGTTCAAAACTCACCATGGGACCACAGATGCTGAGAAAACTGGAAAGCAACCTTGCTGAGACTGGGTATACACCAGCATGTCATACTATATGGCAAGACAGGTTCCAGATGGGCACATGTCTCAGACATCATACAAAAATGAGAGGAAAAAGGAAGAGATTCATTTTCAGATCTATGGATAAGGGAATAATTCAGGGCCAAACAATTCAGAGAGAAGATCACAAGATTGAATGGACAATTTTGGTTACACAAAATTAAAATATTTTTGCACAAACAAAATTAATGCAGAAATAGAAAAAAATTGCAGTTAGAGTTTATGATAAAGACTTTATATCCAAAATATATACAGAACTGAATCAAAATATAAGAATATTTATTAACAATAAGAAAATAAGAATATAAAAATAAGAGCTGTTCTCAAACTGACCAATGGTCAAAGGATATGAATGGGTAGTTTTCAAGGATAGAAACCTGAGCTATCACTAGTCATATGAAAAATTATCCAAATAACTAATAATTGGAGAAGTGCAAATTAAAGCAATTTGAGCTTCCATCTCCTACTCATCAGTTGAGTAAAGTTGGCACAAAAAAATGACAAATGCTGGAGGGACTGTGGGGAAACAAGCACATCTTCTGTTGGTGAAGCTCTGGATTAGTCCAGCCACTCTAGAAAGCAATCTGGAGACATGGTCAAAGAATTAGTGAATTGTACAGATATTTGTCCCAGGGTAGCCCCCAAAGAGATTAAAGAAAGGAGGAGAGGAGCCAAATGTAGGAAGATCTAAATAGCAGCTTTTTTGGTCTGGGGCAAAACTAGGAGCCAAGGGAGTGCTCCTCAGCTGGGAAATGGCTTCATAAATTGTGGTCTCTAAGTGCAATAAAAATAGGGTTATGGCATGTGAAATAATGAAAGGAAAGAGAAACCTGGGAAGACTTGTGTAAATGGATGCACAGTGAGCTGAGAAGAACCAGAAGGGCTGTCTATACAACCATTTATACAATCAAATCAGTATTGTAGAGACAAACCACTTTGAAAAATTAACAGAATGACCATTTACATGATCATATTAGTATGGTAGAGACAAACCAATTTGAGAGTTAACAGAATGACCATGTAAATGATATTGTATCAGTATCATAGAGACAAACTCCTTTGAGAGTTAGCAGAATGACCATTTACACAACCGTGTCGGTATCATAGAGAGGAATCGCTTTGAGAGTTAGCAGAATGACTATTTACATGATTGTATTGGTATCGTAGAGAGGAACTGCTTTGAGAGTTAGCAGAATGACCATTTACATGACCATGTCGCTATCATAGAGAGGAACCGCTGTGAAAGATTAAGAACTCTGCTCAGCAGAATGACCCACAGAGGGCTCATGATGACGTGTGTTCCTTCCCTCCTGCCCGAGAAGGCTGGACTCAGGTGCAGAATCGACCAGAGAGACCTAAAGCTGTGGCTGTGGGACGTGGCTGCTGTGGGCTCTGAATATCTGTCCCAAGAGTTGGGTTTCTTCAGTGGACAAGGGAGTGGGGAGACAGGAGGGAACAAGTGCTTGCCAGTTTAAAGCATTTTAATTTAATTTAGAAATCGGCACAGCTCGGTGCTTGGGTCCTGGAGAGGACCGCTCCTTATGCCGGGAGGGTGTGGCCGCAGCTCCCCCTGACTCGCCTTTGCTCTGTTTCAGTACAAGAGAGGACCAGCAGAGATCTATTTTCATGAAGTCCCAGCGGGGGGGCTTCAAGCTGAAGGAGACCGTCCAGTTCCATCTCTACATCAGCACGAGTCCGTGCGGAGACGCCAGGATCTTCTCGCCCCACGAGGCGGCCCAGGACGGTGGGTGCCACCCCTTGGGGAGGGCCGGTGTTGCTGGGGCCGGGTCAGCGGGGCCCGCAGCCCAAGTCCGCTTTGTTAGGACTCCCTGTTAGCCAAAACAAGCGCCACCTCAGAGGGGGCGTCCTGGTCCTGGGAGCTGGAGCAGAAACAGAGGAATGAGCTCTGAGGGGTCCAGGGGTGGGGGCGGACCCAAGGGCCTGGCTAAGAATCCTGAGTAAGGGAATGCTTCCAGCCCCCCGGGCACATCTGGGGGGTCTGCAGTAGGAGGGGGATCTTCTCCCCAGTGCCCTGCATCCCTGCCTTTGTCTCTTAGATCAGGCAGACAGACACCCAAACAGGAAAGCAAGAGGACAGCTCCGGACCAAGATCGAGTCCGGGGAGGGGACCATTCCCGTGAGGTCGACCACGACCATCCAGACCTGGGACGGGGTGCTGCAGGGGGAGCGGTTGCTCACCATGTCCTGCAGCGACAAGATTGCCAGGTGAGACGGGCATCTGTGCCATCCCCTTCATTGGCAAAGACCTGGGAGCCTGGGTTGGTGGCTTGCCCTCTGCTTGTGCCCACTGGGACGGGGCCCGGGAGGTCCCAGTGACGGCAGGTGCCTTGGGCTCAGCACCCCTGGCCCTGTATCCCCTCAGGGAACGGCCTCCATGATCCCAGAATGCTGCTCGTGGCCTGTTCCCTCTGTTCCGAGAGGGCAGTGGCCATGTGTAGCTGGCCCTCGGACCGTCTGTTCTAGGACTATCTTGCTAAGACATTTTAGGAAATTGGGGAAAAGCAGTTCTAGAGAGCTGAGAGCTCACGGTCTGTGGGCGGCCGTTGCCCCTCGGACTGCCTTCCCACCCCTCCCTCAGGCTGGATAGGAGAGACAGAGAGGAAAAGGAGAGGGGGGAGCCCAGAGACATGGAACTTGCCGTGACACCCAAATGTCGCCTTAGTTCTGCCCCAATGGAAGCCCCATTTATGACCCAAGTCAGCACAAGGCTCCGGGACACCCTTCCATCCTTCCCCATCGCCCCAGGGGGCCCTCCCACTTTCTCTCCCTTTCTCCTGGTCCCCCCAGCATCCTCTCCTCCTCCATCTTCTTCAGGTCTCCCCAGTCCTTCCCTCCATCCCTTTCCTAGTGGCATTTGTCCTCTGCATCTCCAGACCTTCCCCCCACCTCTCGCAGGCTGACAACCCCCCTTTTCCGCACCCTGGGAGTCTCCCCCTGGAGCCTCAGTGCCATCTGACTCATCCTGGTTCTCCTGCTGAGTGGGGAGAGGCCCTCCCACTGTTTGCCGCCCGGTCCTTTGGTGCTGAGAGTCACCCCAAGAGCTTCCCTGGCTGGGATGTCCAGGAAGGCCGCTCCTCCTGGCCTCCTTAGAAACTGTCTGAATGTTTGCCTTCCTGACTTCCCCCTGGACCTCTCCTGGTCCTGCACTTCCAGCCCAGATCCCCTTTCTCCATGCACTTCCAACACGTAGCAAATAGTAGGTGCTTAATAAATGCTTCTCGGTGCGTCTGTGCAGACGGTCAAAGTTCGTTCCCATTGACCACTCAACAGGCCCTTCCAGGCCTGGGCTGCGTCCAGGCCAGACTGTCCTCTGGCCCCAAAGGAGGGACCCGGCCCTCCGGGTGAATTCAGACTCCGAGGGCCATGTTGGCAGTTGTTCCTCAGGCCCCCATCAGAGCCCAGCATCTCGGCTGTCTAGCCGGGCTTCTCCCACCTCGGGCTGGCGGGCTGGTTTTTTGTCCATGTGAGACTCCATATTAACTCCATCAAGCATAGCTGGACCAGCTTCTGAAGCCGGGCTCCTGTCCATGGGCTAGCCAACCTTCTGGGAAGGCCTTTCTCCAAGCCAGGGGCTGAGCAAGGAAGATTTACCAGCACAGACCCAGCCCAGCTCCCTGGGCCCTCTGTCGAAGAGCCTCTGGCAGCGCGGACCCGCAAGTGCTGAGGCTTTGGGCCCAGCCAGTCAGGGACTCTAAAAGGCCCCACACAGAACCCACGCCTCCGTCCCTACCACAAGAAGAGCATGAGAGGCTCGGTCCAGTGTAGAAACTACCCCCAGAACGGAAATGCAAGTGGTGGGACGCTCTCAGGGATTGGAACTTCATTTACTTGGAGGCGAGGGGGGAGAGGTCAGAGTGACTAGGATGGAGAATTCCTCTTTCCAGCCTGGAAAGATCAGCTTGGACTTTCAATGATAAGCAGAAGCATTTTCTCTCACTCTGGGGGACAACATGGAGCCACAGACCTGTTCTGTAAGGCGTTGGTTCACCAGTTCTTGGAAGGATGGCCTGGGGAGAACAGGAGGGACAATGATTGAGCTCTTTGAGCAGACCGAGTGGCGAGGGCCCGAAAGGGCCCAGTGTGAAAATGTACCATACTCAACTTGCCTGGATGTGGAGAGAGGGAGAATGGAGAGTCATCAGTGATGGGAGATCGTTTCCCTTGGTGATTGGAAAAATGGTGGCGCCCATGAGAGAAACAGGGACGCTCCAAAGAGGTATTTATGGAAAAAGAGAATATGCTTTCTGATAGAGGCACTGAGTTCAAGGGAGCAATGGGGCGTCCAAGAAGAGCTATTTAGGGGACAATTGCAAATGTGGGACTGGGGGAAGCCGAGGCAGGAGATGCCTTCTTAGGAGCCACGTGTATGGAAGTAACATTTGAATTCTTGGGGCAGATGGAATCACCAAGAGAGAACAAGAAGATCCAGGACAGCCTGGAGTCGTTAGTGGCATGCACAGGATAATCCTGTACAGGAGCCTGAGAAAAAGCAGTCCCATGGGCGGGGGGAGAATTGGAGAATAAGCTTCATGGAAACCTCGACGACATTCCAGGAGAAGGAGCCATCAGCTTCTACAGAGGCTCCAAGAAGCCAAGGACGGATGGAGCCGTTCTGTTAGCCGTTAGTTCCCAGTCTTCGTAGTGTTGGAGAGGGATGTTTGTGCAGAGTGTAGAGAAAGCCAGACTGCAGAACGACCAAGAGTGAGAGAAGTGAAAAAAGAGGAAGGGGAGCCCATGAGTGTAGATGGCCTGGCCTAGGCGTTTGACTATGAAAGGGAAGAAAGGTGTAGCCTGATGGCCTGTTGGCCGTTCACAGGCACCAGGGAAGCAACCAGTGACTAGAGAGACTAAGGACTAGGGAGAGCAGAGGGGAGGTCCGGTGGGGTGACCCTGGCAAGGGGAAGAGCCACCCCCTGCTCAGAGAGCGCACTGTCTACGGCATGGCCCAGACAGAGGAGAAGGCTGAGCGCAGACTGAGAAGAGGCCCGAGGTACAGGCAGCTTTAGCTGGTGACACAGATGGAGCTTTGGATTTCTGTCCTCTGACTGTTACCTGGGACAAGGCAAAGGGATCAGGAAGGCCGAAATTATCTCATTATCATTATCAAACAGCGATAATGAGAAAAACATAATCCTGGCAAACATCAGGCCTTGTGAAAATGAATCATGCTAAATGGCTTTGTCTCTGCTGGAAGTTACCCAGGGGACATGCTTGGGAGATCGGGTTTTCTTAGTTCCCTTTCGCTGGTTTTCCCATGTGCCAGATGATGTTTGTGGGTGCCCCGTGGCAGATATGGGGACAGGTAAGCGTCCCCTGTTTGTACTGTCCCCATACCACAGCAAGACCTGGGGTAGTTGTTTTGGATGGTTTTATTTGAAGAGTGTCTTTAGGGCTGCTGGGAGTCCCAGGACTGGAAGAATCTGAGGGTTGGTATTCTAGCCAGATTTCAAACCTAGGTCCTCTCCCTTAAGAGCCAGCTCTTATTCCACCGTCACTCTGTCTCAGTGGTCGGGGTACACTGGGCAGCAGCTCTGTGGGCACTTCCGGCTTTCACTCTCACTTCTTGCTAGCAGAGTGGTATAGGAACAGGGTGTTCCCTGTCTTAATGTCCTTGTGTCTCTCTTTTTACCCAGTAGCCAACAGGAGAACCCCAAGAAGTGAGGAATTGGATTAAATTTGTTATTTAAACCTTGCACAACTGAAATTTTAAAATCTCATTTTTATTTTTAAAAATTTCAATAGTATTTTATTTTTTCAATTATGTATAGTTTTCGACATTTATTTTTGTAAGATGTTGAGTTCCAATTTTTTTCTCTCCCTCTGTTACTTTTCCCTTCCCCAAGATAGCAAGAAATCTGACAGATTATATAAGTACAATCGTTTTAAACCTATTTTCACATTAATTATGTTGGGGAAGAAAAATCAGAACAGAAGGGAAAAACCATGAGAAAGAAAAAGCCCCCCAAAGGTGAAAATAGGATGCTTTGAATCATATTCAATTCCCATAGTCCTCTCTCTGTATGCAGATGGCATTTTCTATCCCAAGTCTATTGGAATTGTCTTGAATCCCCTCACTGTTGAAAAGATCCAACTCCATTGTACAATCTTGTCACTGTGTACAACATTGTCTTGGTTCTTCTCACTTCACTCAGCATTAGTTCATGTAAGTCTCTTCAGGCCTAGGTCTTTGGGTTTATCAAACACTAGATTACTATGGCCATTGATTATTGTGTCTCGTGGCCTCGATCTATTCCATTGATTCCATTATTCTGTTTCTTAACCCTTACTAAATAATTGTGATGATAAATGTGCCCTGCTTTATAAAATAATTTTAGGTCTGGTACAAATAGGCCACCTTCCTTTGCATTTTTTTTCATTAATTCCCTTGAAATTCTTGAAAATGGATGGAATTTATAAAAAAAAAAACCAAGTAATTAAGAGGACTTGATGAAAGGACATTCCATTCAAAAGAAATAATCTAATCGTATCCAAATCAGGCCGATTTTAGGAAAGGGCAAGTAAAGACTATGAAGTATAAATCCAATTCACCAAACACATTGCTTCAAAAAATAGCAACTCTTCGACTTGACTCTTTTTAACAATGAGATGATTCAAACCAATTCTAACATCCTGGTGATGGAAAGAGCCCTCTGTGTCCAGAGAGAGGATTATGGGGACTGAATGTGAGTAAAAGCATAGTATTTGCACCTTTTTGTTGTTATTGTTTGTTTACTTTGTGATTTTTTCTTTCTTATGTTTTTTCCCCTTTTGATCTGATTTTTCTTGAGCAGCATGACAAATGTGGAAATATTTAGAATAGCACATGTTTAATGTGTATTGGATTATTTGCTGTCTAGAGGAAGGGAGAAGGGATAAAAATTAGGGACAAAAAGTTTTGCACGGGTGAATATTGAAAACTCCCTTTATGTGTATTTTGAAAAATAAAAAAAACTATTACTATTTTTTAAAAAAAACATCAACCCTCCTTTACTATGCCCCAATGGAGGATTAATTCCAAAGGGAATTCATTTTTGTGGAGTTGAGTATACAAAAACTCTCCATTTTAATTACCTGAAATAAGAGTTCCCATTTGTTTTTCCTGTTACTTTAATTAATTTTATAAGAGCAAATCCATGGAAGCTTGAACTTCTATGGAAGTCTGAAAAACCTTTGGAGTTGACCTCATTAGACCATACTCTTGATAGTTATCATTTTAATGATTCATTTCTTATAACCTGCCAACTTAGTGATAAAAACCAGTGGGCTCTCGACTCTCGCATGGAGGACATAGTGCATCGAGAGTAGTAATGGCATTGGCCCAAGATTCTCTTCCTATCAGTACAGGTCTGTATCTCCTACTGTTGTCTTCCCTTATAGCTCTAAGCTCTGCGGGGCTTGCCTTCTCTAGCAGATCACATTTTCCATATGTAGCCTTTCAGCCCTCAGCCCCATTCGCAGTGCCCTTTTCATCTGGGCTGTAACCAGATCCCCAAGCCCCTTCTCTTCAAAGATCAAAAGCTTATTACCCTTTGCCTCTAACTGCCAAATACACAAGGACAGTTTATCTTCATTTTCCTTGTGACTAATCCAGCTTTTCTAAATCTCAAAAAGAGCCCAGGGATGCATAATTCTGCTAGGTTTTCACTTTCCCTCTCAAGCTTCTTAATCACCTATTGGAAAAGCCCTAGGGTTTAATGGGAATTCTCTCCTTATCCCACCTGCCACATACCCCTAAGCATTTTATAGCCTCAGACAGAAGGATCTTATATCTAGACTAGGTACAATCACCAGAGGCTCAGTTTCTTTTGCTCTGCTCTTCCCCTACCATGAAGTCATTACAAACAAACCCTGTCAACCATGTCAGTTATGCTGGGCCAGACCTAGCTCAGGCCGATCCAGAGATTCAAGCTCAAGCAATTCAATATAATACAGTAAATTCAGCGTTACTTCTAGTAAGATTAAAAAGGATAAACTTCTTGATTAGAGTTAAGTAAAATTTGAATTTTACTTTCTGCTCCGTGTTGCCCATAGCTGTTGGGATGCTAGGTCAGATGCCCAGAGAGCACTTGGGACTCCATCAAAATCTCCAACACCAGCCTCAGAGCGGGGTCTTTTATGTTTTAGGTGACAAGGAACACAGTCTCCTGGACGTCTTAAACGACCAGCCCAGCAACATCAAATAGTCGTTGCTCCTTCCACACATAATTATCTGTAAATAGCAGCTGCGACAGACGTGGGGTCCCATAAAAATTGGCCCAGATTGCCATGTCAGTGTGCCTGAATCTGTCTAAGCAAGACTTTCCACCCCTCTTGTAGCCCTTAATGGAAAAATGCGCGATTGTTTGGTTGCTTCTCAGAGAAACCCTCCTGGTCCTCTGATGTGGAAGGGTGGCCTGAGACCAGGGGGTGTGCTTGGGGTCAGGTCGGTGATCAGGTTCCCGTGGGATCCACGGCCTGGTCCAGCCAGAGTGGATGAGGGAAGTGGGGGTGGCACCCGCAGGTGGAGGCAACAGTTCCGTGCGGCTCTGAGAAGGCCTTGGGGAAGAAGGAAGCTCCGAACGCTCCTTTGCGGTTCTAGGTTGAGTCAGCACAAGTTCCAGCGCGGCCTCATGAAGACTCATGTCCCACACAAGTTCCGTCACTCCACCACCACCGGAGGGGGCCGGGCTTCTGACACGCTGGACAACATTGGGCAACTTTTGTTTTCTTTTTGAAATTTCGCTAACAAATCGATTGACGCTTTCCTTTTAGATGCCCCTTCTGGAGGGGAATCAGGAGCCAGAAGTTCCGGAAGCTCTCCGACAGAAAGTAAATGGGGACGTTCCGGGGGAGGCTGCTTCCCCGGGGGGCATCCGGAGGCGCACTCAGCGGAGGCTGTTTCTCTTCTTCTGCCGTAGGTGGAACGTGCTGGGCATTCAGGGATCCTTGCTGAGCCTCTTTGTGGAGCCCATTTACTTCTCCAGCATCATCTTGGGGAGCTTATACCACGGGGACCACCTTTCCAGAGCAGTGTACCAGCGGATCTCAGAGATAGAAGATCTCCCTCCTCTGTACGCGCTCAACCGACCTTTACTTAGCGGCAAGTATCTCACAGGCAGGCGTCAAAGCTTCTGTTGTGGCCCAAGTCCTTGGGGTCTTCCATCAGAAGCCACGTGAGAGCGACCCCTAGTGAGGGGACTGGGACATGCAACTCTCCCAGATAGCTGGTCCTTCTATGAGACTCTGTGAGAGCGACCCCTAGTGAGAGAACCGGGACATGCAGCTCTCCCAGATAGCTGGTCCTTCCATGAGACTCTGTGAGAGCGACCCCTAGTGAGAGAACCGGGACATGCAGCTCTCCCAGATAGCTGGTCCTTCCATGAGACTCTGTGAGAGCGACCCCTACTGAGAGAAACCGGGACATGCAGCTCTCCCAGATAGCTGGTCCTTCCATGAGAGACTCTGAGAGCGACCCCTAGTGAGAGAACTGGGACATGCAGCTCTCCCAGATAGCTGGTCCTTCCATGAGACTCTGTGAGAGCGACCCCTAGTGAGAGAACCGGGACATGCAGCTCTCCCAGATAGCTGGTCCTTCCATGAGAGACTCTGTGAGAGCGACCCCTAGTGAGAGAACTGGGACATGCAGCTCTCCCAGATAGCTGGTCCTTCCATGAGACTCTGTGAGAGCGACCCCTAGTGAGAGAACCGGGACATGCAGCTCTCCCAGATAGCTGGTCCTTCCATGAGACTCTGTGAGAGCGACCCCTAGTGAGAGCGACCCCTAGTGAGAGAACCGGGACATGCAGCTCTCCCAGATAGCTGGTCCTTCCATGAGACTCTGTGAGAGCGACCCCTACTGAGAGAAACCGGGACATGCAGCTCTCCCAGATAGCTGGTCCTTCCATGAGAGACTCTGAGAGCGACCCCTAGTGAGAGAACTGGGACATGCAGCTCTCCCAGATAGCTGGTCCTTCCATGAGACTCTGTGAGAGCGACCCCTAGTGAGAGAACCGGGACATGCAGCTCTCCCAGATAGCTGGTCCTTCCATGAGAGACTCTGTGAGAGCGACCCCTAGTGAGAGAATCGGGACATGCAGCTCTCCCAGATAGCTGGTCCTTCCATGAGAGACTCTGTGAGAGCGACCCCTAGTGAGGGAACCGGGACATGCAGCTCTCCCAGATAGCTGGTCCTTCCATGAGACTCTGTGAGAGCGACCCCTAATGTGGGAGTGGGACATGTAGCTCTCCTAGCCAGTCCTAACACTAGAAGTTGCTTTCACTTTCCTAATGTTTTTCTTCTTTAGAAACATCCTGCTAAATTTGGAAAATTCCAATTTCTCTGTGCTAGATCCTATATTTGTCTTGAAATTGGAACTTGGTTTTTATCATGCAAGGATTTCTCCCAGCAGTTTTCGAGAATGTCTACTATACTGGAGTGCCCAGAGAAGGAGGCGCCCAGACGTAGATCAGCAATCCATATCCTTGGTCTGGCCCCCCGGCGCCCGACCCGGGATGTGATCTTGATTTTGTCATGCATGCGCCCCCTGGGTTGGCATTCCCCTTTTCAGGCTGCTTGATAGATCCCCCCTTCTGTCTCAATCCAAGTTAAATCGTGGAGCTAAGTTTGGGTGATAAAATGGACATCAGCCTCTAGCTAAGATGTGTAGCTATGTTGCTTCATCTTTCTCAAAGCTGCTTTTAAAGCCCTTTGTTACTGTTTTTTAGAATGTCAGTGGCTAGCGGTAAAGTGAACAAGAGCAATTGAATTCAAGGGTCCTAACTTCTAAGCTCACCCTTATTTAAAAGGACACAGTTAAGGTATTTTTATCCTTTTAAAAATCTTTATTGCTCACTGTTTATAATATTTCCTTTTTGAAGCTTACTATTGAAGCCCTGATTACCAACCAAATGTATTTCTTTCTTTGCGGGCATCCCCTGCTTTATTTTCTTGTGCTTGGCTACTGGCATGTCTTTAATTTTAGAGGGGGAAAAAAGCCAGATGGAATTTTATTTGGCAGCATGTTTAATGAATTACAAGCATCTTGCAAACAAAGCTGGAGTGAGGAAAAACAAAATACAGGAGATTAAAACAGACCAAATGTGGTAGTCTGAAATTGCAATCCTTATTTCCATCTCTGGGTCTAAGATGTACATTCTAGGATTTGGTTGCATAATAACTGAATTAATTTTTCATGACAGAGAAATATAATTTTCTTCCTCTGTACTGTACTTTCTATATTTGAAGGAGGATGTGCTATTTCCTTCTAGTGGTTAAACATTTAATGATTGAATGATGGGTATTGTGCCAAATATATCATCTTTACTGGGAAATAACTGGCATTCAGAATGTCAGGGTTTTTGTCAAAATTGTTCAAACTTTGGTAAAAATAAGATTCCTAGAATTTTTGAAAGGCTTCTCATCTAAGAAATTCATTTTTATTCTTGTAAAAGATTCTCTATGTGTGTATATGTATATGACATATATGTGTGTATTTTATATACATTTATATATATATATATATATATATATATTAATATGTATGTATATTATTACTGTCCCTTTCTAATGTGGTCAACTTAGTTGTTGAAAGGGACAAGAAATGCACTTTTGTACTTATTTTTCCCCAAAAAAAATTTATGCTTAGGAAGAAATAGAGAACTGTAGGAAATTTGTTTAAGGAGAAATAGCTGGTATGATAGGTTTGGTTTCATGGGGCTGTTTTTAAAAATTGAAACGTTGAAGCTCACAGCGTGATACATCAGACAACTATTTGGATGATTACTTTAAATAAGAACTGTTTGTCTCAATGTTGACATAAAAGTGGGTTTTGTCATTTTTTAATTCATAAAGATAGAGGAAGCTCTGATTTGAGCCACTGAGGGCTTTAAGAAGGCATCAGAGGAGGAGAAAGAAGATGCTAGTAGGAGCTGTGAGTTGGCAGAAAGGTGAAGACCATTGGCTAGAATATAGGTATCACTTTGTAGATTGTCTGAAAAGGCTGGGGTCCTTCGGACCCAAGGAGAGCTGAGCTTTGTGGTTGTTCAGCTACCACCCTTTAGTGCTATCCACTATTTGAGAAATGTGAAACCTCCTGGTTCCTTTCTGTTGACAAGGAGGGACCCAGGAGGAAGATAGTCTTTGCAGCTACTTTCTTGCTAAACATGGTTTGAAGATGATTGGATGAACCAGCTTCCTATTGACTGAAGAACTGGTGGGGCTCGTCTGCATTGGCTAGAGATGCAGTGTGAGGAGCTTTGCAGTTCTCTGGTTTGAGAGGAACACCACGAAGGAATAATGTGACCTTAGCCCCCTTTTCAGGGGAGTTGCGAGTTAAAAGAACTCATTGCTTCATCAGTTCAAGAGGAAACATGAGAATCAGAAGGGAAATAGTGGGAAATGGGGCTAATCCAGTATGTGCATATGAAAATACATGCATGATCATGTGCCTGTTTTGTGTGCATGGATGTGCCTAGTACATGTCAATTTAAATCTAGATGAAAATGACAAATATTTTCATTTATAAAGGAGAATGCCAACACCATATTACTTGATGGTTTTTTTTTAAACTAATGATATTCAAACTAATGGGATAGGGGAGAATTTGTTAGTTGAGCTAGCAGACACTACCTACTCATTAGGGTATGAGTTACCTTGTAAACCTTGTAATCTGTATCTTAAAATGCCCATTATTTAAAGCAGTTTAATTTGAAAGAATAAAAATAGTTCCTCCCTTTAAGTCATTTATTTTCTTTTTGAAAGGATCCCTGTCCTGAAGTATTGACATGTCTATATTATCATGATGTCGACTTTGGGGAATAATGACTCTAAAGACAAAATAGGCTTGAAAATGGAAAGTGTAAGATTAGAGTTATGAGTAAAATTTATGTTGATCTTTGCAAGTCAAGAAGGAGAGAAAAATCTTACTGGTTAAGTAAAGACAAGCAAAGGATTAGGAAATAAATTACTTTGAAAAGGAATAGCTAATCCTGTCCATTAGACTGTGAACTCCTTGAGAATAGGGATTGTCTTTTGCCTTTCTTTGTACTCAAACATTGGCCTAAATAGGTAAATATTTAAGAAGTTCAAACTCATCTGGGGATAGTAATAACTCCTACCCTGAGGGTTGGGGTCAGGCTCGAATGAGGTAATAAATGTAAAGTGCTTACACTTTATTTATTTAGCTATTTTTATATTTAATTAATTTATTTATATTTATATTTTTTAAATAAAAAATATTTTATTTAAATAAATAAAAATATTTATTTAAAAAATAAAAATTATATTTAATAATAATTTAGCTATTATTAACTATTAGACTAAAATATTTTCAGTAGCACTTTTTGTGGTAGCAGAGAAGTGGAAACAAAGGGGATACCCATTGCCTGAGGAATATGGGACACATGATTCTAAGTATGATGGATACAGAGAGACATGGAAAGACTTATGTGAACTGATACGGAGGGAAGTCAGCAGAGTCAGGAAAACAATCTATACAGTCAGCACAATTAGGGAAATGCAATGCTGTGAAATTTGAATGACCAAGATTGGCTTCAAAGCTGAGATGCAAAGATACCCATCCCCACCTCTCCTTTGCAGAGGTTGGGGTTTATAACTATGGAAAGTTGGACATAATATATGATTTTGTCCAATGATAGTTGGTTTTGCTATTTTTTTCTCTTCATAAAAAAACCCTTTGATCTAATGGATGGTTTTCTGAAAGGCTAAGAGGGATATAGAATCTGGGTAAAGTAAAACAAAAACAGTTTAAACCATTTTAAAAAGCCATTGTGAAGCTTGAGAACACTTAAAGTCAGACAAAAACTGGAGTTGATTCCAAATTTAATCCCCAAAGAATATAAAGTCTTTTAGGGTTGGGACCGTTTTACCTTTGTATCTCAAGAGTCTATTAAAGAGCTTGGTATGTAGTAAATAATTTTAAAGAACTTTGTTGAATTTAATTAAATGGATTTGAGGCAAATTATCATACATGATCCTTTTAGAGGGGGATGAGACTTAATGTGTCCCCTTAGGGGGAGGACATGAACTCATCAGAATAGGTCCAAGCTAGTGTGGAACTGGCAAACCATCTTGTCCAAGGAATGTTTGAAGGAGCTCAAGGTGCTTAATCTGGAGAAAGATTAGGGGCCCAGAGGTGCTATCTTTGGCCATTTAGACAATGCTCTGAGAAAGAGCATTTTTCATTTTTCAGGACTTCAAGGAGCAGGGAAGCAGGTTCTTCCTGGTTAAGAAAGAACTGAGTTAACCACTACCTCATGCAGGAGTGAACTTCCTCTCCCTAGTCTGTGCGAGGGCTGCAGAGATGTCCCTCACTGAAGGGTCTCTTTGCAAAGAACGGTTTAGAAGTATCTAAAGCTACTTCTTGACATTCCAGCCCCAAGTCTGAATTAGCTGATTGGTTTGTCACCCGAAGCTGGTGCTTTGCATTTGCTGTATATCTTATCAGTGGAAGGAAACTGCAGGGCTGAGGTGGGGCCACCATTTTTCCCCGGGGGTCACTGAACCAAAGGACTTAGCTAGGATGCTGACGTCCTCCAAGGTGGTGCAGAGGGAAGCGGCTTCACGCGGATCCACCTCCTTCCCCCTCCTTTCTTCCTTCTCCCATGAGCAGCCTTAGAGTTGTGCACTTTTTGCTTACTCTTCTTTCCCAAAGTTTCTTTTCAAATGAGTCAGCAGAGATTCCTCCGTGACCTTCTCAGTCCTTGTTGGAGAGCTTGGCTTGTCCATGGGGTGTGAGGCGTGGATTTGTGCTGTTAGTCATTTGACTAGCACTTATTAAGTGCTCACCGTGTGCCAGAAACTGTGCTAAGAACTAAGGATGCAAAGAAATGTTAACAGTCGTTCTGTCATGGAGCTCCTAGTGTGATGGGGAAGAAACATGCAAACAGCGATGTGTGAACCATATCCCTACAGGATGAATGGGGGGAGTCTCAGAGAAAAGGCATTGATGTTAAGGGGTCCAAGAAAGGCTTCTTTCAGAGGCAGGACTTTAGTTGAAATTTGAAGGAAGTCAGGAAAGCCAGGAGGTAAAGATGAGGAGAATGCCCAGTGGGAGAGAGAAGAGGAGCTAGGAGCCAGAGCTCCTGGATGTCAGGATATGTAGAAGAGAGCAAGACTGGAAAAATGGAAAGAAATCCCATTTTGAAGGACTTTAATAAATCTGGAAGACAAGATTTGGGATACTCCTGGGAAAACGAATTTGTCAAACCTTAAACTCTCCTTTGATTAAAACAATTCCATAATCAGAGATAATGAAATATGAGCATAAAGATGGACAAACTATCCAAGAGATACAGCACTGGCAGTGGAGATGGAGCAGTTGCCAGAGCCCCTGTGCTGAGCTGCCCTGAAGGCTGCCCCGGGGCAAAGCTCAGCTGGAAAGTGTCTGGGGACAAGGCCCCTGCAAGGAGCCTGTGGGGATGAGCTGGGAAAGAGGGGCCCCTTGGTGAGGGCCGGCATCGAAGGATGTGGCTCTCCAAGTGCTGTCAGACCTGTGATCTCCTAGGCATGGAGAACTTGCTGGGGAGACCCCTCTCGCCTCTTCTGCCATATCTAAGCTCCAGGAGAAGCCCAGATCACGCAGCCAGGCCGTGTCCATGTGGAGCCTTCCTGACTACATGGGGCCAGACCTCTCTGAAGCTTGGAAGCCTCAGATGACTCCACTGTAACAACTGCTGTTTGGTCTCACTGATCTTGTTGCTTCCCTGGTCAGCTAATAGATGGTCAGGGACCATCCCCACTCACCGTTAATGAGTTTGGCTGTGTCACAGCTCTCCCGAGGAGCAGGGGCAGTAAGAGCCATCCAGAGGGGGAGCAGAACAAGCTGGCTCTGAGCCCGCCCCAGCCTTCTCTTCAGTCGCTGCTTCCTTCGCTCGGGTCCAAGCCCTCTCTGGGATCAGACCCTCCCTGGCTCAGGCCAGTCCTTCCTCTCAAGGACTCGTCATCTCTCAGCTCAGAGGTATCTGAACAAACATTAGGACAGAGAGAAGATGCGCTAAATGGACCAGAGGGATGCTGGGAGCTCGGTGTGGGCTGGGAAGATCAACATTATAGGAATGGCTTCTGGGGGGCCTTTGAGGGAGGCAGAAGGTTTAGAGCCAGGAAATGAAGGCAGAAAAGGATGTGGCCACAGCAGGGCTCGATGAGGGCGTCTGGGGGACGACTTCCTGTATCAAGCTCGGTTCTTCCCTGGGACCCCCACCCCGTTCTTCCACAAGCCTGCCTCAGGGCCCTGGAGGTTGAAAGATGTGTGTCACGAGGGAGCCGTGAGCTGGATGAGGTCAGTGGAGGCGAGGAGCCCGAGCTTTGGGCCCCTGGGTCAGGGAGGCTGAGCGGGAGAGCGCCAGTGCGCCCGGCCGGCTTCTCTCTCCTGGTCTGCGCCATTAGGCATGCCGGCTGATGAGCAGGAGCCTCGATATAAAACCTCGGGGATGACCCGCTCACTAAAACTGCTTAGGTCCTCAAGAGCCGCAGTCGTCCCAGCTTTTTTTAGGGGGTCCTATAATTAACTCGTTAGCCTAGTTCTCAGGTTACGGCCTCGGAAGGAGGAGCTCCTCTGCTGGCTGGCGGTGCCCATTGGCACAGTGCGCTTGTGCCCATCGTTGGGATCATGTGGAAGCTTTGAGCTGGCAGCAACGATGGGGACCCTGGGGCGACTCCCCCTGGCTGCCTCCTCGTGCCCTTCCTGCTGAAGAAAGCACTTCCCTTGGCCCCCCAGAACCACAGGCCGTCTCTCTCTGTCAGCCCAGACGGCTCCGGCTCCGCTGTTTGCCCATGACAGTGCCCGGGCCACGGCGGCAGACGACCCATGGAGGCGGAGTCTTGCTGCACCCACTCCCTGACGATCCTGAAGATGACTCGCCAATAACGGGCAGCCACCAATGCATCCCTCCTACTTCCTGGACCACTTATTTATCACTCAGAATGCAGTGGGAAACGCCAGGGACGATTAACGCATGGACAGGGCTCTGGGGATCTTGAGCTCAAGCAGGGGCGACACACACACCGCCTGCTCTCCTAGAGCTCCTCAGCCGTCCAGAGGACCTTTCAAACCTACATCTCCCTCAATGTCAGCTATCGTTATACAATACATGGAAAAGACAGCAAGAGCACCAGGGCTGTGCAGAGTGGGAGTTAGAGCTGCGGGGGATGCCGGAGCTTCGAGGACCCCTTCTCTGGAGCTGGGGACAGAGTATGTCATGGAGGACCCAGAGAAGGGGCATCGGGGAGGGCTCCCTGGAGGAGGAAGCCTGGGGTCTCTCTCCTTTGCCCCAAGCACCAGAGGCACCGAGGCTCTCTCTGCCCTTCTTGTGTGTTCCAGGACTCATCACTCAGCCTCCTCATAAACCTCCATCCAGTTAATAAGTTTGAGTTGGGTTTTAAAGGAAGACAGTGAACAGGGTGGGACTGGGGACAGCCCAGGATGAGGGTCCTAATGGAGCTCAGCTGGTGCTTGGGCCCTATCACAAAGGAGCACAGTCCGGTCTCCTGGAGAACTCTCCTCCCCTCATCCTGGGAAGCAGAGGGGCCTCTGCTGCAACCTCAGTCTTTGGCCTGGGGTTTAGCAGAGAAGTGGAGTCCCTTCCTCGCTCTGTTTTCTTCTCAAGATTGAAGCTCTATGGCTGAAGAGAGACAAGACTTTGGGGTTTGCCTCTCCTCTCATCCCCTCCCCAGGGGCAGCTCGGGGAATGCCCAGAGCAGCAGACCAGCAGCCGCAAGACCCATTTTCATGAGTTCAAATCCAGACTCTGACACTTTTTACCTGTGTGACCCCAAGCAAGTCACTTAACCATTTGCCTCAGTTTACTCATCTGTAAAATGAGCTGAGAAGGAAATGGCCAAATGCCCCCATCCCTGTCAAATAGGGTCATGAAGAGTAGGACAAGACAAAAAATGACTGGACAATAACAAGCCCGTTTCTTCCTCCCTGCTGAGCTGCAAAGGTCTATTGATGCAATCTGTCGCGGTTTTCATTTTAGCCACCATTGTGTGTCTCAGATGTCAGGATTCTTGGCATAACTTCTAGTTTTACTATATGGTGTTTTTTTTTAAACGCTTGGGAGGTTTGTGCAGGGCCAGAAATATCCTTCAGGAGTCTATGTGCTTGGTAGGCGTCGTGGCTTCCCCTGCAGAGAGTCATTGCCGAGATGAGGTTGTCTCCGCTAGCATTCAGGTTTCCTAGTTTCCCTTAAATGCAATTAAGGGGTTTTGACTCATGACTAAAAATGGAGGTTTATGGGTTCCTGGTCAGAGAAGGATGGAAACTTTATTCCTAGTCAGTGGAGAAGGAGCCAGGAAGGGCTCGGCCCGGCAGGAGCTGCTTGGGAGTGTGAAAGATTCTGGAAGGGAGAGAGCTGCTGCACCAAAGGCGGCTTCTCTCTCTGGCAAAGAGGGAGCCGGGTCTGGAAAGGACAAAACTGGCGCCGGGTGAGGAGCAGGACCTTAGGACGAGCCGCTTGGCCACCCTCACACAACAGCTTCTGGAGGAGAACACTCCTGAAATGCGGGGTGACGACCTCCCCGCTGCACTTGGGAAAGTTTGATTCCGGGACCCTGCTCCAGGACGACGCCCTAACATGGAAACAAGATGGAGGCGCTCCCGTCCCTCACGGGGATCTCTGCCGCCCTCCCTGGCCTCCACCAGAAGGAGGCTGCCAAAGGAGAAGGGCCTCCAGCTCCTGCCGTGGGACACATCAGGCACCGGCGTCGGGGGCGGCTCCCGCCTTAGAGCTTGCAATTACATGAATTACGTGCATCCCCCAGCGGCCGCGCTCTCTTGTTTCTTGTGGACCCGTGAGCAGACCCTTGAGAGCTTCTTCTCTTTCCTCACTGTCCCCAAGGCCTAGCACAGCTCTTTGCACAAATTAGGCGCTTAATGTTTGTCCAGTTGAGTCTGAGAGACTGGTCGGGCATTTGGCAAGAATGGAAGCGGGTGCTCCTGCTCCAGGAGGCTCAGTTTTGGGGGAGTCTTCGGGCCATTTGGGCCCTGCTTGCTGGTCGTCTTCTGAGGATGCAGCGTCTTCACGGGCCACACTAGTGGTTAAGCCCCGTGGCCCCAAGGTCCCTCTCAGTTCCAGTCTGGGCTCTGTGGCCGTTGCCTCCATGGGGCAAGCTGCACCACGTGATTTGTGAATGAGATGAGTGAGGGGGCACCTTTCCTGGGCCAGGCCCCCTCCTCCCAGGGCCGAGTAACAGTGTGTATAGCTCACTTCAGGACGGGGGACTCTCCGGGACATGGGAGCCCATGAGCCGGCTACCAGGGCCACAGAGAGTCTCAGAACTGAGACACCTGGTCCTCTGGGCTCTCATCCGGGAGGGGCCACTAGGAAGTTACTGTTTGGGGATCCCATCAGCTCCTCCTCTGACCCGGGTCCCTCTCCCCTCTGCTGCACTCCTTTGCTGGGGTCCCAGGTAGTGGCTGGAAACCTCCCAGAGCCACACTCGGGGACTCGGCCATCCTGCTGCTAGCATCGGGGCCGTGGGTACCCTCCTGGTCCTCTAGTGCCTTTTTGCTCTTACCTACCTTTGCCAAGTCAGGACCCTGAGCTTTTAGAGGAAGGAAAGGAGGGAGGGAAGGAGGGAGGGAGGGAAGAAGGAAGAAAGGAAGGAAGGAAGGGAGGAAGGAAGGAAGGGAGGGAGGGAGGGAGGGAGGAAGCATCAGCTGAGCTCTGTGCCAGGCACTGTTAAGCACTTTACAGATATTATCTCATTTGAGCCTTGGCTGCTCTGGGAGGTGGATGCTGGTATCATCCCCACTTACAGGAAACTGAGGCAGACAGGTGGAGCGATGTGTTCAGGGTCCCATCGTCCATGATAAGTGTCTGAGACCAGACCGGAACTCAAATTTATGGACTGTGGGGGCCCGTAGCCACTAACTCAGCCCCCACCCCAGGCTCTCTGGCATCCCCCACGCGGACCCTGACCCGCAGCCTTTCGTCAGCCCCGTGGCCCTGAGTCGAGAATGGGCCCCGGGACTTCATGTAAGGGGGACCCAGAGGGGCCCCTGGCTGGGACCTTCTGGTGGGTAAGGCGGATGCAGAGGCCGCTTGGGAGCAGGGTCAGGGAGGGCTCTGGGGCTGCTGCTCAGCACTGGGGCCAGGAGCATCTCCCGGATGCCCGCAGTCTGTCTGCCCGTGTCCTTCCCGCCTCGCCCCAGAACTTGCATGCACGACTTTGCCCCCGGGCTGTGCATCTGGACACAGCGGGAGGAGGGGCATGGCTAGTCCAGCTGCATCTCAGAGAATCGGGGAGTCTCCCGATGCTTGCGGGAGGACCCAGTGCGTGGTGGGGAGCCCAGTTTGCCGCAGGAGCTCCTCGAAGCCGGGTTAATGGTCCCGCCCCGCTCACAAAAGCTTCCTCTCTCTCTGTTCCAGGAATCAGCAACGCCGAAGCTCGACAGCCAGGGAAGGCCCCAAACTTCAGCGTCAACTGGACGGTCGGTGACCCCAGCCTGGAGGTCATCAACGCCACCACCGGGAAGGACGAGATGGGCCGCGCCTCCCGCCTCTGCAAACAGGCGCTTTATAGCCGCTGGCTGCGCATCCATGCCAAAGTAGGTCCCAGCCCCTCCCCAAGGGGGGCACCTTCTGGGCAGAGCCGGGGCGGGGGCGGGGCCGGCTCCCGCCCCTCCCTTGCTGCCCCCTCGCTGCCAGGCGCTCTCTTGACTCGGTGTCCTCCTAGATAAGGGGCGAGCAGCAGCCAGTTCCGCCCGGGTTCCCTCCGGTTGGCGTTGGTCCTGAGGTCAGGCGCAGCTGCCGTGAGCCTCCCTTCTGTTCCTGGCCACGGTGGGGGTCAGCATGGGCCGTGAGAAGGCAGCTGCTGCTGGGGAGGAGGCCGAACCAGCCGGCCTCTCTCCCGGCGTCTCCCTTCCCGGCCGTGCTTGCCCCGCTCCCTGTACCAGGGGCTCAGAATTCCTTCTCGCCATTCTCGGGGCTCCTCCCTTTGGGCAGATTCCTTGGGACCCGGGAGCTGCGCGGGTGCTGCTCCCACCGGGTTCTGACGGTGTGATTGCCCGGCTGAGGAAGGGGATCCTTCTAAGGGGCCGGGAGGACCCCCGGGGCTCCCCCTCGCTCTGCCTGGGCCGTGACCGCCCCCCTTCCCTCCTAGCTCTCCTCCAACATGCGCGCCAAGATCAGCAAGCCCCACCTGTACCACGAGTGCAAGCAGGGCGCCGCGGAGTACCAGTCTGCCAAAGAGTCGCTCTTCAGGGCCTTCCTCAAGGCGGGCCTCGGGGCCTGGGTGGAAAAGCCCATCGAGCAGGACCAGTTCTCCCTCAACTGCACGCCCTGACTCGGAGGACGCCCCTGCCAGCCCCGCACACGCCCTGTGCGCACCCCCTCACCGCGCGCAGTGGCCGCACCCGCTCACGTCTCCGCCACACACTCGCATGCCCGCGCGCCCTTCCCAGGACTGACCAGCAGCGCTCCCACCCCTTCCGTCTGAGAATCCGTCCTTAGGTCGCCTCCTTCTCCTCGGGAAAGCTCGGGGCGGCTGGTAGCAGAGCCCTGCGTCCCAGCCGCCGCGGCACGGACGGGTCTGGTCTGCCCTCGGATCGGCCCGGCCCGGGTCCCCCCCCCCACCCCCCCAGTATTATAAGGCAATATCGGCGGGTGCGCACGACGTCCACCCCGCGGCCTCGTCAGGGTGAGGTGTGGATTTCTCTAGAACTCCGCTGCAGAACCCATTTCTGCTCCTTGGGGAGCCCTTCCTGAGTGAGGGGGGAGGCGGGGGACGAGCGCGGAGCCAGAAGAGGACCGTGGAAAGCCTGCCCGTCCCCGCCTCCTGGCCCTGCCCCCCAGCTGCTGAGAACCGGTCCTGACGTGTGTATTTATTAGCCTGGGACCCCGTCCCACGCCCGGCCCGCCCGCCCCTCCCCACATGGTGTGAAGTCTTCGTCTTCTTCCTTTTTTACCCTTATCAACTGGAAACCCAGTAGAGGTCAACTGTAAGTGCGCAGTTAGGTCTGTGTAATGTAGAAGAAGTGGACCCTTAGTAGCTGATCCCTCCTCCCCTTCTCTATAGTTACATGTATAGAGTATATGGATACCCACGCCCCCGTGTACTGCAGGTGCGCCCATGCATACAGGTGAGAACGCGCGCGTACACATACCCAGGAATTCAGAGTACAATCACAGCTTTAGCGTCACTAGGGCACCTTTCAGAACCAGCGCGATTCGTTAGGAACGTCTGAACGCCAGCACAATGTTTGAACCCCCTTCCTAAGTCACTGGCGGGGCCCCTTGGGAAGCTCTGCTTTGCGAACCTTAACTCCGGGATTCTTCCCTGATCCATCCGTGATCGTCCCCAATTTGACCCCGAGGTCCCACAGGAGGGAATCCCGTGGGACTCGAGCCCGCGATCCCGGTGGCCAGCTGGTGGCGAGGCTGCCCGGGCCGGGGGCCGAAAGCTCCCCGGGTTTGCTCAGAGCGCGCTCGCCAGGACGGCTTCCAGCTTCTTTCCAGCCTCTCCCAGCCATGTCTGCACAGCCGCGAAGGACGCAGGTCAAGGGGAGGGGCCTGTGGGAAGAAGAAAGGCCAGAGCTACTGACCAAGTCTCCTCGCGGGTCCACGGCCAAGCTGGCAGAAGGCGCCTCTCCCGGCGGAAGTCTGAGGACAGGGAAGTCTCATTTGCCTAATGTAGCAGCCGCACTCCGGGGCTCAGGTGGCCGAGCAAGGGCTCCCGTCTGTGCTAAGGTGGGGTATGCCGTGGCCGCCTCGAACCCCTTGGATGTTCTACTCCCTGGAGCAGCAACTACCTCAGCTTGCGCCGGTGCCCTCTGGATCAACCCACACCTGGCGGGAAAGGGCGGGAGGCAGGCGGGAAAGCCTCCCGCCCTGGCGCGAGAGACAGATGCTTAGGGAGTCCCCACGGTCACCGGTCAGCTTCAGGGCCTCGAAAGCAAATTAGATTTCCAAATGGGAAGAAAGGAGCTTTGGCAAATGTGAATCAGGTTTTTTTTTGTTGTTTTTTTTTAGGGGCCCTTAGGAGGTGAGACATTAAGAATGAGGACGAGGATTTCTGGGAAAGAGAGACTGCGGGTACTCGACCAGATGGGAAATAACAGTTAGAAATCCAGGTTTTGTGTGAGAGGAAACAGCAGAAATCTGCATTGTGTTTATAAGGAAGGAGTGGTCACTGCTAGAATTTTCTCAAATTATTTTTTAAAAATTTATTTAAAAAATCTCTTTTAGAATCGGAGTTCTTAAGAATAGGGCCTTTTAAAGGCCTGAAAGAGTGAAAAGAATGGGAGCAAATTTGCACAAAAATCTTGGACGGTTTACGTTCAAGAGTAAGGGGCCGGATAAGGGACGGCATCTTCAGGGGGTCCATTCGCCGTCATCCTGTCTGACTAGTTCTCCGGCCGGTAACTCTGGTCAGCAAGGAGACATCTGGGTACATGGGACTGGAGGAAGAGACGGAGCGGGCGTTTGGGATGGTCTGGGATGCCATCCGCTGCTGGAAAGGGTTCTTGTGGCTCTCAGCACCCTCCCCGAGTCAGGACTGTCTCTGGCCAGTCTGTGCAGAGGTGCGGACCTGGGCACCAAGCTTGGGACCTCCCCCACTTTTGCTGCCATCTCTCTCGTGCCCTTTATGGGTTAATATGGCATCAGTCACAGAAAGCCTTGTTTTAACTTGGAACAATCAAAGAGGAAAATGTGTCCATCATGGCCGCAAAAGTTGGGGGCTGCCCCAGTCTTGTGGGGTCCGGCTGTCACTCTGAGGACCCCTTGTGCCTCGATGGCTGGCCTCCAGCTTTCCTTCTCCCCTAATCCCCCTCCTCCTTTTCATTCTAAAGAGTGATTATGAATGTTTGCCTCAGGATCATCACAAAATTGAAAGAAAATGAATTCAGCAGATGTAAATACTTGAAAAACACAGCAAGGTTTTCTTCGATTCTCTTGTAGCTTTATCAAAGATGCATTTAACAGATTGACATGATCCGGCCCGGGCAGTTACTGAGATGACACTGGGCAGGAGTGGGTCAGGGGCCACAGCGCTGCGAGCCTGCCGCGGTTGTCGCTTCGCTCCCACACTCAGGACTAGCCAAGGACTCTGCGTGGACTTGTCCTTCCCTTTGCCGCTGAAGCACACGTTTTTCCGGCCCAGAAACGGATCTCCTCCTCCTGCAGGTGTCGGGCTCCTGGGCGAGGACGCCATGTGGCACTGCCAGGGCAGGACCGCCGATCATTGCCCCCGGGGCCGTTTTTCATCTCTCTCGTACTTGGAGCATCCCGATCATGGCGAGGATGAGTGCGATCGCCATTCTCGTCTCACCACTGTCTGTATTCGGAGACTGCTGGATGCTGGGAGGCCCGCTCTCCGTCGCTGACCCCCGGGTGTGAGCAGAGCCCACCCCCACCACCCCATGGAGTGGAGCCCCCGGATGGCATTTGCACACTGACGGAGGCTCGCCTTGGGTTCACTCGGACTGAGAAGTGGGCACTCGGTCACTCACCGGCCCAGCCCGCACTCCATGTGGAGCCTCTCTTGGTAAACCAGGTTGAGGGGGTCTGGTTTTGTTTTTCCTACCTAGGAGCTAACAGCGTCTGGATGGTGTCGCCACCTTGGGCGGAGGCGACCTCTTGCACTGAAGAATACCTTGTATGTTGTTGCGTTTTTATTGTTGTCGATAGAGAAGATGTTGTATTTTTTCTAGGGGGTGGGGAGAGCTTGTAATTCAAATCATGCTATTTTTAAGAAATTGTCTATTGAATGCTGCTCTAGAAACTAGGAAAGTGAGTCGTCCCGCTTTGTCCAGCATGTCCCGGCTGTGTGTCCAGCATCCCGGTTCCTTGCTTCTCCTCCACCTGCTGCTGGATGAATGGGGACAGGGCTTGCCGGGGTCTGCCGCCCCCCTTACTGGGACTCTTGTTCCCAGGAGGGAGGAGGCTGACCAGGGGCTGCCTTTGGAAATCCAGGATTTGGGGGTTCTGTAATCAAGGGCTTCCCCCAGAAGGAAGGGATTCCCATCTAGATATGAGGTGCCCTGAAATGATCCCCACAGGGTAGGTGTCCCTCTGTGAGATTGCCGTGATCTGCTGGGGGCTACCATGAATGCTAAAGTGAACAGGACAACTGCTTGCAGGTCTGTGGGGGGCGAGGACCTGCCAGAACCAGAGAGGGTCTTTGCTTGGAGACCCCCGGTCTCCTGGCCATGATTTAAACCTTCCCTGTCTCAAGGAACGCTGCAGCCTGGACCATGGGGAATCTGAATCGTACATCCAAAGATTCAAATAGGTTGAGAGAAAGATGCCTCCTGTGGCTCCCGATGGCCAGTGGGGTAGGCCCTCCCAACATGGGATTTCATGCTCTTTTCAGGATCTGGGTTTTATAGTATCTGTCCTTTCCCCAGAGGTCTCCCTGGCAGATGGGAGGGAACGGAGAGCTCTCTGCTCCAAGGACGCCCAGAGCCCATCCCTTACCATCCCCCCCATTGTCCACCGTAGCCCCGGGGTCCAATGGGTCCTGAGCCTTCCTGGGCCCCGGGAGCTTCGGCTATAAGCCTGCCAAAGGAGGAGCCAGCGGGCGTCCATTTGTTGCGGAAGTTTTGTCACATGCTGGAAAGTCACTCCCCCTCCCTCTCCCCCAGTTTGTGCCCCCAGTTGAGCCAAGGTGACTCCCCGCCCCCACGGTGTCTGTCTTAGGACTACCCTGCTCAGGTCCTAGATTTTTCAGGGATGCACCCCAAAGTCGCCTACAGCTGCCCCCCAAAATTTGGAAAGTATTCTGCTCTGTACCCCCAGAGCTTTGCACGCCACAGGTGCTTGTGAATGCTCGGAGAGAACTGGCTCGGTCAGAGCTGCTCCTTGGAGGCCGGTGGTCTTCACAGTGCACCTGGCCCTGGGGATGGAGCTTACCGGATGGGGGGTTCCACTAATCTCTGCCCCGCCCCGCCCCACCCACCCATCTCAGCTGCTAGAAGGTTCTACCAGGGTTCAGAGCATTTCACAGCCACCTTAAAAACGTGGCCAGATCCTTTTCAAGTATTACAATGAGGTCACAGCACAGGAAAGGGTCATTCTTAAATGATGGGGAGCACTCACGCTGATGTGGGGGAGCACTTCAGGTCAAACCCAAACTCAGCAGTCGCGACAGAGGCGGGGAGCCTCGGGATCCCTCAGTCGGTAAGTCCGCCCCTCCCCCGTCCCGTCCTGGCGGAGAGGGGTCCTGGAGTGGGGGTGGGGCCGGAGGTTGGAGATGAAGTCACAGGAAGCTTGCTGGTGGTCGCCGCCCCCGCCCCCTCCCCTCCACGTCTGATGTAGCCTGTGCTGTGGCTCCGTGGCCGGAAGCCTGACATTCAGGTAACGGACGCCGGGCTTCTTTTAATAGAATTTTTTTAGCGCTATCTCCGGGGACCCCGAGCAACTGTGGGCCGAAAGGTCGCATTTGATGGTGATTTTGGCGTGATCGGCGAGAGGCTCGTCCGGCCTCTCGGGGCTCGGGCCACGTTGTTTTGTGCCGACAGCTTCCTTGGTGGACTCGTGTTTCCGTATTCTGCCCCTCCAGTGACCACCCTCGGTGGCCGTGGCAGCCCCGCCCCGGGCCGGGTCGGGCGCCCACGGCCCCTTCCTCAAAAGCACAGTTGGTGAAGCGTCGCGGAGGGAGCCCTCCGGGAACTTAGTCAGCCGCTTTTCCAGACTTCGGGTTGTTGCTTTGGATTGTGGTTTTAGCAATTGGTCAATTTGTATGAATATAAACCAGCCCAGAAACTTGTCCCTAAGATTAACCCTGCAATACTCTCTGTATAGATAGACAATATTATGGCCTGCATGAGCTTTCTCTCACACTGAGACCTAGCCGGAAACGAGCATGAGACGCTGTCATTGTAGACAAAGGGATTTCAAGTGTTCAAAAATAAAAATACATTTAACTACAGTCTCGGCCTCTCGGTGTTTTCTGCTGATGAGGGCGGAGTCTCCGCCTTCACCCACATGACTTGTACCCGGGGCAGTGGAACCACAAGGGTGGTGGGACACCATATTGGCCGCTTCCCTGGGGTACCTCCCAGTCCTGCTCGGAAGCGTTGAGTCGGCCTTTCCTCTCCCCTCCCTGCCAACTCCTGACGCCCTCGGGCTCCAGATCCCGGCATCTGGCTTCCGCAACACGCAGGCCTTTAGCCACAAATTTTTATTAAGCTCCTGTCATGCGCTGGGTTCTGGGGAGTCAAAGAAAAGTAGAGGAAATGTCCCCAAGAAGCTGGAAATCAGTCCATGGGCAAGTGAGAGAAATCTGTAAGGGAAAAAGGAATTCATCCAGAAATGAGTTAAAGGGCAGGGACGGCTTAGAAAAAGAGATGCGATGTCAGCATCCATCCCCAAGTCAGAGAAATGAATGTTCAGACAAACCCACGGGCACAGAGGGGAGAGTGATGGGGAAGGATGGGAAGACAGGCGGACTCATCCGGTTGGTGGGATGGGAATCGTTCCAGCTGCTATTGGAAGATGTGTGGCCCCAAAGCGAGGCTCTTCCCTAACAGCTCTGATAAACGGAGGCGGAAATTGGGTTGTTCGTTCACATTTATCCTGACATTCTGACGCTCACCCAAACAGCAATGATGGCTTCCTAAAATAGGTCCCGAGCTGGGACTCTGCTCTCTGTCTCCGTGTATCATCTGTTCCCATCGGCTCCATTATCATCTCTAGGCAGATCACTCTCAGATGTGCAGAATCGGTTTCCAATTCTGACTCCATGTCACCAATTAACTGCCCCCTGGACATTTGTGACTAGATGTTCAAGAGGCATTTTGAGCTCAGCATGTTCAGAACAACTCTGTCTAATCAGTGAGGACTCTGCTGGCCAGTTCTCAGGCTGGCGGCCCCCCGGTCATTCTCTACTCTTTTCTCCCCCCACAACCTGTTTGTGATGAGATCTCATCTCCCTGCCACAAATCTCTCCCCACGGCCTTCGAAGCAATTTTCCTAAAGTGCAGGAATGATCGTGTCACCTTTCCAGTCAGGAAGCTCCAGTGGGTCCCTGTCACCTTGAGGATCAACTGCAAGCTATTCTGGCATTCAAAGCCCTTTCCTATCTTGCTCTAACTAATGCTTTCAGCCAAATTAACTCTCTCTGTCTCTCTCTCCCACTCTGTGTCTCAGTCTGTCTCTGTCTCTGTCTTTCTCTCTCTCCACAAACTGATCCTGGCATTTTTCTTCTCCTTCAACATTCCAATGCCTTGTCCAAGATCTGCTTCCAACACTTCTCGGTGACTCTCTCTTTCTCCACACTTACCCAAATCCCAAGATCTCTTCCATGCTCAACTTAATCACCCCGTAAGATTTATCAGATCCCCTAATTATTGTGGGCCTCCCTCCAGCCAAAAGTGATCTTGTATGTCCTTTGCACATTTACTTACCTTGTGTTCTCTCCCATTAGGATGTGAGAGTCCCGGAAGACAGAGATTGTCTCCTTCTCCCTTTGTAGTCCTGGCCCTAGCAAAGTGCCCAGCATTAAATGAATGCTCATTGAAGAAATGTAGTTGTCCCACACTTCAGTCAGTCCACAAGCATTTACCCGTATTGGGGACACAAAAACAAAAGTGAGTGGTCAGTGCTCTTAGGGACATTTTGGAAGGGGACACTAGCTGCTGGGGATGCTGGGGCAGACCAGGAAAGGCTTGAAATAAGTCGCACAATCTAGTTCTCTTGGCGCATCACTCTGATCTCACTCTCGTACATTAGATTGGGATCTTGGGTTACCATCCAGCTGACTTCTGTACTAGCCTCTGAAGAGCAGCGAGACATTGGTTACACCACTGGTTGTACCGCCAGATTTCACTCAATTCAGGAAGCATTTGTTCAGACCAAGGCACCAGCTCCTACCTCCATTGCAGAGAACATCAGTCTTGATGAGACTTTCTAATTGTATCCACTCTTGGAGATGTCCCAGAGAGGGAATGAGCTCAAGGTGCATGGGTGCATGGGAGTGTCAGCTTCTGAGAGGGCTAAAGTTCAGCAGGAGCTGGCGATGGAGGGAGTGGTGATGGTCCTAGGGACTCAAGGGAGGAGCCGAACTATTACTTGAGGAAGGAGAGGGAAACGAGCAGCAGTAGTGTCATTTGTTCCTTCTTTGCCAAAGAGAATGAGCTCTGCACTGGAAAAGACACACAAAAAAAAGATCAATAGGGAGAGGAACAGTGTCCTTATCTGGAAAACATAAGGAGCATACTAGATGGCTTCTGAGATCCCTTCCCATTCTAAATCCTCACCAGAAGGAGGGAGTTCTACCTTTTCTCTGCCAAGTATTAAGTTAGAGACAATGCCATGTAGCAAAGAATGAGGAGTTCAGAGGGTCCAGTCCTGGCTCCACCATTTATACAACCAGCTATATGACCCTGGGGCAGTCACTTAATCACTCTAATCCTGGAGAATTTCCTTATCTTCAAAACTCAGAATTTTAAAATTGGGCTTCCCAAGGTTACACATCCACATTTCAGAGAATTTCAGGGCTGGAAAAGACCTTGGAAGCAATTAATTAAACCTAGATATAAAGAAAGATTTCCTCTACAATATGCCAGGCAAATGAAGACCTCAAGGGAAGTTTCACCAGCCAAAGTTACCCGTTTCACCTTGGGGACAGTTCTAGCTTTCAGGAAGTTTCTCCAAGTGTGAAACACAACATTCCAGCTTCCTCCCACTAATTGTAGCCTGGCCTTCTCAGGTTAAATAGGACAAGACCAGGCTTAGATCTATAGAACAGCCCTTACTTTACGCCTAATCCCTCTAGCTGACCCTCATTTGGCCCAACCTGTAGTTCCTCCATTTCATGACGCTTTCTCCTGGTTGTCATATGAGAATCACTTGAAAGAACTGGACTTGCTTAAAGACTCAAGGGGAATGTGAAAACTGTCTTCAACATTTTGAAGGGCTGTTATGTGCAGGAGGAACTACACTGGTTCCTTGATGGTTCTAGAAAGTGGATCCAGGAGAACTGGTTGAACATGGCTAAGGCAAATTAAATCTTGATGTCAAGAGATACATCTTTGATTAATAGAACTGCCCCAGAGAAGAATGGTCTGTGTTCTTCAAGACGCAAAATTTTAAAATAAAATCCAAGCAAAAGGACTACAATAACATAGCTCAAGGATGATATGCTATAATCAAGTGGGAATTCTATATCTATACCAGAAATGCAGGACTGGTTCAGTATTAAGAAAACTATCTGTATAATTGACCACATCAACGACAAAACCAACAGAAATCATGTAATTCTATCAATAGATGCAGAAAAAAGTATTTGATCAAATAAAGCACCAGTACTAATTTTTTTTATAATAACTTTTTATTGACAGAACCCATGCCAGGGTAGTTTTTTACAACATTATTCCTTGCACTCACTTCTGTTCCGATTTTTCCCCTTTCTCCCTCCACCTCCTCGCCTAGATGGCAGGCAGTCCTATATATGTTGAATATGTCCTAGATACAATATATGTGAAGCACCATCCTATTAAAAAGACTAGAGAGCATAGGAATAAATGGAGTGTACCATAAAATGATCTGAAATCATCAGCAAACATTATCTGCAATGTGGATAAACTAGAAGCCTTCCCAATACAGTCAGGGGTGATGCAAAGATGCCCCTTATCACCTCTTTTATTTGATATTATACTAGAATAATATTTTCCCAATTTTTTTAGATCTGACTTTTATTTGTGTGAAAAGTTTTTTTTAATAGTTGTATACAACAATAAGAGAAGAAAAGAAATCGAAGCTTTTAGAATAGACAGTGAGGAAATAAAGCTATCACTGTTTTCAGATCATATGATGTTATACTTAGAAAATCCTAGAGAATCAACTGAAAACTACTTGAAATTATTGACAACTTTAGCAAAGTTGCAGGATACAAAATAAACTCACATAAATTATCAGCATTTATATATATATATATATATATTACAATTCTACCTAAATTAATCTATTTATTCTGTGTCATACTAATCAAAATATCAAAAAATTATTTTATACAGTGAGACAAAGTAATAGCAAAATTCACCCGGAAGAACAAAAACTCAAAACACAAAAGAATCAATGAAACAAAATATGTAAAAGAAGGAGGTCTAGCCGTACTCAAAATGTATTATAAAGTGGTAATTATCAAAACAATATGGTACTGGCTGAGAAATTAAATGGTTGATCAGTAGAAATTACACTAGTACAAAATACACAATTGTAAATGACCATGGTAATCTAGTGTAAGATAAACCTAAAGATCCAAGCTTTTAGAGCAAAATTTTATTATTTGATAAAAACTCTGGAGAAAATTGGAAAACAGCATGGTTAAAAACTAGGTATAAACTAATATCTGACATCATATACCAAGATAAGGTCAAAATGGGCACATGATTTACACATAAGGAGTGACACCATAAGCAAATTAAGAGAGCATGGAATAATTTATCTGTCAGATTCATGAATAAGGGAAGAATTCAGGACCAAAGAAGATATAGAGAGCATTACAAAATGTAAAATAGATCATTTTGATTATATAAAATTAAAAAGTTTTTGCAAAAAAAAACACATAATGCAACCAAAATTATAAGGAAAGCAGAAGGGAAAACTGGAGGGAAATTTGCAACAAGTATCTCTGATAATGACCTCATTTCTTAAATATATAGAGAGAACTGAGTCAAATTTATAAAACTACAAGTCATTCCCCAACTGACAAATAGTCAAAGGATATGATCAGTTTTCAGTCAAAGAAATCAAAGCTATTTATAGTCATATGAAAAAATATTCTAAATTATTACTGATCAGAGAAATGCAAATTAAGACAACTCTGAGGTATCACCTCACACTTTTCAGATTGGCTAATATAACCAAAAAAAGGAAAATGTTGGCTATTGGAGAGGATGTGGGAAAATGATAACACTGAAGCATTATTGGTGAGTTGTGAACTAATCCAACCATTCTGGAGAGCAATTTAGAACAATGCCAAAGGACTATCAAACTGTGCATACACTTTAATCCAGCAATACCACTGTTAGGTCTGTATCCCAAAAAGATCCAAAAAGGGAAATTGTTCTGTACTTTGCCCCTCTTTCTGCTCTCTCCTTTGGTGACCCCATCAGCTGTCACAGATTCCGTTATCATGTCCTGGAAGGAGATGCCCCAACCTATGGGGGATTATGACTCCTAATTCCTGGGAAAATGACGATGCCATCCCCAAAGGCAGGGAAATCTGGAAGGTAATTGTGTTTGGGAGACAATACAATGAGTTCCAACTCTCCTTTGTTTTGTCCAGATACACTCGACCAGTCTGGGTCCAGTGATCAGCTGGTGCTAAGTAAGAAGTTGGTTCAATATTTCTCCAACTCTGCATGCTTACAGATCAAGAGCACCCTTTCTAAACATACATTGGCTAGCAGCTCCAGTAACATGTTGGTCAGAGTGAATGTACTGATTTTTTTGCCCACTGTTTGGACACTGACCATGGCTGAAAAATACCATCTCAGCACAGGTGAAGGTTTTTCATTGATCCAATAGGAGAGGGAAGTCAGCAGTCTTCAGAACCTGGCACCTAGGGCTACTTGCAGAAGGAGGGCATCTGGCTGCTCAGGGTGAGTAACAACTATACTGGGGCATGTTTTTCGGTTTTGGGCCCCCTGACCTAGTCAGAAGTGCTGCTACCTGAATCTCTGCCTCCTTAGAGTAGGAGTGTGCATTATATGAGTGTGCATAGATTTCCAAGGGGAAAAAGGACTTCATGGTGTGATAGGACTGTTCTCAAGGCCCTGGACATTGGTCCTTAGTTCCAGGAGCAAAACTTTATCCCATATTATTTGATAAAAACTCTGGAGAAAATTATCCCAAATCCTGTGCAAGTCTGACCTGGGAAGCCCTAGCCTACCGCAGATGATTGGAAGAATTCCCAATAATGGAAAAGAAATGTTTTGGAAGACCCTGCAGGCCAGAGACATGGGACCTTTAGCCAGCAGCTCCTTTCATGGGTTCCCTTTGAATGCCCCAAGCTCATTCTTAAGGTCCTCCCATGTTGTCCGGCCTTCCAGACCAAGGAATTAAAGATTGCCTCCTTCCTCCATGATGATCTTTTTAATGATCAGTGTATAGACTGGTGTTCATAAGGGGCATCTAGAGAGACAGTCCTGATCAAAGAAAACCAGTATTCCCAGATGCCCTCCCCCCCTGCAGATCTCACCTTCACATGTTGCTTAATCTCATTTTTAGCAAAATGTATTCAAGGGAGCAAAGCTGGGCTGCTGTGGGTCTGGGTCTGGGAGGAGTGTTTAGAGAAGGGATGAGACTGACTAAAGCCAGGGCTCAGTGACCTCCTCATCCCCTGTTTGTTCTCCTCTTGCCCAGAAGCTAATCAGCTTAGCTCACGGTTTGGTGAGTGGCAGACACACAGAGAGGGAGCTCATTTGGTCATTTTTAGAGCCCTTCAGTTTTCAGTCAGTTCTGCAGACTACAAGGAAGGTGAAGAAATCCATTCTAAAACCTAAAGGGAACAACTAGAACCACAAAATCTGTAAACTCACAGCTTCTCTTCCAACATATCTGAGCAGCAATGTCGGTGAAAATTGCATATCCTCCTCTCCCAAGCCCTTTGCCAGCCAGGTCACCTCTTCACCGTTATCTTCTCCCTCCACAGGGAGCTCAGCATATGGCACAGACAATGCAGGGATTCTGTATCCTGCCCCTCCTGCATCAGGAGCTACCTAACAGAGGGGAGTAATTTCTCTAGAATTGCTTGGCTACGTTTGTAGGGAAGTTTATGGAAAGAAAGAAGTGAGCAGAAGCCATCTTCTCTGCTTCTTGGGGATGGGGAACTGATCTACCCAGACTTGTTCCATGGGGCCTCTGATGCAGCTCCCTTCTTCTTATCTCTGACAAGCCCTTTTGGTTGAGAGGGGGAATTGATGATACTTGGCACCTGATAAGATGCTGGGGCTGGTGGGAAGCAAAATGAAAGTAGAGAATCATTCTAAATTTGTGGATCTGAGTAGCCTGAGGGATTGCAGAAGCCTTAATAACAACAGGGGCACTAGGGAAAAGGGAGCATCTTTTTTGGAGGGGGACATATTCTGGGTTCAGTGTTAGGTATGTCAAGTTGATGGTGTTTATGGGACATAGGGCTGGAGATGCTTCTATGATATTCTGTGTGAAATGTCCATTAGCCAATTGGTGATAAGAAACCGGAACCCAGGAAGAAGATGAATACTGAATCAACCAACCAACCAATATACACTTATTAAGCACCTACTATGTCCCGTCCTGAGTGCTGGGGATGAAAAGACAAAAATGAAGCTGTCCCCTCCCTTAAGGTGCTTGCTCACCTTATGTGAATTGGAAGACACAACACACAGGTATGAGAACTTTCTATTGGAGGATGTTTTTCAATACCTGCTGTCTCCAGAATGTCTGGCTATTCGGTGATGGCATGTCTTCTTTCTCCTTCTTGGGCTGCTGCCCCTATGTCTCGGTCCAGCTGCCCCACAGTTGCATCGAACGTCCAAATGGATATCGATTCCACCTGGAAGCTCCTGCCTCATTCTTCATAGAATTTCAACCTCATCCTCCTCCCCAATAAATGCTGCCACAATAGTGGCTCTTGTTCTCTTGGTGATATTTTTGCAAATGCCCTTCAAGAGCATCATACTGCAAAACAATCAGCTACCCCACAAAATGACATTTCTTATTGTTTTGGGATAGATACTTGAGCTAATTGCCCTCATCTCTCCAGAGAATCAGAGAGAACAGCCTCCCTTCCTTCTCCCCTTGCTCTGGAGTAAGAGGAGCTGGGTTCAGATCCTTGCTGGGGTGTTTTACATCCTTGGATCCTTGACATTCTTGGATGCCTGTGAAATCTTGGCCAAGTCACTTTTCTCTTTGGGCCTCAGCTGCCTTCTTTGTAAGATGAAGCATTCCTCAGCCAATAGAGAATAGACCAACCAATAGGTCCTTTTCCAGGTCTAAGTCCCATAGTCCTTGTTTTATGGAAAGCAGGGGTTCTTGACCATGTTGGGGTCAGACCCCGTTGTCAATGTGGTGGAGCTCATGAATACCTTTTCAAAATCTTATTTTAAATGCATAAAATGGAATAAATAATATTACAAATGAAATCAATTATACTGAAATATAAAAATATTTTTTAAAAAGTTCATGGACCCGATGTTGACTCCCTGATTTAAGGTGAGAATATTAAGAAGGTTGTCGTTCACTCTGTTGAGGTCAGGAAACGAATGTTGAGGTGTAGACCACATGTGTTGAGGTCTACATTTGGGATACCTAAATGAAATTAGGGTTTAGTTAGGTCTAGTGGCAGGTTTGGGGTACAAGGAGTCAAACAGAGTTCCCCTGCAACCCCCTTAGATTCGGCGCAAGGATACGGCGGTATATGAGGTCTAGTAGCGGCGCGGATTCCCAATAAAAGCATTTATTAGCCCAGAGAGCTAGATTAATAAAAGAGGTTTATTATTGAGTCTAGAAGTAGGAGATAGGTGAAGGTAGAGATAAAGAGGGCACTGGACAGAGGGTCCAGTGGACAGAGGGTCCTCACATGGCGACCATGTTTGGAATCTCTGCAAAGAGGGGTTCCCAGTGTGGTCCTTTTAAGTCGGAGACTTAGCTCGAGGGGCTTTGGGGTGTAGCCCCAGAGTTGGCTCAGATCCGGGTGGGGCTGGGACAGGTCCGGACCTTCTATAGGAATTCAAAGGGATCAGGATTTGTGAGTCAAAGGGTAATTTACATTAACTAGGGGGGTTGGGAATCAAAGATTGGAATCTTTCCCGCATCAACTCTAATAAAGAGAAGGGCTGGATGGTAGAGTGCCCTCCCGTCTCTATTATTTGGGGACACCATGGAACAATGCAGTCTATCTGATGCTTCTCATTTCCCAGAGCCTGGGAGGGTTAACTGAAAGAACAGAAAGAAAATCCTTTGGAAGCCAGCGAAAGAATGCTGAGAGGGGAAGGCTTTCTCTATGCTAATTTTAACCCCTTCAGCCTATAGAGTCCAAATGTTTCTTAGGCTCTTCCTTCAGTCCACGCCAGGGGATGAGGTCTATTGTTCCCACCCCTTGGTGCTCCCATAGGACCCAAAGGGCCTCTGCAGATGGAGGGCAGAACACGTCTGCTCAGGCCCCCGGGCCTCTCACGTCACCTGCCTGAGCAGGATTGTCCTCTGAAGGTCTGTCACAAGTGAGTTTGTGCCTATTTATTTCTAAGTGGCTCTGAGCAATGAGCCTTCCCTTCATCCCTTAAGAGCCTGTCCACAGCTCAGTGCCAGCCATCCTTGGACTTGAGAAAGTTTCTCAGTAAAATGTCTTCCTGTTTGCCCCTTGCTGCTGGTTCTCTGACACTCTATGAATGGACCACAGCCTCCTCTCTTCCCATTCCTGGAATCTGCCCAGTAGAGCTAAGAGCCCAGCCCTGTTTTTTGTTTTTTTTTGTTTTTTTTTTTTGCCTTAGATGGGGATGGGAGAGGGGGGTGTCAGATGTCACACTCTTCAGCCAAGCCTTCCTCAATGGGTGTCAAGCTGCAGAGTTAGCTGGTTTTCGATAACTTTCCTTCATTAACATTAACTCTATGACGACTACTAACAGCAGCAGCAACTGACATTTTTATAGCACGTTCTATGAGCCAGGAACTGTACTAAAGACTTTCTTATTTCATTTGGTCCTTTATTATCTCCAATTTACAGATGAGGAAACTGAGGCAAATAATACTTAAGAGACTAGCCCAGGGCCACATAGCTAGTAATGTCCGACATCACTTTTGAGCTCAGACCTTGACTTCATGTCAAATGATGACTCAGCCTTTGAGGTGGGAGCTGTCCATGGTGTGGAGCCTCTAATCTAAAGGGAACATGCTCTCTCATACAGGCACCCACCCGTCTTACTGTGTTTTCTTGGGCATCTTCTCCCAGACGATTTTTGGCCATGGGACACTTTAGGATTTAGGATAAATTGAAAATAATCCATCGATCCAGTTTAAAAGGTCTGAGAGGACTCTGATCCATGCAGGCTGAGTGGGGGAAATGAGGAAAATTTTGGAGCAAAAAGAAAATTAACTTAATTTTCTTACTTCAAATGACCAAGCAAATGAACTATCTTAATTTTAGTCCTTAGGCTCCATAAGCCTGCATAGAGAGTTAAGTCATACTCCAAGGATCAATGTCCTTTTAGAACTTAAATGCTTAGAGTCCACTGAATGGAAATTCAGAAGGAAAGGAGAAGAATCGGGTTGGGGGTAGAGTCAAGAGGCTAATTGCATAAATTTACATAATCATAGGATCATCGACCTATTGGAAGAGAATATAGAGACCCCCTCATTGTATAGGCGGGACATGGATGAAGTGAGCTATCCTGGGTCATACAGCTTGTGAGCATCTGAGGGAGAACATAGCTCAGAACTTCTTGACCCCATGACCATGTCTCTTTCACTAAGCCAGGCAGCCCATTTACAGCAGGCTAAGAGAATGTGCATTGCCATCATAATGAGGCAGATCCAAGACACACACAAATAGCAGCTCTCTAAAAACTACAAAGAGCTCTCTCAAAGTAGCCCTAGTTGGCTGGAGAACACAACTGCCTGAGTGAGGATGGTCTGCCCAATGTCTGGTTCTGGCTATTGCCCAATCTCAGCTTCTTTTCCCATGTGCCCTAGGGTTAAACTAGAATAAAGCATTCCCTATAAAGACCCAGAAGAAAAATGGTAAAAGTTACTTCATATCTGGAAATACAAAGGAGCCCTTGCCTGAGAGCAAAGCTAAAACCAGGATGAAGTAGAGATTCATGTTACAGAAGAGGAAACTGAGGCCCTGGGAAATGATGTGACCTTCATTATCCAGATAGGCAGTTTCAGAAGTGAGAGCTGAATGCTTCAGACTCAGTGCCCATTCTTGTGATCCTCACCTCCCTCAAAAACGAATGCCATTCATTAACATGTTTTTCTTAACTATCATATTTCTTACTGAGGATTCAGCAAGACCCAGAACACAAGATAACTGTCTGTTTGTGGATTTTCAAGATTGCCAGAATCTACTAAGCCAAGTGCAGACATATTTATGTTCATTCCAACCAATAACAGCCTCCTTGGCGCTTTGTCATGGAGCAGACATGACCTTGGGCTCTCTAAGGCTCCGGTTACATATCACAGTTACCATCAGATCCCCTGAAGTGGGAGCCTGAGACCAACTGTATGACCCTTGTTAGAGAACGAACCCAATGAGGTGTGGAAAGGTCCATGGCCTAGGGTGGGGGGGGATGTTCCCCAAGACCATCTATGAAATAGTCGCCACATGGGTCAGGACAGAGTTTGCACTTTTTCTTATCTGGATTGCCCCCCTGGAACTTCTCACCCACCCCCGAGGAGCTCGTTATTTGGATTAGCCCCTCGGCCCAGAAAAAGTCAGCAACCTTGACTCCCCTGCTGTGATCAGAGAATAGGACCATGGCCCCCAAATCTCCCTTTAAGAAGAGAGCTCAGTTCGGACGCCTTCTTGGGGTTTCTTTGGCTGGCTTCCCCATGCCTTCTTCTGTTATCCTTGTGAACTTCTCAAGGACAAGAACTGTCTCTATTTGTGTCTGTATTCTCAGCACTTAGCACAGTACCTGGCACATAGCAGCCACTTGGCAAATGATTGGTGATTGATTAGTTGATATGTATTTCAATCTGGATTTTGCTGAAAGTGGCCTACTTCCAACAAGCCCCATTTAGAAGCCCTAAATGGGTCATCTTGGAGGACAATGAGGCTGTGAGCTTCTCTTGGAAACAGCCAGCATGCTTGGCCATCCATCCATTGCCCAAATAATGAGATGGCTCTGGGCTCCCTGGGGCCTGCAGCCCACATTCATCTCCACCTGAGGTACACAAAACAGCAGAGGTGTCCCGGGAGAGGATGTAAAGTGGAGTCAATTCTGGGGACGGCTGCCAAGCCGCTGCCCACATGCCCAGCTCACAGAGCTCTGGGGACAGCGAGCCACATTGGTTCATCCTGGAAGAGGCCCTTTAATAGAAACAAGAGATTTAATTTGTCACAGGCAGTTTCTCGCGGCACCCAGCCTTCATTAGTCTGCTAATGTGGCAGCAAGGAGTGATGGGACAGCCTGCATTAAAGCAGATGGTGCTTGGACACCCTGGCAGAAATGTGGAATGAGAATGGGCTTTCGGGCCGTCTTCTGTTCGATTGTGAAAATTGCAACTGGGCTGCTCTATCCACAAAGCTAATTCGGGCAACTTCCCGAAGACATTAGCCTAGACCCCACTTCTTCTTCCCTCCCCAGCTGGCAAATGGCTCAGGGAGACCTGATTTCTTGTCTATTTTGCCTCTCCCGCAGCACAGTCAGCCAATGTTCATTAAGCACCTATTATGCACCAGGTATTGTGCGCTTTCTGATGAAATTTCATCTGTCTCTTCTTTCTTGCCCCTTATTTGTCAGGTTTCTGAACCCACAGATTCTGTTTGATTCCATCTTATTATCTCCAGCCCAATTTTCTAGCCTCTCACAAGCCTTTGGGACTTGTAGGCCGGCTCAGTTTTGTGTTATTAGTGAGTCTAAGGGGGGCAAAGAATGTTAGACGCTCAGGGTCACCTTCTCATTTCCCACAAACCTGCATCCTGTGGCCAGGGGGAGAGCCACCATCTGCTTTCTCACACCTGCACCCATTGTAAGCCTCCCCTCCAGAGCCCTCCCTCACCAGCCCCTCTTGGCAGCTCTCATCTATCTGCCTGGCTCTGGGTGCCAGCCGTGTGCCCCAGACTCCGTGCCCCAGAGTTAACCCTGCCCTCAGCCCTCAGACGGGACCAGAGGAGATTACTTCAGTTACACTGTTTGGGTTTCTGGTTTTCCCCACAATTGGCTTTTCTTAGTCTGAGCCGAGTGATTTTTGACAGCTGTCATTCAAGGGCTCTGAGAGGATTAAAGTGTAATTTCTGTAGAAATTGGAAGCAGTGGAGACAGGAGTGGGGGTCAGCTGGCAGGAAAGGATGAGCCTGTGGATTTTCTGTAAGAGGAGACAGGCTCATGATGGGCTTTGATTGATGCACTTCTCAGTGATGAGATGAAGGCTGGGGGAGGAGAGAATCTGAAGGAAAGATGAAGAAAAGCTGATTTTGGCAGCACTGGCTGTTCTCCATGGGATCTTCTACAGCTGGAGGCCTGTGGGAGCCTGGCCAGGAAAGGGGCTGAGGGGACCCGTCCTTGGGGTCCCAGGGAGCTGCTCAGCAGGGACCCCCAGGCCTGGGGACATAAATGTGATTTTTATAATCAATGTGATTATTTTAGTAAAACTCTGCATTCAGGTGTGTGTGCGTGTGTGTGTGTGTGTTGGGAGGGGGTATCAGACTTTCTTTCCTTCTATACATGAAGACCTGGGATGGGAATGGGGAAGAAGCTTGAGAGAAAATCTGGGGGAAGGCAATTGTCTGTGTCCAGGAGTACTTGTTTATTGCCTTTTCTTTCTATCCCGTGTACAATAATAGATGCTATGATCACAGTGCGTTGTCTTGAGCTCCATGAGAACATTAGATACTGAGGTGAGAGTGGGATCCACAGGGTGGGGGCTCAAGGCAAGAAGCAGTCGGTAGTTTGCACAGTTTGTAACTCTGAGAAGCAGCCAACTTTGCCCCCAGCTTAAACCAAGCTGACCGGGGATGGGTGAGTGAAAACGGCTTCAGTGCCATGACTGGTGGGGGGCAGGGAGAGGTGGAGATTGTCCCTTGGAGTCTGGCCCTCCCGCAGCCCCAGGGGTCAGACATCCCTCAGCACAAGCACCACAGGAGAGCGGCAAGATGTGTGGCTCGAGAGCCTTTAGCTCCACGACCAGCTGGCCACTCACCCTGCAAGCCACGTGTCCCCGCGCCCTTTGTCGTCGTACCCCGTGCCTTCCAGCTCCCCTCCCCTGTCAGACCGGGGGCTTTTTGAGATCAGGGACTAGCTTTGTGTTTGCTTCTTTTTATGTATCCATTGCTTATCATGGCAACTAGCACATAGTAGGGACTTAACAGCCGCTTGTTACTGACTTCTTTCCTTCATGTAGAACTGCATCCTTTGTACACTTCAGAGAGCACCCTCAACAGCCTTGCTGGATAATGAGCACAGAGACAGGCTGCCTTCCTGGAGGCTGAAGAAAGGCCGTCCTCAAGGCTCAGAAGCAAAGCCCTCCCACGGGTGCCTGTTTCACCTGCCAGAAGCAAACTCAGAACTAGAACAGGCCGCCCTGCAGTTCATTTTAGCCGAAGTGACTATCCCAGCTCTTCCTGTGCACATCAGCCAGAGTGAAAACATCCAGATCTCCATAAGTATCTTACGACTGTTTCATGGACCTCCGGGAGCAAAGCCCAACTTCAAATCTTCCATTCTTGCTTAAATTACTTTTTCCCTTGTCAGGGAAACTCAGGAATGGCTCCGAGAGAACAAAGACTGCATGGGGGGGGGGGGGAAGGGGGCAGTTTAAGCTGTTCTTGGCTCTTTTTTCAAGGTTGTGTGAGCACTGAGATCTGGATTCTTTTCCCTAATCACAAGAAGCTTTGGGAAATAAGTGCCCTCTATGGGTCCAGAATAAATTCCATCCAAGTCTGCTTTAAACAACATCTTGGCTCCCTTGGCCTTCCTGATTCACCCAGACTCAAGTTAGGGCTCACATACTGAATCCTAGCTCCTGGGGGGCTCCAGCTGGGAGGAGGGCATCCCTTCGGGGCTGCAGAGGTCAGAGGGCATCCCTTTGGGGCTGCAGAGGTCAGAGGGTATTGCTAACGATGAAGTAGTTATCGCATCCTCAATGTGCACAGAAAGTCACCTCTGACCTTCTTAGATGGTACCAAGAATGGGAAGAGAGAGCCTCATCTTCTGGCAGCTTTCCTTCGGGAAGGAGAGAAAATGAAGCCACTGACAAAAGATCCTGCATGCCGTGAGATAGCCTCGACTGAGCCGAAGAAATTCGGCTGGAGAAGTGGGTATTGCACCAGGTGTGGGGGAACCATTTCTGAGGGTACTGGAAGAGTGGGAGGTCTTGGATCAGAGGCATGGAGGAGGGGAGAGAGATTTAAAAGGGAAGAATCCCAGGGGAGGATGGAGTGTCAGGACCCAAGGCCCAGGAAGAGCGGGGATATCAGGCCAGTCTGGGAATCAAAATGGAGGTGAATGGGGGGGCGTCAATTTGAGAGGAGCTAAGTCCGGACTCTAGAATATCCCAAGGGAAAAGTCTGGGAGAGCCTGGATCAGTGTAGAGGGCTGGACTCCAGTGGCAGGACCTGAGCCCAATCAGAGCTTTGAAACTTGCTACCCGATCCTGGGCCTCATCTGCAAAATAAAGGAATCGAGACAATCAGGCTAACTCCACAGCCTGGTCTCAAGTGGCCCTAGGACAACCTGGGCTTCCCCCACAGGAGCCCTCCCGGCCGAGCGAAGGCTGCTGTTTGTGACTGACCCACCACACTCCAATGCAGTTGGTCAGCTTTGGGTTCCATGCCTCCCCCGCAAGGGAGGGCTCTTGGAAAGGCAAGGCCTGCTCTGTCAGGGCAGGGGATGGCATGCTTTCCAGCACTCGTCAACACCTGCTGTGTGCCAGGAACAAGCTGATGCCCCAACAAGAGAGTGAAACCTCACCTGCCCTGATCAAAAGTCAGATTTAGAAGGAAGAAACCTGAGAAGTTGTCTTGGCTGCTTCCTTTGCTTAGATCCTTAAACTTCAACAGGTCATGATCTTACACGTGTGAATACTATTTCCAAAGGTACAAAGGACAGTAGGATGCCCTCCCCCACCCAGTGTGCTCAGGGCTTCTAGAGCCCCTGGTTGATCCTGGATGCTAGAGGAGAATATGGGCTGACGAGGAGGAACCTCCTACACTACCGTGTCCACCTACATTTCTCCAACTCTCCCTGTCTCACGTGACACTTCTTGGTCCTTATGTACAATTATGTACAAGGTTATACCTTGCTGCCCTGGGCACCTTCTTCACCCTTGGGTGACCGATTCCTCAAACACCGGTTCGATGTTCTCTTAGAAAGCCTTTCCCAAACCGGCCGTCTCCCTCCCGGCTCCTCGGTTTTGGAAACGATGATCCCTCCTCATCTTCCTCCACTCTCCTCCCTAAAATTTGGCAAGCGTGCTTACAGCGTAATGGGCCACTGGCCCTGCTGTCATATTCCTTAGTTTGTTAGCTAAGAGGAGTGTTTGTCAGTGAAGCATTCCCAAGTTCTCTTGGTCTCTGTACTGTGAGAGCTGGCTTAGAGTGAGGAGATTTCCTTGGGAAATGGTGATAGTCCACATTGTTCTTCTCTAACCACCCAGTTTTAATGGCAAAGATTTATTTAAATGAGCTAGGTTGGAGTCACCTTGACTGCACATCGAACCTTTGCATTTTTATTCAATCTTCTCTTTTGCTGTTGGTTTTGATTTATTCTCATACAAGCTCTGATTGGTAGAGATTTTCTGTCTCTTACAATGTTATCAGTTTCATTTGTTGTGATTTTATTGAGTGCCAGTGAGCTTGATCGTAATTTCTGACAAATCCTCCAACAGATTATTAAAAGAGTTGGTAATGAACAAGTAGTAAAGGCAGTGGTAAACAGCCATTATGGTGGCACCAAAAACAAACTCATGTTTTCCCTCATCATTCCTTCCTCCTTTCCTTCCTTCCTGCCTTTCTTCTTTCCTCCCTCCCTCTCTTTCTTCCTTTTCTCCTTCCTTCCCTTTTTTCTCCCTCCTTCCATCTCTTCTTCCTCTCTCTCTCTTTCTTTCTTTCTTTCATTTTCTTAGGGTTCCTTGACCAATAGATCAGGGAATGACACAGTTTAAGCTCAATTTTGGTAATAATATCCAGCATTTATACAACACTTCAAGATCAGTAAAGCATTTTATATATAATGTCCTCATTTGGTTCTCACAGCAACTCTGCAAGGTAGATATGATCATTATCCCCATTTGACAAATTTGGAAACCAAGGCTTAGAAATATCAAATGATTTGGCTACTCACACAACTTACACACGTCTGAGGCTGTATTTCTGTTTCCAGATCCAAAACTACTTTAGGCTGCACTCACTGGATCACTGAAGTGGCTCCTCAGCCTTGCAAAGCTCTTGATAGATTTCATTGGGTTATTCTTGCAGACAAGATGGAAAGTTATGAGCGAGACAATAACATAAATGTTTTAATTTGGAACGAATTGAATATTCAACTTCAGAAAGCAGCCATTAATGGTTCAATGGCAGCATGACAGGAGGAGTGCTTGGCCCTGTCCTTGAACATCTTTTCATTAAGGACTTGGATTAAAGCATCAAAAAGTGCTTGGATAAAAGAAAGACGTGTAGTTGTTATAGTCTCCCCACAGAGTTAGAGATCTCAGCTGCCAAGAAACAAATAACAATCTCATCCGTACAGGATATTTATAAAGTTAGTGACAAGGACAATAGGAGGTATATTTAACATGATCAGATTGCTGTCAGAATCCCCATCCAGTTAGTTTTATTGTAAGATTCTCTCACGATCCTCCTCAGGAAGATCCCAAGGCAGCATCGAACCATGCTATAGCCCACTCAACACATCTGCAGGTGACACAAAGCTAGCGGCGCGAGCTAAAGCCTTGGGTAACAGTTGGATCCAAAGTCACCCCACAGGCCAGCCTGTTGGAACAAGTCTGCGATGATGGGTTTCAGTAAGATCAATGTAAAAGGTTCTCGTAAGTCAACAGCCCAAGTCCCAAATGAGGGTGACCTGAGCAGGCAGCCGTACGACTGACCCACACCTGGGGGAGCCGCCAAATGAGAAGATACTTCAGCCGGGCTTGGCGCATAGTAGGTGCTGTGTACCTGCTCACTGCCTTCTCCCTTTCCTAAAGGGCTGCGGTTCAGAAGACTGGCACCCCCCCCCCCAACTGAGCTACTTTGGGCTGGACCAAAGGCAGAGGGAACAGCTCCCAGATGGCGATGACCCCACGGTCTTGTGCCTGGTCAGACCTCATCAGAAGGATGGTACTCGAGTCTCAGGCCACACTTAGGGCAAACTGGCAAGTGTCTGAAGAGGGAGGTCGGGAGGGAAGAAGAACGGAGTCCATATCAAAGGGGGAGCATCCAAGGACATGGTCATGCTGGTCACCCAGCAAAGAGATGATTCGGGGGGAGGGCATCTTCAGATATTTGAAGAGTTTTGCTGGAAAAGGGGGTCGATCACCCAAGTTGATCCCCAAGGAAACTTGGCTGCAGGGAAGCAGCTCTTGGCTCGGAACAGGGGAAAGCTTCCTAATAACCAGAGCTGCTGAAAGTCTCGTGGGCTACCTGGGGACAGAGGGGGTTTCCCTTACTACAGGTCTCCAGACAAGGCTCAAGGTCACATTGTCTCTCAGGTACAGATTGGCTGGAAGAACTCAGAAGCTTCACCCCGACCTGAGCACCCGCGGTTCCGGGAGGAATCTGCACAGTGTTGCAGCCTCCCCCTCTCCCCCTGACCACCAAAAAGGGCCGTGGCATTTTCTCCCTTTCAAGGCTATTTGTCCAGCTGGCAGAAGGGGTGTGAAAGCTGGAGCTGCTTCTCCAAAAATTGTGGACTTTGGGAAGTTTGAAAAAGGTGCCTGTCAGCAAACCCAGAGCTGTGAACCCCGCGAGGGTCTTGCCAGCGAATCTCAGACTGATTGAAGACAGCAATCTGCTCTGCCCATTAGCTTTTAAGTTCCATCTAAAACTTGCCGACTAACAGCAAGCAAAACTTAACAGAGCAGAGCAGTCGGGTCCCCCAGGGAAAAGGCCGAACCAGCCTGATGGTGTCAGGCAGGGGGAACGGGAGGCCCCGGCGGCCCCTGCCCCTGCTCCTGCCCGGGCCTCCTCCGGGCTGTCTCCATGTTGCTACTCTGGGGCAGTGAGAAGAAGGAGTGGGCAGAGGCAGGGGGAGGCAGCTGCAGCCCCCCTTCCAGGCCAGAGCCAGACGTGTCTGGTACCCTGCTTACCTCTTGCTGTTGTTGCCAATCAGCAAAATAAGCAAGAGGAATAACAAAGATGCAAAGGAGAGGAGAGAGACAGAGGGGGAGACAGAGACACAGAGACAGAGGGGAGACATAGACATAGAGCCAGAGAAGAGAGACAGAGACAGAGACAGAGACAGAAGGAGGGAAGGAGAGGGACAGAGAGAAAAAGGGAGACAGAGGGGGAGAGAGAGAGAGACAGAAGGATGGAGGGAGGCAGAGAGAGACAGAGAGAAAAAGGGAGATAGAGAAGAGAAACAGACACAGAAGAAAAATAGAGACTGAGGGGGAGAGAGGAGAGATAGAGAAAGAGAGAGGGAAGGAGGCAGAGAGACAGGAGAACACAAAGAAGGAGAAATAGGGGTCAGGGAGATACACAGACAATACATAGTAATTCAAGATGGTGAGAAGGCTAATAATTTGGGAGATCAGAAAAGATCTCCTATAGAAATGGTCATGTGAGCTTTTTTTTTAAAATTATAACTTTTTATTGACAGAGCCCATGCCTGGGTAATTTTTTACAACATTATCCCTTGCACTCACTTCTGTTCCGATTTTTCCCCTCCCTCCCTCCACCCCCTCCCTCAGAAGGCAGGCAGTCCTATATATGTTAAATATGTCGCAGTATATCCTAGATCCAATCTGTGTGTGCAGAACCGAACAGTTCTCTTGTCGCTCAGGGAGAATTGGATTTAGAAGGTATAAGTAACCCGGGAAGAAGAACAAAAATGCAAACAGTTTACATTCATTTCCTAGTGTTCTTTCTTTGGGTGTAGCTGCTTCTGTCCATCCTTGATCAATTGAAACTAAGCTAGATCTTCTCTTTGTCGAAGGAATCCACTTCCATCAGAATCCATCCTCATACAGTATCGTTGTTAACGTATATAATGATCTCCTGGTTCTGCTCATTTCACTCAGCATCAGTTCATGTAAATGGGAGCTTTGGTTTTAAAGAAACTGGGGGCTCTAAGACCACAAGGTGAGGCGAGGAAAGAGGGCATTTCACCAAAGGCGCCATGGGGTCTCCTGGGGAGCATCGGGCAGGGAAAACAGACCAGAGCCCGAGGGTGAAGGGCCTTAACTGCCCCTTGCTCCAGAGCCATGTCTGAGCGTGTGGAGTGGGGTGATGTGTTTGGGAGAGATCACCGGGGCAGCCGGATGCAGGATGGGTGAACCAGAAAGGTCCCTGAGGCAGGGGCCCCTTTTGGGGTCGGAGGTGGGGGAGGCACTGGTGAGGATCATTGAGGATCTGACCTATGGCTAGGACAGAGAGGATCATGGGTAGGGACTTTGGAAATAGGAAAGAAAGCACGGAAAAAGCACTTGATGTGCACCAGTCCCGCGTTCCGCACTGAGCAAATGAACAGAAAGATGGGACGATCCTTGCCTGCAGGGCTTCTGCTCTAAAGGAGGAGATGACCTCGAGGGAAGGTTCCGCCGCCTCCTTAGGGAAGCGAGATTGACAAGACTGTTGCTGATTGGCTGTTAGGGAGGAAAGGAGGGAAGATGCGATCGCTGTCATTTTGTTTGGTTAATGATCTAGTTAATATGAGAGGACTCCAACAGGGAGGCATTTAGGCTAAGTGGTCCCAGTGCTCACCTACGGACCAGTCTGACCTGAGTCCACCCTGTGTTAAGAGTTAATGCTCCCGGCTTCTACCTGGATGAAACTCCTGACCAACTGGTCACTCCTTTCCTGCTGTTAGTCAACTTGGACCCTCTCCTGATTTCTGGTCCTGGTAAAGACTCTCCCCCAAACCGAGCTTCTCCATTGATCCCCAATCATCCACCTCGGGGCTGCCATTGGTCGGTAGCTCCCCAATCACTTCCACTGCACCTGGAGCTGATTAAGCGTGATCCCTCCCACCTGGTGCTGATTACCCACCACACCCATCTGAGGGTATAAAACTCCTGCTAACAGGCTGAGAGAAAAAGAGAGAGCGCTCTCCTGGACGCGGCTCCCTTCCCCTTGTGCCCATCCAAGGTAAGAACCTTTTCTGTCCATGTTGCCATAATTATGTATGTATGTGTGTTTGGGGGATTTTTTCTGGCTTGTTGGGCCACATAGGAAAGACTCTCTTGTGTGTCCCGGCTTCCCATAAATTCTTGAACCCAGGTCTTCTCCTTCACCTTGGAATTGTCTTGGCTCATAGCACGGTAGTGCTCCAGCTTTGGTAGTTCTGCCTGGCAGTTCTATTGCCGGCTTGAAGGGTATGTACAGTTTTATGGTCCTGTTGGAAGGTGGGCGCTTGGAGATCATAACGATGTCTTGATCTTGTCCTACCCGAAGTGTAATCGGGAGGCTCAGTTAGTGAGAGAGAAGGCAAGGGAGGCTAGCCAGTGTAAGTGTGAACACTGTTGGCTGTGTCTCGGCTGCCCAGTCCACTAGCCTTCTCCTGCCCACAGGAGGCTGGCATTGAGGCAGGCAAAAGGGCGAGAGCCTGGTGCCAGCAGGAGAGAGACAGACTGCCCTCTTGCTAGCAGGTGGTCTCCGTGGTCAAACGTGGTCTCAGTCTCCTCACCTGGAGACTGGAGCTAAGGTTGCTCTGGAGGGAGATTGTGCTGGTGAAAGCCACTCTTGGAGGTTCTAAAGCGTCCTCGCCCTGGAAAGGATGCTGGATGTTGCTGCTGTTTGTTTTTTGTTCAGGTTTTGGCTCTGGGGGTTTCTGTCCCTGCTTTCTGCTCCCCTTCGTGCAGTTGAGTGAAAGTATCAAAGGAAGTGTAGTTAGTTTGTCCTTGCGGCCCTACAGCGACAGCCTGGGGATTTCTGGCTCGCAACCAGCAAGAGGAGTCTGGCGGTAGGTGGTGAAGGCCGGGCTGACAGGGGTCAGCCCCTCTGACCCCCACTGAAGCCTAAGGGAATTGAGACCTGCTTTGTAAGGGGCGTCTTTGTGCCTGAGAAGGGGGAGGCGTGTGTCCCGTTCTGTGCCCAAGGCAGAGCACGTGGATGGGGTCGTGTGCAGTGAGGGCTGGCACATTCAGGGAGGATGGCTCTGGCTGGAGACATCTGGAGATGGGTTACAAAGACTGAGAAGTGGCTGATGACCCCGTCATCCAGCGGGGCAGTTGGGCCAGTGAACACATGGATCCCATTTCAGCGTAAGTTTTTTTTTTTTTTTTTCTGTAGAGAATGTTCTTTTCTTAAAAAACAAAACAAAAACTTTATTTTCAAAGCATAGTTTCACATTCATCCTTGCAAAACCTTGTTTTCATACTTTTTTTTTCTCTTTTCCTTCCCCCCTCCTCTAGATAACTAATATAATTCAGAGAGCAAGCATGTTAAACATGCGCGGTTCTTGAGAATAAGGTTTCTAAATGCATAAAACACATAGCATCACAAAAGAAGCACATTTTATTGAAACATGGTTATGAATATATATTAATCCTTCTTTGGTCATAAAGTCTTCCCTTCTCCAAAGATCTGTTAGGTTAACTATCCCTTGCTCTCTTAATTTGCTTATAGTATTGCCCTTCATGACCAAATGATGTACTCACTTTGACCTTATCTTGGTATGGGGGCGAGATGTAGGTCTTGGAGTTAATGACATATTATTTTCCAATTTTCCCAGAAATTTTTTGTGAAATAGTGAGTTCTCTCAAAGCCGGAGTCTGGGGGTTTATCAAACACCAGACCACTATCATCACTGATTATTGTGTCATGTGTCTCTAACTCATCCCACTGGTCCACTTCTCTCTTAGCTGATACCAAGTGATTTTGATGACTGCTGCTTTATAATTTTAGATCTGGTATCATTAGGCCACCATCCATTGTGGTTTTTTTCATTAATTCCCTTGATATTCTTGACTTTTTGTTTCTCCACGTGAATTTTATGATTTTTCCCCCCTACCTCTATAAAGTGATTTTTGGAAGTCTGATTGTTAGGACACTGAGCAAGTAGACCAATTTAGATAGAACTGACATTTCTTTTATATTATCTCAACCTACCCATGAGCAATGGATATCTTTCCAATTGTTTAGGTCTGATTTTGTTTGTCTGAGAAGTGTTTTATAGTTGGTTCATATGGTTCCTGGGTTTGTCTTGGCAGGTAGAGACCCAGACATTTTGTTTAGTTATTTTAAATGTAATACCTCTTTCTATCTCTTGCTGCTGGGCTTTCTCAGTAATATGTAGAAATGCTGATGATTTGTGTGAATTTATTTTATATTCTACAACTTTACAAAAAGTTGTTAATTGCAAAATATATTTAATATATAATATATTTAAAACCAGCTTCATGAATCCCAGGCTAAAATTTTTGTAAATACTTAGCGAAGACCACTAAAGATCTTTAGCCAGAGAAGAGAACGTGGTGTGCTGCACTCAACTCAGGAAGGGTTGGGGTGTCTGTGTTGAAGGGTCATCCAGATTCTTTGGCTTGGGCCTCAAAGGCAAAACCAGGAATAGTAGGTGGGAAGTGCCAAGAGGCCGATTCGGGTTCAATGTCAGGGAAAAATCCTCTGAATAATTAGTCTTTCCAGAGTGGGCTGGCTTGGAAGGTGGCGAGCTCCCTGTTGTTGAAGTCTTTGAGCAAGAACTAGATGATACGGAGGGACCTTTGGTGGTTCTGATCACATCTATGGGAGCTTGGTGCCTATAAATAGAAGCCAGTTTTGTGTGGATCTGTTAGATCTGTGTGTTTTCCAGCTGCCATCATTTCCCAAGTGCATCATGGCACCAAGTGGCTCTTAGTTCATCAGATTGGCAGAAAAGCAAAATATCGGTCTTTTGCTAAACCTGGTTGTTTTTAGACCTGATTTCTAGAAGGGATTGCCCAGCAATGCCCCCTTTCCCCCTCTCACCCATCCCAGGGGCATGTTCAGAGGGACCTCATTGGTGGTTGTCTCAGTTACAATGCTGCCCATTTCCCAGAATGACATTGTGCCAGCTGGCCCTCACATTTCCGAGCAGGTGACTGGTAGAGTGATGGAGATGTCAAACAAAGATTTGAACTCGCATCAATGACCAACAGCCCCCTCCCCACCGCCCCTCAGAACCCTCGGGAGCAGGTGCTGGGACAAGTGCACTCTCCAAGTGTTTGATATGAGCCTGCTAAGCCTGACACTGAAGAAAGTATGGAATAATTGGTTGGCGCAGAACATGTTGAGTGGCTACTGCACAGAGACCACTTGCCAATTTATTTTTAGGTTAGTTTAAAAGCAAATCTAATTTGGCGCCTACTAGTAAGTGTGGCTGAGTAAGTGGCAAGAGAGGAAGCTGGGTGCCCAGGGCCAGTGGTGAAGGTGACATGGGGAAGGAGCCAGGCTTGAAGCCATGTGTCCTGAGGCTGACCCGTACTCTGCCCCATACCAGGCCTCCCCACTCCTTGGAAAGGGCTGTCAGGGCCCTCCTTCACTTGGAGGCAGGCTGGGATGACGGGGTATACCCTGTCTGCATGGGACCCAGAGAGAAGTGACTGGTGGGCCTCCTCGCCGGCCAGGATTTGGGAGAGTAGAGACCCCGTGGGGCCGGATCGGTGGTGGCTCTCATTGGGGCCGGGTTCTGTGCTAGCCACCCAGTCTGGATCGACAGGCTATGGGGGATTTTGCTTCTCTCTGTCCCTGTGTGAACTCTCAAGGGCAGGAATTGCATCATTTCTGCCCTTTTCCCAGTGCTGAGCCAGGGACTGGGCCACAAATGCTGTGGAATTGAAAAAGTTTTCACTTTCCCTGGATGGAACCCAGCTAACTAATCAAGAGCTTTGGGCACCATGGAAAAGATGGCAGGTGCATTCACTTTTACAAGCTCTGTGAAGCCCATTAGCTGAGCCTTGGGCTATGCACATGGAGACTAGCTCTTGAGGTACAGAGGAGTCGCCTGCTGCCTCCATATCCCTCAGCAAATCCTTTTGTAAGGAGGTTCTGAACTTCTCCGCTTGCCACTGGGGCAGCCTCCTGCACAGTCAGGGGATGATGATCGAGGGTCAGATTGAGCCCCTGTGAGCCCCTCAGTCTCAGGGGACGGTCTTTAAAGGACCCTGTAGAGTGGGGATACCTTTTCCCCTGCCATAAGAATGGAAGTCCACAGCATCTGGGAGGAGAGTAGGGACCAGAAGGGCTTCATGCCATATTTTTAAAATAGCACTGACTTCTTTTTTTCAAGTCCGGCGATTGCTCTCAGTGTGGAAAGCTCCTCTATGAAAGAACACCACCTGATTGTCAGCTTCGTGGTCTTAGGAAGCTACCCAGAATTCTGAGGGTGAGGCGACTGGTCCAGATATGCAAGAGAGAACTGGAATTAGGATCTTCCTGACTTGGTTCTCCAGCCACTGTAGCGCTCTTCCTCCAAAGAGAGCTTGGGTCAAAAGCAAAGCAACGTTGCAGCTACTTGTGGCCATGGGCAGAAGCCTGGGAGTCTGGGTAGTCACACAGCCCTACAGTTCCCTAGCTTCCCTAAAGATTCCAAGCTCCTAATTGTCCATGAGGGGGAGTGGAGGGCAAGTCCCTCATCTCTGCAAAGAAACAGGAGAGATGCTTCCTCATCCTTCTTTTTGGGTTCCTAGCTAGATCGTTTTGGTTCTGGAGTAGTTGATTTTCATAGTTGCCTTCTTGCCATTTCCTCCATTTTCTTTGGAATTGTCATGTATATTAATCTTTGGGGTCTGCCTACTTCATTTTGGATCAGTTCATAGTTCTTTCCAGGTTTCTCTATTCCCCACATTTGTTATTTGACATACTAATATCTCATTAGTCCTACCACAGATTATTTGCCCATTCCCCAATGGTTGGGCATTTGCTTTGTTTACAATGCATTGCCGTCAGTGTGGCTAGGAATACTTAGGAATAAAATTTTCTTTTTTGTCCTTGACCTCCTTGGGCTAAATGTCTAGCAAGGAAATCTCTGCATACATTTTAGTCACTTTCTTCACATAATTCTAAATTGCTTCACAGGATAGTTAGGCTGATTCACAGCTCCATCAACAATGCACAAGTATACCCACTTTCCCACACTTCCTTTATGATCAGCTATGATTATTTTCTCTTATCTTCTTTGTCAACTTGCTAGATGTGAAGTAAAACCTAAGAGGTATTTTAATTGATATTTGATTCATATAATAATCTTTTCATTCTTTTAAAAAACTACTTATTTTCTGACAACTTATTTATCAGGTAATGAGTCTATATTTTTGTTGTCTATAAGTCTTGGGCATCGTACCTTTATCAGGATTATTGAGTTCAAAGATTTTTTTCCCCTTAGTTGAATGATTCCCTTCTTATCCTAAGTGTATTAAGTTTGTTTATGCAAAAGCATTTTAATTTCATGCAATCAAGTTATATCTTCTGGTAATCACCTCTTATGTTTTAAGAGTTCCACCCCTACTCCAAGACTTAATTGGAAAGGAGCACAATCTGCTTATTCTTTCCTTCTTTTTTTCTTTTTTTTTTTTTTTAAAGTAGCAGGACCGCTCCCATGCATTTATTAGAACATACCAGGTAGAGAGACCCTCTCCTTTGGTCAGGGTCATGCTCTGAGGGCCTGGCAAAAACATGTGACTGGGAAGGATGGAACATCCTGACCTTGAAAGGATCATAATTACAAGGCACCCAGTTGGCCAGCACCAGTGTGGTGGATTGGCAGCAGAACTGCTATGGGTGCTTCCATGGTCCTTGGAGGTTTGCACGGCACCTTTCTGACATTCTCCTTTGTTCTGCCTTCCAGCCGTGTCTGGAAAGGACAAAACCGAGCTTCCTGGGTAACTTTCTCATACTTTCTGGTCACTGCCGCACTTGGCCAAGATGGGCAGGAGGCAGTAGATCAGCACCAGCTCCCTCTGTGCTGTGCCATGCACAAAGTCAGCAGTGCACCCTGCACAGGCAGGCTCCCTAGCCTTCCATCTCTTCCCTTCTTGTCCCGGACTCCTGTCCTTCCTCAAACCATTTGAAACCCTCAGACCATAAGGAGGCACCATGAGGTCCTTTCTTGGTGCTCTTTGATTTTCTTCCACGGTCTGTTAGTCATCTCCCGCCCCCCGCCCCATAGTCCATCCCTTCTAGAATCTGGCTCAGGGCCAGCGTGGGTGGAGGCCAGTCAGCCTCTGCTCAATCAGATCCCAGCCTCCCCCTGCCACACAGAATAGCTGCGGCCCCAATCCTCAATTCATGTAGTGGAGCCAGTGATAAACTTGCTGACCAGACTCTTGGATGACAGATCCCAGACATCACTGACTCAAATTAGAAACTTATAACCTGGGAAGATGCACCAGAGCATGATGGGATCAGAGCTGGGGGTGGAGGGGAATCTAAGATCATCTAGTCCAATACTTTTTTTTTTTTCAAAGAAGGAAACTGAGGCCCAGAATGGTGAGGTTCCTTTTCCAAGGTCGCCTGAGGAGTAAGTATGAGGTATGAACTTGAATCCAGGGCTTCTGGCTCCAGGGCTAGTGTGAAAACACTTTTCAATGCACCAGCTCCCTCTCTTCCCCCTTGAAGTTCTTGCATGTTTTAGATCTTAAACTCCCAGAGAACCTTGTCTCCTGACAAGAAAGGATGGAGGCCTTGGCTCCAAACTTCTCCGGACATGTCAGCAAGTGGATGTAACCTTTCTTGGGAGGAGACATAATGGTATTCTGGATGGCTGAGCTCTCCCTCACTGATGTTTTCTGGGCATCAGACAGGCAGGAATTTCCAGTCCTGCCAATGCCATCCCAGAATGGCAATAATTAAAATTTCTAATGGGATTTTTACACCTGGGTTCCCTTGTGATTGAAAAGGTTATGAGTGACAAAATTCTCCCCCCCCTTCACTGCCCATCATTAATGCATCTCTGCGCTACTGCCTGCCATTATCAGACTTGCACAAATTAGATGCAAAGCTGTGATTGACATTGGAATTAAATCCCTTTGTCTTTAGGGTCTGGGAAAGGAAGGGGCGATGTCTAGCCCAGGGGATGATGGGTACCAACCTGGGAGCGACAAGACTGGGAATGCTGAGGGTCCCCTGCAGGTTTCTGCTCCAGAGAGCAATACGGCTCACAGGGAGTGGGAGGATTCCATGTCTCTCTCACTGGCCCACCTGAGAACAGTCCCCAGACCAAGAAGCAGCAGCTCTCCCACTCGTTGGAGTAGAAAGCTCCAGAGAAGCTAACAAGCTTCCATTCGACAAATCAGAGGCTCACAGATTTAAAGCCGAGAGTGATCTCCGAGGTCGTGGGGTCCCACGGTTTAGAGTGAAAACTGTAGTTTAGATGCTCGCTGACTTGTCTCATTACTAAAGGGCCATGATGGGGTTTGGGTTTGAGTCCAGTTTCTCTTCATCCCTGATTTTCCTGACACCTGTTACCTTTACAGGAGACCCCTCAGGCTGGGAAGAGAGACTCCCCTGTGAGCATCTAGGGAGGCAAATCTCATGAGAAATGATTGAAAGAATCAGGGATCTGTAGTCTGGGAAAAGAGAAGCCTTAGGGTGGAGGTGGTGAGATTATTCTTTCCACATGAGATTCTCATATGGAAGAGAATTCCTACTTCTGGATTATTCTGGAGGGTAGAATTGGGAACAATGGGCCCTAATCATATAGAAGCAGATTTAAACTCCAAGGAGTGAGTGACAGGGAGACCTCTTGCTGGAAACATTACTGAATTATGAGGCTCTGTCACTTCTTAGCAGTGACCTTGAGAAAGCCAGGCCCAGCAACCAACAAGCTCCCGGGGTCTTCCTTAGACCGTGCAGAACAGATGGCCATCTCGGTTCTGGACGCCGATTTTCCCCTCTGATGGGGAGCTCATCCCACCCTCCACCCTCCCGGCAACAGCCCCACCTGGTAGATGGTTCCCTGGCTCCTGAGGACACAAGCGGAGCAATTCTTTCTAGCTTCTTGCCCTGCTAGACATCGGCTCCACCTCCTGCAGAGACCAAAGCAGCAAGGGCTGATGGAAAGCCGTTTGAACATCCACCCAACTGAGCAGAGCCAAAACAAGAAGGCAGACTGGGCTCCAGCCCCCTCCTCCAACCCCAGGCTGCATTTACAGGTCCAAAAGAAATGACTTATGCATTGCATTTTGAATAGTCTGTGCAGATAATTGAAGGCTGATTTTTCTCTTAATCATCCCAGCTTGGTGCACGTGTTCCCCTTGGCCTATGATCATCACCCCTTGATTCTCTGCCCCTCCGCCATTCCATCCCTCCTCCCTCTCCCCTCCACTACATTCCCGGCCTCTTCAGCAGAAACCGATCTGGTCCCAGCTCACTTCTAGTTCTTGGGAACTAAACTAAGAACGGTGACTGTTTGTTGACAGAATCCTGAATATTTTAAGAGTATTGATATTTCAAGTAAAAAAGGAATTCAGCTTGCAAAGAGGATGGTATTGATTTGATATCGAGGAGAACTTCCTCAGCTTGAAAGCTGTCCATCCCAGAGTGGTGGGTTCTGGACCCCTGTCCCGCCTCATGCAGAAGCTGGAGCTTATGCGACCATTCCTTGTCCATATGGTTTGGACTCGGTGGCAGCTGAGGTCCCTTCCAACTCTCCCATTCTGTGAGGCTGTTGGCCGCTAAAGTAATTAGAAAAGGTTCTTCTCGCCACCCTCTATCAAGAGGAGGCCCTGGTGACCCTTCAGGTCACAGACATAACTGGTCTCGGGTGCCGACTAGTGTCCCCTGCACATCTGAGCTCCCTAGCTCTGGCCACGAGAAGCTCCAGGGGGCATTAGGGAGCATCACAAATTCTCTTCAGAAGCATCTGAAGGAACTACTAAGAACCAAGAAATCCAGACTAGAAAGAGTTAGGACACAATACATTGGCAGCAAAGTCTGGACTGTTCTCTGGGAGCGTCCCCCCCCCCTCTGCTCCCAGGCAGATAATTCTGTATGGGGTGTCTTAGTATCCAGAGAAGCAAATGGGATTTAGAAGAGGGAGGGG